>NC_072389.2:89366475-89674496 GCF_028885625.2 Pongo pygmaeus | reverse complement strand
ATGTCCAGCAACGAGACCAGCACATGCTGAGGCACGGGGGAATTAAAGGCCATGACTTATACAGGAAATGACAAGAATGGCCATGTGCTTGGCTCAACAGTGTGGTGGGAAGTGGCCAGGAACAAGAGGTAAGTTGGGACCACTCTGTGAAAGACCTCCGGGTCATGTTAGGAGTTTGGACTTGATTCTGAGGCCTCAGGGAGTTAGTGGAGGTTTTGAAGTAGGAGGGTGGCATGATCAGACTTGTGTCTTAGCTTCTCTGGCAGCAGATGGGAGAAGGTTGTGGAAAGGCAGGCTGGAGGCAGGAGAAGCTTGTCAGGAGGATCTTAGCAAGACTCCAAGATTGGGGAAGGACAGGAAATGTCTTAATCAGCCCCCAGTGAGGCTGGGAGCCTGATTAGAGAGAAGAGCCAGGGAGCTCTGGCAATGCAAGGGCCTGGGAAGCTGCAGCTGCTGGGAACAGGGGTGGGGAGTCAATCATCAAACAATCCAACAACCTTGAGGAGGACTTTGGACCTCACTGGCTGCCTCCCAGCAGAATTCAATTCCAAGAGGCAAAAATAGAAACGACCACATGAATAGCCCAGCCAGCTGCAAGTGCCCCCAGGGGCATCCTGATTATGCTGCCCCATGCTCTGAGCTGTCACACTCACTGTCACCTTTACCCCTATTAACAGGTGTCTCCTCCACTAGACTAAGGTCTTCAAGGGCAGGATCCCTCCCTGGGGTTTTCTTGTTCTGTTTGGCTCCATCCTCAGGTAAGCTCTCTTCTGGACTCTCATCTCACATTCAAGTCTAGCAAATTCCCAAACAGGTCAAGTCAAAGTCTCCGAACGAAGCCTCGCCGTGTCTGACTGCCCTGCCTTGGGGCACAGGCCGATTCCTGAGCCCATCACTGTGGCCAGGGGAATGGAATGTCCTGATTGGCTCAGTCTGGGCTGAGGTGTGGAGGCAGCTTCTCACAGAAGGCATGAAGTGGGTGTAGGACTGGGGCGGACACCTAGAGGAAAATCAAGGTAAATAGATTCAGGGTGGTGGCCAAAACATAACACTGCCCACTGTCAGCATATAGTTATACTTGTTTCCCATTGGCACGCACAGAGTGGCTGTTGGATAATAGGTAGGTGAAGGCAGAGCACAGTCATTGCAGGTTAAGCAATTCCTGGAGAAGAACTTGAAAGGGCCGGTCTGGAGAGTGGGCACAGTTCTGAGGATCCAAGGCACAGATGGTGGAAGTATACACATTAAACCAGTCATTCTCAACCTTGGCCGAACATTAAAATCACCTCTGGAGACTTGACAAAATACCAGCACCAGGGCCCCACCTCCAGAAAGAATGATTTAATTGGTTTGGGTGGTGCCCAGGCATCGGCAATCCTTTAAACTGATTATGATTCCGATGCGCAGCCCGGGTTGAGAACCACTGCCCAAGTCTTAGTGTTCAAAGAGAAGTAGGTGTGATACCCAGAGCCCCGAGAGTTTAGGAACTGGTGGAACAAAAAGGAGGACACCCAGCTCACTTGCTGGGCTTGTATGAGATTTAGCGTTCTGGAGAAGAACTAAGAAATTCAAAGAATTTGTAAGTCCAGGGAGGTGCAGTACCTCCTGTAAACACATAGCAGAAGGAATTAATTCTGAAGTCGCCTAACTTTCTCTGAGACAGCCTAGAGTTCTAAGGATTATTTGCCTCCGACTGGCACCGGCAAAACGAGAAGGTGCCTGTGTGTATATCTGGAAAGCTGGCATGGGTCAGGTTCAGATGGGTGAGGCTGGAATTGAGAGCCATGCCTGAGGGAGACTCAGCAACACTAGGGATGAGTGAAGAAAATGGTGGAGTCATACACAGCTGAGGCTTCCAACCGGAGACATTGGGTAGAGGGTGATACTTCTCAAGAGGGGGAGAAGCAGCAGCAGCAAGTCAGAGAAGTGAGATAATGAGTGCAATTTTGGACATGCTGAGATGCAGGAATCTGAGGAACAAATAAGAGGAGATGTCCAGTGGGCAGTTAGATATTATAGGTACACAGCTTGGAAGGGAGACTTGGGAGCCATCAGCAAGTCAGTATCTGAACCTGGGAAGTGTATGTTGAACCGAGGTGGGGCTGAGGGAGACACTGAGGGAATCACCGGGGAGGAAAGTGAGCCTGTGAGGATGACAAAGTGGCCGTTAGTATCCAAGGGGCCATTCTGTTCTAATGTGGATCAATCCCCCTTCAGCATGATTTCACTGAATTAAATATCAACTTTTTAAAAAGCGAGATAACTCCTTGCCAGTATACTAAGAGCAAACAAAAACAAACAAAAAGCAATTAATACAAAATAGAAACAAGTGGGTTTTTAATTCAAATGTAGCAAATATTTACTGAACACCTACTATGCACCAGCCTAGCTGCAGATGGTGTGGCTGGCATGGTTAGCTTATCAGGCACCCGGCCCCACTCCTACTCTCTTCTCCAGCCCCATCTGGGAGGCCTCGGTAGTTCTGGTTCCTAGAATCTTTGCTTCAGCTGATCCACCAGTTGCTCTGTGTGAGGTCTTCTGCAAATCTGGGGTCCTCATAGTGAGGAACACCTTTGCGGGAAGCTACCTTCACCTCAGCTGCCCAGCAGGCTTTAGACTTTGTCTGTTCCACAAAGCCCTGGCCTGTGCTGGGCTCCCTGTAAGACCTAGCTTCTGCTCCAAGGTCCACCTCCAGCTCTTTCCCAGCTCCTATGTAGGGCAGAGATGCCTTATCTGGCTGTTGGCCGCAAATGAGCAGACCAGTGAGGTGGCATTTCCACCATCTCTCCAACTGCTTGCCCCGCAGGGTCTCCAGGAGTTTCCTTTCTGTTACTTCCGAGCTACGATACCACAACAGTTTCCAGAAAGTCACTTGGAATCAAGACAATACGCTTCTACTCACAAAAAGCGAGAGGCTGGTTAATCTCTCACAGTCCCCACTTACTCATACAGATTTCCTCTTTCACCATTTTCTTTGGGTTCCTCATCCCCTCATCTACCCAGCAAACACTTCTCGTGTGCAGGTTGGGTGGTACTATGAGGGTTGCCTCTGTAACAGACCCCTCCTTTTAGAAATTTGCTTTCAATTACATACGACTTATTGTTCTCTTGGCACATGCCATCTCTCCATTTGCATAATTCTCCAATCTACTGATTCTTTACCTTCTTCAAAACCATCACAAAAGCTGAGTGTTCAATCTACTTTACTCAAGTATCCCTTTAAATTCCTGTGCTTCACTGGTTTATCACTTTGTAAAAATGTCTTCCTCAGTTGGTTCTTGGATATACTGTCCCCTAAACAAGTTTTTTTTTTTTCAATTGTGGTAAAATATACATAACAACAAAACTTACTATTGTAATCCTTTTTAAGTGTAGATTTAAGTGGCACTAAGTATATTCACATTATTGTGCAATCCTCACCACTACCCATCTCCAGAACTTTTCCATTATCCCATACCAACACAAGTTTTTGTTTTGGGTTTTTTCTTCGTTTTTTTTTTTTTTTTTTTTGAAATAGAGTCGCCCAGCCTGGAGTACAGAGATGTGATCTTGGCTCACGGCAACCTCTGCCTCCCTGGCTCAAGCGATTCTCCTGCCTCAGCCTCCCAAGTAGCTGGGATTACAGGTGCCCGCCACCAAGCCTGGCTAATTTTTGTATTTTTAGTAGAGATGGGGTTTTACCATGTTGGCCAGGCTGGTCTCAAACCCCTGACCTCAGGTGATCCACCCACCTCGGCCTCCCAAAGTGCTGGGATTACAGATGTGAACCACTGCACCCGGCCCACACAAACTTTTAAAAAATGTCCAGGCCGGGTGTGGTGGCTCACGCCTGTAATCCCAGCACTTTGGGAGGCCGAGGCTGGCGGATCAAGAGGTCAGGAGATCGAGACCATCCTGGCTAACACGGTGAAACCCCATCTCTACTAAAAATACAAAAAATTAGCCAGGCGCAGTGGTGGGCGCCTGTAGTCCCAGCTACTCGGGCGGGAGGCTAAGGCAGGAGAATGGCGCGAACCCGGGAGATGGAGCTTGCAGTGAGCCGAGATCGTGCCACTGCACTCCAGCCTGGGTGACAGAGCAAGACTCTGTCTCAAAAAAAAAAATATGTCCAGAGGGCAGGCATGGTGGCTCATGCCTGTAATTGCAGCACCGTGGGAGGCTGAGGCAGGCAGATCACCTGAAGTCAGGAGTTTGAGACCAGCCTGACCAACACGGCGAAACGCTGTCTCTACTAAAAATATAAAAATTAGCCGGGTTTGGTGGCGTGTGCCTATAATCCCAGCTACTCAGGAGGCTGAGGTAGGAGAATTGCTTGAACCCGGGAGGCTGAGGTTGCAGCAAGCCGATATTGTGCTATTGCACTCCAGCCTGGGCAACAGAGTGAGACTCTGTCTCAGAAAAAAAAAAAGTCCATGAAGTGGGGACATGCTTAGTTCACTTTTTGTTCCTAATTCTGAACATAGTATATGCCTCATACTCTTGGCTAATTAAGGCAGATAAGAGGTTTAATATAAAAGGTAACACAGTGACACCAATATCGGTCCATCAAACCACTTCTAAACTACTTTTTATTAAAACAAGAGGGGTAAAGCTAACCAAGAGAAAAGGGAGAAAACATAAACTTAGTCCAGCTGGGACCCAACATCAGGCTAGACTTGACCTTGGCCAGAGGGGGCTAAAAGCCCAAAGCCCCTAAAGAAAATAAGAATGAGGCCTTGCCGGCTGGGCACGGTAGCTCACACCTATAATCCCAGCACTTTGGGAGGCTGAGGCAGGCAGATCACGAGGTCAAGAGATTGAGACCATCCTGGCCAACATGGTGAAACCTTGCCTTCTTGTTGTTGTTGCCCAGGCTAGCGTATAGTGGTGCAATCATAGCCCACTGCAACCTTGAACCCCTGGGCTCAGGCAATCCTCCTGCCTCAGCCTCCCGAATAGCTGGGATTACCGGTGCATGCCACCAAACCTAGCTAATTTTTTTTTTTAAAGTTTTTGTAGATATGGGATCTCCTATGTTGCCCACGATGGTCTCAAACACCTAGGCTCAAGTGATCCTCCTGCCTCAGCCCCTCGAAATGCTGGGATTACAGGCATGAGCCACCGCACTGGGCCTGCCATCTCTTCTGAAATGACACGGACCCTTGTGGAGTCCCCAGTCAGGCTAAAAAATTAGCTGATAGGAAACAAAAGCACTAGGAGGAATAGACTGAGCCCATTACTACTGAGTAAGAGCCTTTGAGCAACTAGAAAGAACAGTGTTTCCCCAAACTTGCCTCATCGTATGAATCACACAGGAATCCATTAAACATTCCGATTCAATACTTCTGGGATGGGGTGTGGGAATATGCATGTTTAATAAGCACCTGTAGTGATTCTTACAAAAGGCAAATTTGGGAAAGAATGAACTGGAGTGTTCCATTAGCAAAGAGGGGCTGACCTAGCTGCCTGGAGCTGTGAAGGTAAAGGCTCCCAGGCACTCTTACCATGGGATCCTGGGAGCTCCTCAGACCACTGGCTGCTTTTACCAACCCTCAAAACTCCTATGGGCCTGCTGCTTCTGCAAATTTGGCCTTTCCTCCTCCAACATCCTCCATGCAGGGCCTCTTACTTCCACCTCTGCTGCCAAAAGCCTTGGATGATCCCAAGTTCTGGCAACCCCATGCCCTGGCTGCTTCCCTACAAATGAGCATTGACAATGAGATGTAGTCCTAATTTAGAACTAAAGAACCAGGTAGTCTTTGGCCAGATATTAATTAGGAAATGACTACAGATAGCTGGTGACATTAGAGTCTACCTTTAGATCCAGCTGGGTCATTTTATGGAAATAACTTGGGCAGTTTATATCTACCAAATCTGAGGTCAGTGTTTACAGAGGAAGACACTGGACACCAACTATAATTGTCAGAGCTGAAATTTCACCTTGGGGCCCTCCTGATACAAGCTTGCCGAATGGAGCCTGGGAGGTTCATTCACGTTCAGGCTGCTCCAGCACGTCCCGCTGCCTACATATGGCACAATTGTATCATCACCACTCCCTTCCTAAAACTCCTCCAGGTCAGAAAGGGTTACAATAAAACAGGCTGGTGAATGCCATTTGGCTAGAGATTCAGATGTTTTAATTAAGCAACTGCTTATTTCTTATAGGTCAAGCTGGACCTATGATTAATTTAGCCAGTTAGGCTTTGTTTTAATTAAAACACAATTTCTGCCAGGCATGGTGGCTCACGCCTGTAATCCCAACATTTTGGGAGGCCAAGGTGGGCGGATGACTTGAGGTCAGGAGTTCGAGACCAGCCTGGACAACATGGTAAAACCCTGTGTCTACTAAAAATATGAAAATTAACTGGGCACAGTGGTTTGCACCTGTAATCCCAGCTACTCAGGAGGCTAAGGCAGGAGAATCGCTTGAACCGGGGAGGCAGAGGTTGCAGTGAGCCGAGATCACACCACTGCACTCTGGCCTGGGTGACAAAGTGAGACTCCATCTCAAAAAAACAAAACAAAACAAAACACAATTTCTGAAATAATCTCTGTTTATCTTCACTTCAGAAAGTTTACAGAAAGCAGTGTTTCCATGGGAAGTCAACAAGTGTTATGCAGCAGGAAAAGGTTCCGTGCTCCATAGGTTTGGGAAATACTATGCTAAACAAAGTGAAATAAATTTCTTTATTCTTTGTTTTTAGGACCTTTAATATGTCAATGTAGACTTAGGAAATTCCAATAAATGAACACAATGTACTATATTTTCTTTTTTTTGAGACAGGGTCTCACTGCGTTGTCCAGGCTGGAGTGCAGTGGTGCCATCCTAGCTCACCGCAGTCCTGAACTCCTGGGCTCAAGGGATCCTCCTGCCTCAGCTTCTCTATTAGCTGGGACTACAGGCACACACCACTACACCCACTAACTTTTGTATTTTTTGTAGAAACGAGGTCTCACTATGTTGCCCAGGCTTGTCTCTAACTGCTAGCCTCAAGTGATCCTCCCGTCTCAGCCTCCCAAAGTGCTGATATTACAGGCATGAGCCACTTTGCCCAGCCTATATTTTCTAAATTAGATGAATTTATTTGCAATTAAACCTTAGGTAGTTTTCCAGAGAACATTTTAGGAAATGCTGAAATAAAAGATACTGTTACCCAGAGCCAATCTGACCTAATAGAAATAAGCAGTTGCTGCTTTGCTTGATCTCAGGTGAATATCTCCTACCTCTGAGGTATTATTCTCTATAACCATAAAAATCACTTCTTGGGGTTATGAGGTAGAGCATAGTGGTTAAGTGAGAAGGTTGTCTGGATTTGTATTTGGCCTCCCATCCTTATTAACTTCAGATGTGTTACCTAACTTCCCTGTACCTCAAGTTCCCTAGCTGTAAAATGGGCAATATTGGTACCTCCTCTCAAAGGCTGTGGTGAGAATTAAAGGCACACATTGGGCTATTATCAAGCAGCAGAGTGCATTGGCTCCTGAAGAGAAGTGGGTCCTCAAAGCCCATTTTTTTTTATTTTCCAGTAGATAAAAGAGGGGTCATGGGGCCAGTCGTGGTAGCTCAGGCCTGTAATCCCAGCACTTTGGGAGGCTGAGATGGGAGGATCACTTGAGACCAGGAGTTCAAGGCCAACCTGGGCAATATGGCAAAACCCATCATTACAAAAAATATAAAAATTAGCCAGGCATGGTGGTGTGCACCTGTAGTCCCTGCTACTGGGGGATGAGGAGGTTAAGGCAGGACTACGGCTTCAGCCCAGCAGGTCGAGGCTGTGGTGAGCCAAGATTGCGCCATTGCACTCCAGCCTGGGTGACAGAGTAAGACTCTGTCCCCTAAAAAAGAGGGGCCACTTTAGAGGGTATAACAAAGGTGGCATTGGGAGTATGGTAGAATTGAGGGGTGAATGCAAGGAGTAAGCATAAGCTGAAGGGAGCCATTGTGCTGGAGCTCAAAGTACGTGGGAGGAAAAGTGGAGGTACAGGTGAGAGTAACAGGCCCAAGGTGAAGGGGAAAGTTCACTAAAACACGGAGAAAGAGGAAAATAAAAGAATCAAGTCAACCTTGTAACAGATTATATAGAAATACATGCCTATGTGGGTCAGTAAGTATATTATAAAAACAATAAAAGGAGGGGGAAAAGAAAACAGTCAAACTTCACGATTTCTTTAAGACAGCCTTAGCTGTAGCCGACGACTCCAGTGCATACCCTGTTGCTCCCTGACTCTTAGGGAGGTTGACAACCTAGGATACTAGTTTGGACAGTGTGCAAAAGTGAATTTTACTAGGAGCCTCCAGCAGAAAAGGAGTCACCCAGAATTGCATAAAACAAAGGCGGGAAAATGTTAAGATACTAATAGCCAAGAGGTAGAATAGAGAGGTTCCTCCTGGTGACTTGCAGGGTTAACCTGGGACCTCTCGGATTAGGATTTCAGTGGTCTCACTGGCATTTCATGACTGACATCTACTGCCACACAGCATTGTAGGCAAAGTTGTTTCTCAGAAACTTTAGAAAACGTGAGTGTGAATGAAACCAATAGCATCTTGTCCAACTTCAGTCATCTTCAGATAAGAAACTTTGGAAGGGGAACATCACACCTCGGGGACTGTTGTGGGGTGGGCGGAGGGGGGAGGGATAGCATTGGGAGATATACCTAATGCTAGATGACGAGTTGGTGGGTGCAGCGCACCAGCATGGCACATGTATACATATGTAACTTACCTGCACATTGCGCACATGTACCATAAAACCTAAAGTATAATAATAATAATAATAAAAAAAAAAAAGGAAACTTTAACTTCCTCAAGATTTCATGATGGCTGAGAATGAACTTACCAGGTCAGTTCTGAGAAAAGTAGTTTGGTCTCTTTAAAACCACAAAGCAACAAGTCAACTCTAAAAAGGATGTTTGTGGCTGGATACGGTGGCTCACACCTGTAATCCCAGTACTTTAGGAGGCCAAGGCGGGAGGATTGCTCAAGTTCAACAACAGCCTGAGCAACATAGTGAGACCCTGTCTCTACAAAAATAAAAATTAGCTGGGTATGATGGCACACATCTGTGGTCCCAGCTACTTGGGAGGCTGAGGCGGGAGGATCAATTGAGCCCAGGAGTTAGTTCAAGGCTGTAGTGAGCTATGACTGCCCCACTGCACTCCAGCCTGGGTGACAGAGGAAGACCCTGTCTCAATAAATAACTAAATAATAAAAATGAAAAGGGATGTTTGTGAGATGTTCAAATCTGTGAAAATTGAACACCATTCTTTGCTTATATTAAGGAATAATTTTTTAGGTATGATAACGTAAGTTTAAAAAAAAAAAGAGCTCAGCGTTGAGAGATACATGCTAAAATACCTACAGTTTCCTACAAAACAATCCAGTGGGTGTGGGGAAGTGGGTCAGGGTATAAATGGAGTTAGTTTGGCCATGAGTTGCTAATTGTTGAAGGTAGGTGGTAGGTATGTGATGGTTTATTATGCTGTTCTACTTCTGCATATGTTTGGAATTTTCCATTAAAAACTCCACAAAGCAGGCCAGGCACGGGGGCTCACGCCTGTAATCCCAGCACTTTCGGAGGCCGAGGTGGGTGGATCACGAGGTCAGGAGTTCGAGACCAGCCTGGCCAACATGGTGAAACCCCACCTCTACTACTAAAAATACAAAAATTAGCTGGGCGTTGTGGCGGGCATCTGTAGTCTCAGTTACTCGGGAGGCTGAGGCAGGAGAATCACTTGCACCCGGAAAGCGGAGGTTGCAGTGAGCCGAGATCGCACCACTGCACTCCAGCCTGGGTGACAGAGCAAGACTCTGTCTCAGGAAAAAAAAAAAAAAAAAAATCACTCCACAAAGCAGAGATCTCTCACTGCACAGGCAGGCCATTTAATGTATATGTGTAAATATAATAGGTATTTTATTCATGTATTCACTCATTCAAAAATATATATAACATATTGTGACAAAATTCACGACATAAAATTTACCATTTTAATCATTTTTTAATTTTTTATTTCTTTTTTGTAGAGATAGAGTCTCACTGTGTTGCCCAGTCTGGTCTCAAATTCCTGGGCTCAAGTGATCCACCCGCCTCAGCTTCCCAAAGTGCTGGGATTACAGGCATGAGCCACCATGGCCGGCCATTTTAACCAAAGCGGAATTTAGTACTTTCACAATGTTGTGCAACTATCACCACTACACAGTTCCAGAATATTTTATCACCCCACAAGGAAACCTCAAACCCAGTTAGTCAGTCAGTCCTCATTCCTCCCCTAGCCCTTGGCTACCACTAATTTGCTTTCTGTCTGTATGGATTTGCCTATTCTGGATATTTCAAATAAATTCAACACATTTGTTTAGATTTAAATTTTATTTATTTTTATCACTAAAACATTCACAGGTTTAAGGTTTAAAAGGGTCTGCAGTGAAAAGTCTCCCTCTTACCCCTCTTCCCCAGCAACACAGTTCCCTATCCAGAGGCATCTTTCCAGAAATTAAAAATTCCTCTTTACCCAGATGGTAGTATTCTATACACACTGTTCTGCAGTTGGCCTTACTTCACTTATCTCAGAGATCACCCTACAACAGAACAAAAAGAGCTTTCCTTTTACAGGTGCATAGTATTCCATCATTTCAGACTGTGTTTCACACACTGTTAAGTGCTTTGGGGCTATAGAAATTAACAAAATATGGTCCTTTTCCTAGGCAGCTCAAAGTCTAAAAATTACTTTATTTTGAGAGGGAGTGTGGAGACAAACTATAGGTTTCAGCTTCAAGGCTGATCATAATCTCAGCTGCCTTCACAGCCAGACTATCTGGAAGGAAAAAAAGAGATCTAAAGTAAAGTGGTCTGAGAAATATTGGGGGATTGACTAGCAGATGTTGGCAAAGGTGACAGCAAACTGCTGTCTCTCTTCTGCCTTATTCTCTAAGACATAATTGATCACATCACTTATGTCCTCTCATGTTTTTTCTGATTAGAAAAGGGATTCTCATTGAGGAAATTTAGAAAGTGGATAGAGAAGCAGAAGAATTATCCATAGTTGTTTGTAAGCATGTTAAATAGCTGCTTAAAACTGCACTGCATTGATACACCATAACTTAATAGCTCCCTGTAGGAAAAGAGCCTACTGCATGGCAAGAGTCACACCATCTTGGGGCGAAACTGCCATGATGTTTGATCTCCACACACAAAGGTATTCTGCAGTAAGGTCTTGAAGCAACGCTGTACATAGATAAACCCTCATAAAGATGCTTACCTAACCTCCCCAGTGGTCGTGAATCTTGGAAGAAAGTCTGAAGACATGACCAGCTGCACATCTTTACCCTAAAAGCTTGCTATTTATAAAGGGTGGATGCGGGGATCTACGATTCTTATGGCTGCCTAGACATTACTTCTGTTCATAAGTCCCTATGAAATGTTTCCCTCTGCGAAGCTGTGTTTGTCAGCCTCTTTCTTCAGCCTCTAAGCTCCCTCAGCCTTTGTGGGTAGGTTCGCATACACCTACTGACCGAGGAACACTCCTCATTCACTTCTGCATTTTAGAGATCCAGGAACTAAAGCTACAATAAATGTTTATTTAAAGAGACGAAGAGACATCTAAGTGCATACAGTAAATGAGACAGGTAAGACATGGAGCCAGACATTTTATTTGAAAATTATCTTTATGAAATTGAAACCATAGTAATAAATAAACTTAGGGAAGATGCAGGGATAGAAAGAGAACAGTAACTGAAAGTTAACACTTTAGAAATTCCAACAATTACTGGATAGTAAAAATAAAAATAAAAAACTCTATAAATGAAATAGAGGAAAATTCACTTAAATAGAACCTTTGTATCCTCAACAACTACAGAAGATGCCTGCCACACACATGCAATAAATGTTTGTTTAACTGAAACGAACACAACAGCTGGATGAAAAGAGACCTAGGATATCTGATGGGGGTGAGAGAGGATTATCATGTGAAAAATAACTCATGCCTAAACACTGTGAGGATCATACATGATAAGTGAGAGGCAAAGGCTCCATCCAGCTTATAGGTGGTAGCTGAAGCCATAGGAATAGATACAATTGCACATGCAGAGTATGCAGAATGAGAAGAGGTCAAGGGGAGGGTCCTGGGCACACTGACCTCAGAGAGAGCAGGGTCACGACTGCTAAGAATTTTGAGCAAGACCTCCTCAACCTGACCAGAAACTCTTCTTGCCTGAGGCAGGGGGAGGACAGAGCTGTCAGCAGGGCTTGGGGACTATTAGGAGTATCTAGATCAGCAGATGATTTGAGAGGGCCCAAGAGAAGGAGAGGGCTATGTTTTGGGGCCTGAGAGAGGTTTCTTATCACCAGTGATTTTATCACCAGAGTTCTGAAAAATGGACAGGACACTTCCTTCCAAACAATGTAATTTTCCCTGAAAATGGACCTAATAACGTGCCTCACATTACCATCAAGGCTAAATTGGACTCCACTGATTCATAATTCTTTTTTTATCTTTGGTTTTGATCCTTACTTCCCATACAACTCAGTAAATAACAGCACTGCTCTTCTTCTACTGAATAATCTATTTCAAGGATGGGCAGTGGAGACTCTATAGTTGTGTTTGCTATTATCACCTGTGCCATAGTAGAATCCTTTATAGCATTCATGTCGAATGTGAAGGAAAAGAGAACATACAAAATGAACTAGATTGATATCTTGCTATCAATCAGAGGATTGAAATCCTCTGAGATAAAATTTCTTTAAAATGGAGTCAGCTGTGTAAGAAAAAAATGGCCTTTTCTTGCCATGCTGTGTTTCACATGGATGTTGTGGCTAAGAAACAGCCTTTGACTACAATAATATGTGGGTAAAAATATCTCCAGCTCCTGTTTGACTAAAACTGGCCCAAGATAAATAAGCCGTATCCCTGGCAAAATTCAATTACCTTTGGCAGATATTTGTTAATCACCAGCTGTGTTCCAGAGCCTGTGCTGAGGACACAGAGGTGAAAAGCCATAGTACATGGCCCCCGGTAACTCCCGGATACCCAGACATGAGGAAGG
Source organism: Pongo pygmaeus (assembly GCF_028885625.2). Lineage (NCBI taxonomy): Eukaryota > Metazoa > Chordata > Mammalia > Primates > Hominidae > Pongo > Pongo pygmaeus. Next base: position 89,661,481 of record NC_072389.2, on the reverse strand, counting down.
GACTCCCTGAATTATTGATGAGAAGAAAATAGTCCATTCAAAGGGAAGATGTATTCCTCATTGTAAATTAATACACGGGCACCTGTTTACTGAGAACATCATGAGCTTGGTTAACGTAAGCCAATTCTTGATAATGAGCAGCTCTGGATTTCTGGATGTTTTCAGCCAAAGATTGGGCTCTGGATCGTGCCATAGGTGCAGGTAAGTAAAATTATGGGGGGTAGGGAAGAGGAAGCTCATATGCTCCTTCCTGCAGTCCTAACTTCCACAGGGCACTGGGGCATGGCTCTTGTTTCTAACATTGGTGATTCCTATCCTTTCTCAAGAATTCTGAATCAGGTGAGAGAGAGAGAGATAGCGAGAGAGAGAGCAAGAGAGACAGACACATACATACATACATACACACACACACACACACACACATACATAGACACAGAGAAAGATAAACAGAAGCTGTTGAGGAGGCAGAGCTGCTAAGGGTATCATTTTTTTTCTACTTTGACACCATTTTCAAATAAATTTTAGTAATTGTGTCACTATCCAGCCTGGATGGATAGCCAGCTTCACTTTGACATTTCTCTTTAGATGCAACAACCTTACGGTGGAGAATTTATTTAAAATTTTAAATAGATTTTAGAGGATTCTTGGAAGCAAGAAACTATGGCTCTTGCCATTAATCTCTGACTGTGCTAAAATCAGTCCAGTTCTGGGCCAGTGCTTCAAAACCCTTCCTCTACTGTGCAAGGACAGAACAGAACTGATATGGGGGTGGGAGAGGGAACTAGCTATTTCTGCCACAGCCAATAGTAATATTATGACTGTCATCTTTCCAAGAGGTACATCAGGACACAGACTACTCAAAGGTAGATGTCTGGACACTAAGATTTTAATCATTAACTCCTGCCCTTAAGGTTTTCCAGGCCTAAATCTCCTCTTCTATCCTCTGTGCCATATTATCCTGGGGTTTCAACCAAGTGCTTCAAGGTTGTATATTCGAGCTAGCTTGCTAGTGTCCTCCCTTCCTTCTTTTGCTCTTAGGTTTAATTTACCTACCATAAAATTCACCCATTGTAAGTGTACAATTCATGATTTGTAGCACATTTATGGAGTGTGCAGCCATCACCCCATGTAGTTTCAGAACGTTTCCATCAGCCCAAAAAGATCCTTAATGCTCATTTGTAGTCAATCCCTATCCTACCCTAACTCAGGCAATCACAAATCTGCTTTATGTCTCTATCGGAGCTTCTTTTTTGAAGAAAATTTTGGCCTTAACCATCCAAGAACTCCTGCACCTCTACCTGAAGGTGGGGTGCCCTTCTGGCTAAGAATACAAATTATAGTCTTAAAGTTTTACAATAGAATGCAACTTTATGCTGGTGTGTCTGTTGCAGGCCATGGCCAGGTCAGCCATGGAAAGCACCTGAGTGGAAATAAATAGAAAATTCTTCTCCTGCCTCAGCCTCCTGAGTAGCTGGGATTACAGTCATGTGCCACACGCCCGGCTAATATTTTGTATTTTTAGTAGAGATGTGGTTTGTCCATGTTGGTCAGGCTGGTCTCGAACTCCTGACCTCAGGTGATCCGCCCACCTCGGCCTCCCAGGCGGAAATTGCGGTGAGCTGAGATGGCGCCACTGCACTCTAGCCTAGGCAACGAGAGCAAAACTCTGCCTTAAAAAAAAAAGAAAGAAAATTCTTAGGCGCTGCAGTAGAGGTACAAGAAAATGGAGATTGCCTCAAGTGCTGGCACAACAGGAATTTCAAAGCCTCAGATATGGATAATAACTGCAAGTGATGTGGCCTTCTGAGTAACAAAATGCTTTATATGGAGGTAAAAGTTGTATCTGGGCGCTAAGCAGTGAGCCCACAGTTCTACATGCTTTGGACCTGGTGGACATCTTACTCTCTGTGAGTTCTCAAGAACCATTAAATTTGGAGTATACCTCCATGAGGTACAAAAGAGGCAGGCAACAGGGAGCCTCCCTGCCTCTTTGTCTCATTTATATCTTGCACTGCTCTTCTCCAGCTTCAGGAATAAGTCAAAGTAAAAGGAACTATAAACTGTGTCCAGGTTGTCTCTTGAACCCTGACAGGCTCCAACTTCTGACTAGAGCAGTTGTCTAATATAAAAGCAAACAGACCTTGCTTCAATCAAAACCACAAAACATCTGCATTCTAGTCTCTCACCACAGAGCAATCTTGACCAGCCTGCCATCCAGCTCCTATGTCTCAGAAATATGGCTCAAATATGTTTTTCTGTAGGTTCCTGAGTATCCCTTCCATGGGCAGGGCACAGGCTTTAGAAGAAGAACTGGCTTTAAATTTCATTTCTCCTGCTTGCTTATCATAACTGCCAATCATCTGTAAGCCTGTATTGTAAGACAGGGATAATATGTAGCCAGGTAGGTTGTTGTGAAAATGAGTAAATATAAATATAAAGCTTTGCCCAGTGCCTGGTATGTAGTAAATGCTCAGTATTTACTACACAATGGTAGCACTAGTAGTCTTCACATTTTAACATGGTTGTTTTCATAGGACAATGACAAAATGTTTGTATTAGAACCTCTCCCTTGTCAAGCCAAGTTAGAGTGTTTTATTTTGGTTTGGAAAACAGTGCAACTGTTTGTTAATGCTTATCATCTAGGCTATAGAAAACACATCATAGTTCATAAAATCATTATAATCTCATTTTGGAATCAGGAAACTGAGGCTCAGAGAAGTATCTCGGCAAAGTCACTCAGGTCATCTGTATCCATCTAAAGCCAATGTCTGGCCGGGCATGGTGGCTCACACCTGTAATTCCAGCACTTTGGGAGGCTGAGGTGGGCGGATCACATGAGGCCAGAAGTTCAAGACCAGCATGGTCAACATGCTAAAACACTGTCTCTACTAAAAATACAAAAATTAGCCAGGCATGGTGGTGCACACCTGTAATCCCAGCTACTCGGGAGGCTGAGGCAGGAGAATCACTTGAGCCCAGGAGTCTGAGGCACGAGAGTCACTTGAACTCAGGATGTGGAGGTTGCAGTGCGTAGAGATTGTGCCACTGCACTCCAGCCTGGGTGAAAAAATTAAGCCAATGTCCTTCCCACTTAAAAATACTAAAGATCAGCCAGCCGTGGTAGCTCACACCTGTAATCCCAGCACTTTGGGAGGCAGAGGCGGGTGGATCACCTGAGGTCAGGAGTTCGAGACCAGCATGACCAACATGGAGAAAACCCATCTCTACTAAAAATACAGAATTAGCCAGGAGTGGTGGCGCATGTCTGTAGTCCCAGCCACTCGGGAGGCTGAGGCAGGAGCATCACTCTAACCTGGGAGGTGGAGGTTGCAGTGAGCCAAGATCGCGCCATTGCACTCCCGCCTGGGCAACAAGAGCGAAACTCCATCTCAAAAAAAAAAAAAATACTAAAGGTCTCCATAGAGCAAAGGTTCTCCACTCACCTATGGGAGGGGCAGACTTCTACCTACCATGGTGAAAACAGAGTCAATACACGACAATGTCTAATTAGAATGAATATGCTCTAATCTGAGGAGAGAAACATATTTCCCCAGGTGAGTAAAGGTCATGGTTCATATTCCAAATATGACTGGGATGATATTGCACAGGGGCTCCCTGGGGGCACTTGGGAGAGAAGACTAATAAAGAGCTCTGTGAGTCAGCCCACAGGGAAATGTAGCAGTCTTGGAGTCTGTCTCTGAAGAGTATTCTACAAAAGAATTAGGACCCACTGTGAGCCACTGTGCCCAGCTGACATTTCTTAAAAGAAGACATACAAGCCAGGCGTGGTGGCTCATACCTGTAATCCCAGCACTTTGGGAGGCCGAGGCAGGTGGATCGCCTGAGGTCAGGAGTTCGACACCAGCCTGGCCAACATGGTAAAACCCCGTCTCTACTAAACATACAAAAATTAGCTGGGCGTGGTAGTGGGCGCCTGTAATCCCAGCTACGCGGGAGGCTGAGGCAGGAGAATCACGTGAACCCAGGTGGCGGAGATTGCAGTGAGCCAAGATCGCACCACTGCACTCCAGCCCGGGCAACAGAGAGACTCTGTCTCAAAAAGAAAAAAAAGACACACAAATGGCAAACAGGCATATGAAAAGGTGCTCAACATCACTGATCACCAGAGAAATGCAGATCAGAACTACAATGAGGTATCATCTCACCCCAGTTAAAATGGTTTATATCCAAAAGACAGGCAATAAATGCTGGTGAGGATGTGGAAAAAAGGGAAGCCTCATACATTGTTGGTGGGAAGGTAAATTAGTACAACCACTATAGAGAACATTTTGAAGGTTCCTCAAAAAACTAAAAACAGAGCTACCATATGATCCAGCAATCCCACTGCTAGGTATATACCCAAAAGAAAGGAAATCAGCATATCAGAGATATCTGCACTCTCATGTTTGCTGCAGCATGGTTCACAATAGCTAAAATTTGGAAGCAATCTAAGTGTCTATCAACAGACAATTGGACAAAGTGTGGCACATATACACAATGGAGTACTATTCAGCCGTAAAAAAGAATGAGGTCCTGTCATTTGCAACACCATAGATGGAACAGGAGGTCATTATGTTAAGTGAAATAAGCCAGGCACAGAAAGACAAACATTGCATGTTCTCACTTACTTGTAGGATCTAAAAATCACAACAATTGAACTCATGGAGATAAAGAGTAGAAGGATGGTTACCAGAGGCTAAGAAGGGTAGTGGCATGGTAGGAAGGTGGGGATAGTTAAATAGTACAACAAAAATAGAATGAGTAAGACCTACTATTTGATAGCACAACAGAGTGACTACAGTAAATAATAACTTACTCATACATTTTAAAATAACTAAAAGAGTGTAATTGGATTGTTTGTAACACAAAGAATAAATGCTTGAGGGGATACCCCATTCTCCATGATGTTCTTATTTCACATTGTGTGCCGGTATCAAAGCATCTCCTGTGTCCCATAAATATATACACCGTGTACCCACATAAATTAAAAATTAAAAAAAATTTAAATAAAATAAATTTAAAAAGAATGGTCAGTCTGTATCCTCTGCACCCAAGCATCCATATTCCTCACAGGAGCTCACTTCTGGCAATCCATATAGTGTGTGTGCATGCACTCTGTGTATATGCTTGTTGCAGAATCACCTTCTTCAGTAAATTTCTCAGGGTTAATTTCACTTTCCTCTTATTCTTCCTTTACCCTGAAGTACCTCTATACTTATATATCTAGTTGCAATTATCTCTCCCTGCATCCCATTAGATGATCATGCACTATTTATTTATTTATTTATTTTTGAGACAGAGTCTGCTCTGTCGCCCAGGCTGGAGTGCAGTGGTGCAATCTCAGCTCATTGCAACCTCCACCCCCGGGGTTCAAGCGATGCTCCTGCCTCAGCCTCCCAAGTAGCTGGGATTACAGTCACCCACCACCACACCCAGCTAATTTTTGTATTTTTGGTAGACACGGGGTTTTGCCATGTTGGCCAGGCTGGTCTCGAACTCCTGACCTCAGGTGATCCACCCGCCTCGGCTTCCCAAAGTGCTAGGATTACAGGCATGAGGCTGCACTATTTTATGTACTGCATTTATTACCATCATAACTATCTTCTGGTTGACTCTACAATTAGATCTTAAGATTTGTGTGTTTTCTTTTTGAGACAGAGTTTCGCTCTTGTTGCTCAGGCTGGAGTACAATGGCGTGATCTTGGCTTACTGCAACCTCTGCCTCCAGGGTTCAAGCAATTCCCCTGCCTCAGCCTCCCAAGTAGCTGGGATTACAGGCATGCGCCACCACGCCTGGCTGATTTTGTACTTTTAGTAGAGACGGGGTTTCACCATGTTGCCCAGGCTGGTCTCAAGCTCCTGACCTCAGGTGATCTGCCCCCCTCGGCCTCCCAAAGTGCTGGGATTACAGGCGTGAGCTACCGCGCCCAGCTGTGTTCCACATTTTTTTTTAACTGTCCTCACTCCTCCAACACTAAGCCCAGAAATATATTGTATAGCAATGTTTGTGGGGAGAAAAAAAATCCTAAGAATCTTTAGATTAGGATTATACCTGAACACAAATATTAAATAAATGATCTTACTTTGTGTTAACAAAAATCAAGCAAATTATAGCAAAATGCTGAAAAAAAACGTAATTTTTGCTGCAGAGAAATAAGTGCTTGCAGCTCATTTCTAGCCAATGGTGGTTTAGTCATAGGGAGGTTGTTAAACACCTTTCTGAGAAGCTCCCAAGGCACATGTGTTATCAGAGGGAACATATGGAACCCACCATGGGTGCAAACAGGGTGCCTGGGACTACTTGGATATACAGTTTTGTTAATTTTCCAGTCTTGTTGAAGGATTCACCTTCATTCTGATTAACTTTCTTAAATGTTTACCTTCATATTTGCCAGCTGCTTAAATTGGTGCTTCAACTGTTGTGACCATCTGCTCAGAGAAAACTTTTAGATTATGTCACAATTTTCAGAGCCTCAATCAGTTTTAGAGCTGGAGGAGACCTTAGAAATTGGAAAGTCTAAGTCAGTCCTTCACTCTTACGTTAATAAACATCTCTTCACTGCCTGATGTGTGTCAGCCTCAGTACTAGGTGCTGGAGATGAAGAGATATCACACATGGCCCCTGGACTCTTAGCACTTACACTCTAGCAGGAAAGAGGAACATCAAAACAGATTCAATAAGGTAATATGAATGGTTATCTGATAAAAGGGAGTCCAGGGAACAAATGTGTTATGTACAAGAGGTGGGCTGAGTCTTTATATATGGTTGAAGGTTGACTGAGGGGAGAGGAAGTGGGAACAAATTAGTCAAAAATAAAACTGGAAGGCTGCGCACGGTGGATCACGCCTATAATCCCAGCACTTTGGGAGGCTGAAGCAGGTGGATCACTTGAGGTCAGGATTTCAAGACCAGCCTGGCAAACATGGTGAAACCCCGTCTCTACTAAAAATACAAAAATTAGGTGGGCGTGGAAGCAGGTACCTGTAGTCTCAGCTACTCCGGAAGCTGAGGCAGGAAAATCACTTGAACCCGGGAAGCAGAGGTTGCGGCGAGTCGAGATCGTGCCTCTGCACTCCAGCCTGGGCAACAGAGGGAGACCCCATCTTGAAATAAACAAATAAACCAACCAACCTGGAGAGGACGGCAGGGGCAAGATCAATAAATATTAACTGAGCACCAACTATGTATCAGATTGCCAGACTCTATGCTCATTGCTAAAGATGTGAAAGACACGGCCTTATCCTCAAGGAGTTTATAATTTAGGTGGATGTAAACAAATTACAATTCCTCACAGGAATTCACTTCCTGTGATAAATGCATGACTAGGTATATGAAAGATATAAATGAAAGAATAATCAGTTCTACTTGGAGGTGGGGACAATAGTGGGATGATTATGGAAGATCACCTGAAAAGGCTGTTTACCAGGTAGACCAGAGTGGGGAGGGCACTGCAAACAGAAGGGACAGCATGTGTACAACATAGTACGAAGTCTTCCAATAATTTTAAACAGTTTGATATGGGTATGCATTTAGTTCATTTAGGCAGTGATATGGTTTGGCTGTGCCCCCACCCAAATCTCATTTTGTAGTTCCAACAATCCCCATGTGTTGTGGGAGGGAGGTAATTGAATCATGGGGGTAGTTTCCCCCATGCTATTCTTGTGATAGTGGGTAAGTTCTCATGAGATGACAGTTTTTTATTTTTTTGAGAGGAAGTCTCTGTCCCCAGGCTGAAGTTCAGTGGCGCGATCTCAGCTCACTGCAACCTCTGCCTCCCGGGTTCAAGCGATTCTCCTGCCTCAGCCTCTTGAGTAGCTGGGACTACAGGCGTGTGCCACCACACCCAGCTAATTTTTGTATTTTTAGTAGAGACTGGGTTTCACCATGTTGGCCAGGATGGTCTCGATCTCTTGACCTCGTGATCCACCCGCCTTGGCCTCCCAACGTGCTGGGATTACAGGCGTAAGCCACTGCACCTGGCCATGATCTGACAGTTTTATAAAGGGCTTCCCCCTTTACTTGGTCCTCACTTTTCTCTCTCCTGCCGCCATGTAAAGAAGGACATGTTTGCTTCCCTTTCTGCCATAATTGTAAGTTTCCTGAGGCCTCCCCAGCCATGCTGCACTGTGAGTCAATTAAACCTCTTCCCTTTATAAATTACCTAGTCTTGGGTATATCTTTATCAATAAAGCAGCATAAAAACAGACTAATACAGGGAGAGTGGCAAGAGATGAGACTGGACCAACAAGACAGAGTTGAATCTTGATCGGCTGCACATTCCAAACTAAGGAGCTTGGATTGTATCCTAGAAGAAATTAGGAATCACTGAAAGGTGAATAGATCCAGGCCTAGATATAATCAAGCTACTCTGAGCTAGCCGATAGATATACAATTAATTATATTATCATCAATTATTTTCTGTAAGTTTCACAATGATAAAGGATGCTCTACTAGCAGAGTGGAGAAGGGTCTGGAGGAGAGCAAGGCTAGATACAGGGACTGACCAGTTAGAGACTGTCACCTTGGTTTGTGTGAAAAATGATGAGGGCTGTAACTAAGAGGGTGACATGAAGGAATGAAGAGGAGTGAACAAACAGAAGAGAAAGTTCAGTCAGAAGCTGAAGTTCACAGGACTTAGGGAGACACTGAGTATCTGGCGTAAGAGAGATGGAAGAGTCCAGGATGGCTGCTAGGTTTCTGGCAAGGGAAACTGGAGGAAGCATTCTCTGAAAATGGAAAGAGAGGTAGATAAACAGGTTCAGGAAGAAAGATGAACTCCCATTTAGACACATGCTGCAGATGCCTGTTGGACATCCAGATAGAAATTTCTAGCAAGCAGGAGTATTTATGAGTCTAGAGCTCATATGTGATGGATGGCTGGAGATATCCATTGAGTCATCAGAACAGAAATGGAAGCTGAAGCCACAAAAGTGATAGTCTGCATAGGCAACACAAGGAGAGTACAGGCAAGGTTATGGGGATACCAACATTTAAGTGGCAGGCAGAGGAAGAGGGAATCAGCCAAAGAGACAGAGATAGAGAAGTGTATTATATATACGTATGTATGTTTATATATATACACATATATATGTAAATTTCTGTAAATCATGTTTGTTATATACCACTAAGAGTTATATATTATGATGTTTTGATGTCTCAAAAAAGGGCCCAGCCAAGAGCATGCCTGTGATACACAAATCAACCAATCAAGAGCCATACCCCCTCTACATGGCCCATACACCCCACAAGACAATATTCCTGTCTCAATCACCCCAGGGCCAGGTACCAGGCAACTAGGGACCATCCCTATAGTTTAGAGCCTTCTGAAATTATTCAAACTAGCCAATCCTAAAATGTTTATTTACCCTGATCTGCCTTTCCTTTCCTAACAAAATTCCAATAAAGGCTCCCACCTAACGCTTTGCCCTTGCTCCTGTGTTCTGCCTCTGACCACCCTGGTGTCTTTCCCATGTGGCTCTGCATGGTGTGTTGTGCTTCCTATCTCCAGGACCTGTGAGTATAATGAACTTTGTTTTTCGGAGCCTCTCCTCTATCTCCTTTTGTGGCCACCCCGACTGACTATCACATAAAATAATACAGAACAATAAGAAAACAGTGACCCAGGGAAGCGGAGAATCATGAGAAACTTGGAAACAAAGTGAGAAGGTTTAAAGGAGGAAGGAGATAAAAGCAACAAATACTGCACAGATATGAAATATGCCGACAATTTTAGAGTCTTGAATTTGGCCCTGGGACAACTTTTCCCTAGTGAACTTTGCCAGGGTGGTTTTAGTAGAGTGGTTTCAGTGGAGTATTCAAGGGCAGAAACTTGACTGAATTGAATAGAAAAGGTAGAGAAATATAAACTGCAGATGTGGAGTATTCTTTGTAAAATACCCACCTCAGGGGGGAAAGGAGATCCGAGATAGTCTGAGGAGGATACAGGATTGAGGGCAGGGTATCGGTTTTGTTTTGAGACTGAAGAAATTTGAGCGAGTGTGGGGGTGGAAGCAGCCAGTAAAGATGGAGAGTTGAAAACAGAGAAGAGAGAAGGAATGATTGCAGGCACAACTTGCAAGAGCAGAGGATGCACTGGCCAAAGACACAGGCAACTGCAAGCTGCCCAATATCTCCCTCTTCCTATCCCATTTGACAGGCTCATTTACCAGCTGTGCCCCTGGATAAACTGCATAACCTCTTGACCCTCAGCTTTAGTCTTTAAAGTGGTTATTGTCCAAGATCACAAATGGCCTCTGAAGGTAGAGTTCTTTTGATCCCAGGATTCCCCAGGACTTTCTGCTGGTGTGTTTTGCCTGCAAATCATTGGGTCAAACTAAGGTTTCAAGTTATGAGTAATTGTGCACTGCGACTGGGAATGTAAAATGGCACAGCCATTATGGAAAACACTACAGTGGTTCCTCAGAAAATTAATAATAAAATTATCATATGATCCAGCAATTCCACTTCTGGGTATATACCCAAAAGAATAGAAAGCAGGGACTTGAATAGATATTTGTGTATCTACAATCACAGACGCATTATTCATAATAGCCAAAACGAGGAAGAAACTCAAGTGTCCATTAATAGATGAATGGATAACAAAATATGGTATAAACATACAATGCAACATTATTCATTAAAAGGGAAGGAAATTCTGACACATGCTACAATGTGGATGAACCTTGAAGACCTTATGCTAAGTGAAGCCAGTCACAAAATGGCATATAATGTATTTCACTTGCATGAGGTACCTAGAGTAATCAAATTCATAAAGACAAAGTAGAATAGTGGTTGCTAGGGGCAGAGGGGAGAGGAAAATGCAGTTATGGCTTAATGGGCACAGAATTTCAGTGTGAGAAGACGAAAAAAATTCTGGAGATGGATGGTGGTGATGGTTGCATTGCACAACAATGTGAATAGTAGTACTTACTGTCAATGACCTGTGCACTTAAAAATGGTTAAAATGGTAATTTTTATGTTACATATATTTTATCACAATTTAAAAAATACATCTGCTTAAGTAAAACAAAATGTCTACAATTAGTAGAAAAAAACACTATAAATTTCATGATGTAAACTTTCTCATGCACATCAAGAGGCCCAAGGATATTACTATCCAGAAGAATATAACTGATGCTTTAACAGTGACTTTTAGTTGCCAAGCAAATATTAAATTATGGCCCATATATTCTGGTTATACCAGATAGGTAAGAGCCACATTTTGCAAACATTTCCATCAAAAATGGTTTTTATAAAAAATTTCTGATGCTTAAAGTCTGAGTGTCAGTTATCTAGAAAATTCCCCTTCATGGAACAGATTTCCTGTTGTCAGAAAATGAGACACAATAATCAATAAGATATCAGAGTATGAAAAGACATTGGTAGGCAGAAAAAAATTTCATTTGAAAATTTGAAAATCTGCTGGAATACCTAGAGTTCTTCATAGAAACTCTCAGAGGCCTAGAGGCCCCTAAGTGTCACACACAAATTTACAGGAAAGAAATACCAGTTGAGTATCCCTACTATGAAAATCTGAAATCCAAAACGCTCCAATGAACATTTCCTTTGAGTGTCATGTTGTCACTCAAAAAGTTTTGGATTTGGGGACATTTTGTATTTTGTATTTGGGGATTAGGGAGCCCAGCCTGTATGTTAGTTTCTGGGTAAGTCCTCATTACTTACAAATAATGTCAATAATAGTCACGAGGAAACAAGCAAATGAGCCTACAAGAAGCACCTTTCCAAATATCCTCCTTGACTCCTGATACTAGGTAGGGAAGCATTTTTTTTAGTTTTTCAATTGTCACACTGCCCCTCTTCAAGTTTTCTATTTCCTGTTCTTGTCTCCTAAATATGGGTATTTCCTAGGGATAGGCCTTGGTCGTCTTCTCTTCTCTATGAATACTTTCCCTGTTGAAAAGATCATATACAGCTGCTCCTTGATTTTTGACGGGGTTATGTCCAGATGAACCCATCATAAGTTGAAAATATCATTAAGTCAAAAATGCAGTTAGTACACCTAATCTACCAAACATCATAGCTTAGGGTAGCCTACCTTAAACATGCTCAGAACACTTACATTAGCCTATAGTTGGGCAAGCTCATTTAACACAAAGCTTATTTTATAATAAAGTGTTGAATATCTCATATAATTTATTGACTACCGTACTGAAAGTGAAAAACAGAATGTTTGTATAGGTATTCAAAGTACCCTGCTACTGAATGCACATGGTAGGTACCATTGTAAAGTACAACAATCGTTAAGTCAAACCGTCCTGTCGGGGAGCATCTGTACACCAGTGATTTCAACTATTGTTTCTTCATGAATTACTCACACATTTACATACCTGGGCAGAGCCTCTCTTTCCTGAGATTTAGTCTTGTATTTCTAACAACTCCCTGGAAATTTTCTCTTGAATATTTCACCAGTGTTTCAAATTTTACAAATGTATTTGGGCTCTGAGTTCATTTTTGCCTTAAAGCCACTTTATCTTATGGATATTCCTTTTCAGCCCCAATTTCCCAGGTTCAAAGAATTGGAGCCTTTCCTGATTTCTTTTTTTTTTTTTTTGATTGAGTCGCATTCTGTCACCCAGGCTGGAGTGCAGTGGTGCAATCACGGCTCACTGCAACCTCTGACTCCCAGGTTCAAGCAATTCTCCCTGCCTCAGCTTCCCGAGTAGCTGGGATTACAGGCGCCTGCGACCACACCCGGCTAATTTTTTTGAATTTTTAGTAGAGACAGGATTTCACCATGTTGGTCAGGCTGGTCTTGAACTCCTGACCTCAAGTGATCCGCCTGCCTCGGCCTCTCAAAGTGCAAGGATTACAGGAATGAGCCACTGCACCCAGCTTCTTCCCTGATTTCTACCAATCTTTTTCTCTCATCATCCACTCAGTAACTAAGGATAGTACTATTTATATAAGTACTGTGTGCTAACCAATTGCACTACTGGAGCTCCAGGATAGTACTATTCAATAATTATTATTATTATTTTTTTTTTTTTTTGAGACAGAGTCTTGCTCTGTCACCCAGGCTGGAGTGCAGTGGCGCAATCTCTGCTCACTACAAGTTCCACCTCCTGGGTTCACGCCATTCTCCTGCCTCAGCCTCCCGAGTTGCTAGGACTACAGGTGCCGGCCACCACGCCCAGCTAATTTTTTGTATACTTAGTAGACACAGGGTTTCACCATGTTAGCCAGGATGGTCTCGATCTCCTGACCTCGTGATCCACCCGCCTTGGCCTCCCAAAGTGCTGGGATTACATGCGTGAGCCACCGCACCCAGCCTTTTATTCAATTATTGTAACCTTGGTTGTTACACCTCTTACCTTTACTACCCAACACCAAGACTATCCTATTCCCTCATCCATACTATCCTATACACTTTTGCTAGGTAAATGTTTCTAAAACATTACTTGGAATATTCATAGTTCTATCATTAATTCCACAAACATTTATTCAGTGCTAATGTCATTGAAAAAGTACAATGTGGGGCTGGGCTCGGCAGCTCAGGCCTGTAATCCCAGCCCTTTGGGAGGCTGAGGTGGGTGGACTGCTTGAGCCCAGAGTTCGAGACCAGACTGGGCAATACTGCGAAATTCTATCTCTACAAAAAATACAAAAAATTAGCAGGGTGGTGGTGTGCACCTGTAGTCCCAGCTCTCCAGAAGCTGAGCTGAGAGGATCACCTGAGCCCAGAAAGTCGAGGCTGCAGTATGCCATGACCACGTCACTGTACTCCAGCCTGGGCAACAGAATGAGACCCTGTCAAAGAAACAAACAAACAAAAAAAGCACAATGTTATACACTCCAGAATGTAGAAATGCATTAGATAAAGGCCTGTTTACAGTTTAATAGGGGGAAAGACTTGCAAGTAAATAATTTTAGTTCGAAGTCAGAAAGTGGTAATAACTAAATACATGAAGTTCCAAAAATATGATGGACTCTCAATAGAAAGAAAAATTATTTCTAGGTGTAGATGTCACTTTCTAAAGCTTTAAATATTGGAAAGAATTTCAACATTTGGAGATGAGGGGGAGGGACAGGTATTTCATGCAAGGGACATGAGCAATCTATAAAAATGCAATAATTTATGCATGAAGTACTTCACAGGGTCTGGTTTACCACTGACTGAGGGAGAATGGAAAGGGAACAGCAGAAAATAAAACAAGTTTTGAATCCAAGTTAATAAACTTGACCTTTAATTTACAGGCAGCAGAGAGCCACTGGATCAGCTATTTTGGATCACGGTGGTGCTTGAAGATGGCTACACCTATAGCAGGTATGTAAGATAGGCTAGTAGCAGAGTGATGCTAGAGGAAGGACATCAATGAGAAAGGTACTGCACTGACACCGTGCAGGAGATGGTAATGAGAACGTTGATTAGGTGGGGGCAGTGGGTAAGAAGATGCCAGAATTACTGTAGGGGTACAATCGACAGGACTTGACAAGTGATTGGATCATGGAAAGGAAAGAAAGGGCATCAAATCTGACCTCAAAGTTTCCAAGTTGGTTGCATTAACAAAAACGGGTGCATAGCCTGGGAAGTAATTTGGGAAGGAAGAGGCCAAGCTTTGTCGGGATATTAAGTGTTTATACATTTGCTGAACATCCCAGAAGGCATGGGCAAGGCTCTTGGAAGTAGCTGGATACTGACGACTGAACCTGGGGCAGAGAGGGGGTATGTTTCTGCAAAACCACATACAAAACGGACTATGGAAATCTTACTACCGAGGCTTGCCCAGGCAGGAGAGAAAGTCGTAGCATCCCTGAAGTCATCAGTCGTGTCTACTCTTCACGGCCTGCTCTCACCTCACGTTCCCCACGAAGACTCCGGGAGCAGGCGGCCGGAAGGAGCCCTTCCCTCCCTTCTCCGGTGATTCCCAGAACTTCCGTCTCTACCCGTCACCTGCTCCCAGTCAAAGGAGCTTAATAGATGGCGACGTTTTCGACTGCCCAGCCACCAGGCAGGCTGAAAGCGCATGGAGGGCATCATCCACCTTTAGACAGCTACTTGCCCACACCTCACCGAGCTCTGGGCGTTGTGCCAGCATTTGAAGAAACGATCTGCTGCAAAGCGATCCACACGGAGAGCCTTAGTTATCGCGAGACTTGACAGGCACCCTCAACTTTAGCCCGCCGGAAGCGGAAGTCAGGTGGGTGTCGGATTTTAGAGGAAGGCGCTCCGTTACATTGGAGAACTGGAGTGGTCCGGCTTTCCACGGTGTGGTGGGCCAGAGGCCACCTCTCCTGGGCTTCTCAGTGTCTCGCCGGCGGGGTTCGGCCCGAGCTGGATAGACATAGCCTTTGGCGGGTGAGTCGCCCCGGACGCCCGGGAGGAGGGAGCGGGGCGGCCGAGCTGGGTGGCCAGCGAGGTGTCCTCCCCCTGTGCGGTGATCTGTACTCTTTGCTAGACCGAAACCGATTTACTTCTCACGGCCCGTAATTTCCCTCACTTCTGGAGGTATAAGGTGCTTCGGAAGGGAGCAAATCTGCCAGAACCTTGGTAAGCAAGCTGTGATGGGCCTTAAGGACGGACTGGAAAACGCAGTTGTTTTCATTCTGCATCTTCGTCTGTTCCCCGGGCTCACCTCCTAAGGCAGCGAAACCCCATTCTGGTTGGTTATTTCTGGGGTTAGTCGCTCGCAGCCAATGTTCTTTGTGGTTTTATTTGTGGTGAATAAATTAGCAGTGTTCTAGTACAAATCTGAAAGGCTTACCCTAAAAGAACATACATACTTTATGAAGTTTTTATTCATACTTGGAACTATTTTGGTTTTGAAGGCCCAGAGGACAAATTTTGTAGCTTCTTGCTCTTGAGAACCAGTTCCCTCTTTGGAATATTAGCTTTGGAAGTCTTTAGAGCACTTTTTTTTTTTTTTTGAGACGGAGTCTCGCTCTGTCGCCCAGGCTGGAGTGCAGTGGCGGATCTCGGCTTACGGCAACCTCCGCCTCCCAGGTTCAAGCGATTCTACTGCCTCAGCGTCCCGAGTAGCTGGGACTACAGGCACTTGCCACCACGCCCGGCTAATTTTTTCTATTTTTAGGAGAGACGGGGTTTCACCGTGTTAGCCAGGCTGGTCTCGATTTCCTGACCTCGTGATCCGCCCGCCTCGGCCTCCCGAAGTGTTGGGAGTGGCGTGAGCCACCGCGCCTGGCCTTAGAGCACTTTTACTCCAATTCTTTCCTTGACTCTTATGCGCCACCCTCCCCCTCAAACACCTTTTGAGAGTTAATAAAGTCGTTTGTTTTTTTCCTCCCACAGATTTAAACAACCTAAACATTAAGCAATACAGCTGCTTCAAATCTTTGGGGTAAGTAAAGCTTGGGTCGATTAACATTCTATTTAAATTTCGTTCTCAGTAATACAGTTGATACTTGTTTACATGAGTGTGGGTGGGGAGTCGTGGGAGAACATATGAGAACATAAAAATGGAGTAGCACCTTTTCCTTGCCTTATGATTTTTACTGCCCATCTGGATTAGGTATGGGTCATCTTTTTAGTGATTTCTGTGATCCCAATAGAATTCTAGGCATGATTTTAATTAGCTGAATTTATTTAAAACTCATTCCTTGGATTTGAGAATTTGACATAGTTTGCCAATGCCAGACACATTGAAAGTCTTTGATATTTGGTATTTGATAAAGCATACTAAGAGCAATAGCCTGAAAGGTAAGAGTGTCAGGCTGGGCACGGTGGCTCATGCCTGTTATCCCAGCACTTTGGGAGGCAGAGGCAGGTGGATCACCTGAGGTCAGGAGTTCAAGATCAGCCTGGCCAACATGATGAAACCCCGTCTCTACTAAAAATACAAAAATTAGCGGGCGGGCGTGCACCTGTAATCCCAGCTACTCGGGAGGCTGAGACAGGAGAATCACTTGAATTCGGGAGGCGGAGATTGCAGTGAGCTGAGATCGTGCCATTGCACTCCAGCCTGGGCAACAAGAGTGAAACTCCGTCTCAAAAAAAAAAAAAAAAGAGGCTGGGCGCAGTGACTCACACTTGTAATCACTTTGGCAGGCAGATCATGAGGTCAGGAGTTCAAGACCAGCCTGGCCAACAAAACCCCATCTCTACTAAAAATGCAAAGATTAGCTGGGTGTGGTGGCGCATACCTGTAATCCCAGCTACTTGGGAGGCTGAGGCAGGAGAATTGCTTGAACCTGGGAGGCAGAGGTTGCAGTGTACTGAGATCACGCCATTGCACTCCAGCTCTGGGTGACAGAGCAAGACTCCGTCTTGGGGGGAAAAAATAAATCTACATATTGTTTCTTGCAATTCAACAATAATTTTGGTTTAATTTTGTTGGGGTGAAAGTATGTAGTATACATGTTACAAATATTTGCATATGTTTGGAGCAAAGGCGGACTAATGAAGAAGTTATCACAGTAGCTTCCATTGTCACATCTCTTTGTCCAAAACCTTTTACTGGAAATTAATAAAGTAAGAAAAATAATTTGGGCCAGGCACAGTGGCTCATGCTTATAATCCCAGCACTTTGGGAGGCCAAGGCAGGAGGATCACTGAAGCCCAAGACTTCCAGCCTAGGCAACATGTCGAGACCCTGTCTCTTCAAAAAAATACAAAAATTAGCCGGGTGTGGGTGGCATGCACCTGTAGTCCCAGCAACTTGGGAGGCTGAGGTGGTAGGATTGTTTGAGCCAGGGAAGTCAAGGCTGCAGTGACCCGAGGTTGTGCCACTGTGCTCCAGCCTGGGTGACAGAGTCAGAGACCCTGTCTCAAAAAAAAAAAAAAAATGTTGAATTCAGTATCTAAAATATGACAAGTCTGAAAGCACACAAAGACTTCCATGAATACCCTGCCTAAAAATTGCTTACTTCTTGGTTTTTCATTATCTGGAGAGAATGTTAATGTTTAAATTTTTTTTAATGGAAATGTCTTTAAAATTGTACAGATTTTCAGAATGACTGACACTGCTGAAGCTGTTCCAAATTTTGAAGAGATGTTTGCTAGTAGATTCACAGAAAATGACAAGGAGTATCAGGAATACCTGAAACGCCCTCCTGAGTCTCCTCCAATTGTTGAGGAATGGAATAGCAGAGCTGGTGGGAACCAAAGAAACAGAGGCAATCGGTGTGTATTCAAAAGAATAAATGCAGATGGTTGATCTGGCAGAGGATAGCTTTAATCTGCTAGACTGGAAGGCCAGTGAGGGCAGGGACCAGTGTTTTTGGTATGGCATACCTAGTACCTTTAAACCTGGTACATCGTTTCTGATAAATATTTGCTTTAATATTTTTTCAGCACCTTATATTTTTTCCTTGCTGTTCAAGTGTGTGTGTTTTTTTGTTTTCAAATGTTTTTTCTGTAGACTAATATTTTCAATGCAAATCTACTTTAAAAACCTAGAGTTTTCTACAACTTGTTCAATTCCATAAAGAAAATATTGTTTCGATTTTACTTTAGGAAGAAGTTTACAAATGGAAGTTACTTTTACTTAATAATT
This sequence comes from Pongo pygmaeus, assembly GCF_028885625.2. Taxonomy (NCBI): domain Eukaryota; kingdom Metazoa; phylum Chordata; class Mammalia; order Primates; family Hominidae; genus Pongo; species Pongo pygmaeus. Next base: position 89,643,010 of record NC_072389.2, on the reverse strand, counting down.
CAAAATAGTCAAAGGAATAAATTACCATACCGTTTTTGTACAATTGAATAGATTTCACTTTTATTTGGAACTATTCTATTGGTTATATAGTCTGCCTATGTCTCTGTAAAGTGTACCTAGTATACTGGAAGAATGATTTCAATCTTAGGAAAGTTTTGAATAACTGGCGCTATAACATTCTATTGTGAAAAATGTTTTTTAGTCTTATTTATTGTGTATTAGAATGAGAAACCAGAAGCACTGCTATGGGTTTGTCATATGTTTTTTTAACAAGGAAAGTTTAAAGACCTTTTTTGTTTTATTGTTGTAGGTTGCAAGACAACAGACAGTTCAGAGGCAGGGACAACAGATGGGGGTGGCCAAGTGACAATCGATCCAATCAGTGGCACGGACGATCCTGGGGTAACAATTACCCGCAACACAGACAAGAACCTTACTATCCCCAGCAATATGGACATTATGGTTACAACCAGCGGCCTCCTTACGGTTACTACTGATAGAAATGTTGGCAGATTTAGTAAAAGCATTTACTCTGTTACCATGACAAAAGTCTGGGTGTCTTCTGTTGGTCATAGTTTTACATCTGATTTTACAGAATGGATTATTGATTTTTTGGAAGTTGAGACTTTAAAAAAAAAAATAGATCTTACTTGCGAGATGCGCTGGTTGCTGGGAATACCTGAAATTGTGGATTATATTGCTTGACTTCTACCTCAGAATCTTCTTTGTTTCATGACTTAATAGTGCTTTGAGTTTGGTATATTATTTGACCTCTAGGAATTCTTTGTTTTACACAGAAATAAAAATTTTAAAATAGAAAATGCTTTTACTTTGTAAGGTAAGAGAGTATCCATATGCTTAGGTGTTCTTGTTTCTAAAATTCTAGAGGTTGATATAATCAGCTCATGAATGCACAGCTATGCTTTTTGTGATAGATTGTACATAATATCAGCAGTTGAAACATAAAACAATTGCTTTTTTTTTTTTTGCTTTTGTTATGTGACTATGGTACTTTGTGATTTCTTAATCTATAGATGAGTTAGCTCCACATTTGAGTCTCTTTTTAGAGGGAAATCAGTAATAAAGCTGTAAAATAAGGAAGGAATCATTGTCGGTTTGTGTCTTGATCTGGTGGTGATTGGGATAAGGATACACATCATTTTATACAAACACTAAGGCTTTTTGCTAACAACATAGGTCAAAATTCACACATACGAAAGTTTAACTCTGTACTGTTCACACTTTCCTTTTTAGTCTAAATAATGCTGCATTTTGATTGTTCTTACTTTTTTGGTATTTAATGTGGGCTGATTTTACAATGTTATATTCACTTCCAGATGCATACCTCTGCTTTCTCTTCTATAAATAGTGATGCTATAAACTTCCTTTCACAGAGATCATTGTATTACAAATCATTTTAATGATTATTACAATGATTTCATTCAAATAAAAATTTTAAAATATTTAAGCATCTTCACTCCCAAGTTCTGGCTGTTAGCCCATTTATTAATATGGTGAAATGAGATTTTTGGTTTTTTTAATACTGTCCTTCATATCTGTTGAAAAGGGCTTATTTGGTTTAAGAGTAACATTAAGAGTGCAAATTTCAACATAGGTCAAAGGAATTAACAGGCACCTTCTTGACTTTATTGGAGTGACAAAAAAAAAAAAAAAAAATTTAAAAAGGCATCTTCCAGCTGGGCGTGGTGGCTCACGCCTGTAATCCCAGCACTTTGGGAGGCTGAGGTGGGCAGATCACTTGGGGTCAGGAGTTTGAGACCAGCCTGACCAACATGATGAGACCTCCATCTCTACTAAAAATACAAAAATTAGCCGGGCATGGTGACACATGCCTGTAATCCCAGCTACTCGGGAGGCTGAGGCAGGACAGTCGCTTGAAGCCCAGAGGTGGAAGTTGCAGTGAGCCAAGATCGTGCCACTGCACTCCAGCCTGGGCAACAGAGCGAGACTTCATCTCAAAAAAAAAAAGGGCATCTTCGTAAACCTGTTTTTTTACTGCCTTCTCTCTTAGCACCCCACTCTAGGCCCTTGAGGTTGACTTTTCCAGGTACTTCATGCTCTGCATCTACCTCTCCCTTTTATTCTCCCTGAAGAGCCATCCTCTCAGGTAACTATTTTATTGGAAATGACCTAATAAGTCGGGCATTCACACTAAGATGCGAATACAATTTTAACAGTAAGGGTTTTCCCTGTACCTCCCTAATTACATCAGTAGGCAAGAAGCCAATGCTGTTATACAAAGATAGGATTTGATACTACAGGTATTTAGCCAAGATAGTAATGTCCTGACTATACCCCAGGATCTTCTCTGAAAGCAGAAGTGTTATCAAAAATATCACCTGGTTGGGTATGGTGGCTCACACCTGTTATCCCAGCACTCTGGGAGGCCGAGGCGGGAAGATCACTTGAAGCCAGGAGTTGGAGGCCAGCCTGGGCAATGTAGCAAGATCCTGTCTCTACAGAAAATTTAAAAATTAGCTGGGTGTGGTGGTGCACGCCTGTAGTCCTAGCTACTCAGGAGGCTGAGGCAGGAGGATCCCTTGAGTCCAGGAGGAGTTCAAGACTACAGTGAGCTAGGATCATGCCACTGTACTCCAGTTTGGGCTAGATAGACGCTGTCTCTTAAAAGTAATGATTTATAGGCTGGGCACAGTGGCTCACACTTGTAATCCTGCACTTTGGGAGGCTGAAATGGGCAGATCACCCTAGGTCAGGAGTTCAAGACCAGCCTGGCCAATATGGTGAAATCCTGTCTCTACTAAAAATACAAAAATTAGCCAGGCATGGTGGCGGACGCCTGTAATCCCAGTTACTTGGGAGGCTGAGTTCAGAGAATCACTTGAACCTGGGAGGTGGAGGTTGCAGTGACCTGAGACCATGCCATTGCACTCCAGCCCAGGCAACAAGAGCAAAACTCTGTCTCAAAGAAATTATAAAAAAAAACAAGATTTATAAAATCATCACCTGACTCAAGCACAGGCACTGACCAGTAGTTGGGACAGTATAGCTGACTGTAGCTGTAGGTCAGGATTCTGTGCTGTGCCAGCTGTTGACACAAAGGGAGACGTATGAGTCCAAGGCCAGCACTGGAGGAGGAATTCTCAGGAAGCTCAGAAGAGAGGTGGTTTTCCAACAGTATTTAAATATGTTAACACCAACACAGCTGCATGTGTCCTGAGTATCAGCCCTGCTTGAAAAAATGGGAAGAAACCTCCTTTCAACATGAGTTAATCCTGCATGCTGCATGAATAATCTATGTTGTTATGGTTTTTGTTTTTTAATGGCAGTTACTATCAGACTACCCCTGCCCCCGATCTGCTTAAAACCAGGAAGAAATAAAAGGCACAGTTTCTGCTTCATAAGACAGAAGATAACATAAAAAAACTTAAAGATAATTTAAGAGTGAGAACAAATAACTAAAATAGTGTCAGATAGAATTAATTTCAAGTAGTCTGTTATAATAACATACGGCATTAGGTATAAGGAGTCCTAGCTTCCAGTTCTGTGCTTAAAACATATGTGACCTTGGCTGGGCGCGGTGGCTCACGCCTGTAATCCCAGCACTTTGGGAGGCCAAGGCGGGTGGATCACGAGGTCAGGAGATCGAGACCATCCTGGCTAACACGGTGAAACCCCGTCTCTACTAAAAAACACAAAAAATTAGCCGGGCGTGGTGGCGGGCACCTGTAGTCCCAGCTACTCAGGAGGCTGAGGCAGGAGAATGGCATGAACCCGGGAGGCAGAGCTTGCAGTGAGCCAAGATTGCACCACTGCATTCCAGCCTGGGCGACAGAGCGAGGCTCCGTCTCAAAAAAAAAAAAAAAAAAAAAAAAAAAATGTGACCTTGAGAAAATAATGTAAACGCTGAGTTTATTGGCTCAGCTGTAAAAATGGGGACAATATCCACCCTGCCACCCTCACAGAATTATGAAAATAAATAATCAAAGGAAGAACTTGAGAATATAGAGTTGTGACCATTAAACCCCTAGTGGGACATAATAGGTGCTGCATAAACATTTGTTGAATCAACGGGAGGGAAGTATTTGGTAAATTTTAAAGTGAAATGTTGACATAAAGGATGTAGAGTAACGGGCAGAAGATGAGTTAGGGCAGGAGACCTTGAGAATTAAGGATTTGTGATTGTTTCCTTATGTTAATTCATACGTGAATTAGCAAAGGAAAGCAAGTTATCTCATTCAGAAAATAAACACTTCAAATGTAGAAGACGGTTTGTATAAAAGTTGAGCTAAAATTAGTAGCATTTGGCCAGGCTCAGTGGCTCACGCCAGTAATCTCAGCACTTTGGGTGGCCAAGGTGGTGGACCACCTGAGGTCAGGAGTTCGAGACCAGCCTAGCCAACATGGCAAAACTCCATCTCTATGAAAAATACAAAAATTAGCCATGCATGGTGGTGCAGTCCCAGCTACTAGGGAGGCTGAGGCTGGAGAGTCGCTTGAACCTGGGAGATGGAGGTTGCAGTGAGCTGAGATTGTGCCACTGCACTCCAGCCTGAGTGACAGGGCAAGACTCCATCTCAAAAATAAATAAATACATAAATTAAAATAAAATTAGTTAACATTTGCCATTTGGCAATTGATAGTGAATTTAGAATGTCAAATGTTAATTACTGAACACATCAGATTAATGTCCTTTTGAGAACAGGATGCTGGGGAGTTTTAGAGTTTTTTGTTTGTGTTTTGTTTTTGAGTGCTAGGTGGACCTGGGGTTATACAGAATATAATAAACTTGAGTCATTGCTCTGATAATAGTTTTGGGGTTCTTGAAACCACATAGGAAAAAGACATCTGGGGAGATTTCTAGCATGGTTTTTGTTTCCAAAGCCACTTTCCTTATAAAGCTCAACAGACAAATATGTAATTATCCCTTGTATTTTATTCACCTAAAGAAAAATATAGGACTTTATGATAGAATTAAGGGTAATAAAATGTCAGCTTTAAGTTTAGAATGTTAAAATTGAAGGAAATGATCATTTGCCCTGAATCAGGTTATTGACAGCACTAATTTTTAACTCTCATAAAAGAACTATACTTGTTTCCTAAATATAATGTTTTTTAAAAATTTATTTATTTTAAACAAGTTCAAGCCAAACCTAAATACAATTTTTTATACCTTAAAAATTTTCCTAGACTTCCTATTTCATTTCATTCATTCAATCCAAACACACATCTGGCTGTGTATGGAAATCTATGCTGTAGACTGTTGACTTCTAATTAGCAAAATTATCTACAGTGAAAAGGGTTTTTTTTTTAATTAGGCAATATAGGAAATAAATACTCCCGGTTTAAGGTGGCCTCTATTATTATTGGACTTTAGTTACCTGGAAATGTTAGTTGTGAAAGTGCTTACTTTGTAATGTCAGACAAATGAGATATTATATGTAAACTATTCACTGAAATGCCTATTTGAATTTTTCTTTCAGTATCTTGCATTTTAACCAAAGACACATATTTCATATATATAGATGAGGATTTTGAAATATTAAATAAAGCTTTGGTTAATTCTGTGTGAAAAATTATATAAGGTACTCAAAGAATCTTTGTTCTGTTTATTTATGAACACAGAAAGATATGCTTTTAAAACTCTCAAATTATAAAATTGATTTAAGCTCAATAGCAGAAAATACTCTTGACATTGGCAGAATATTGCTAATGTGAATATTGTTAATATTTAGATTAATCATTTAGGATTCAGATATATCCAGATATGACATAATATGTAAACAAAGATTTCTCCTGACATCTGCTATATTAAATTATTATATTAAATTATTATAGAATGAAATAAACAACTAGATTCAAGTAGTAGATTACAACACTGGAGCCCACAGCAGCCTTGAGAGCAGATATCTCCTCTTTTCTAGAAGTCTGGTCGATTACTGCTGGGACCAGCTTTTGAGGAAAATAAGGATGGAAGTAGAGATCCCTTGACCTGTGGACATTCTGGGAGAGAGAGTGGCCCGGGGCCAGGTTGGCTGTACGGGTCCCAATCAGCGGGGCTGCACTACATCATGGTGTGCCCAGGATGAGGAAGAAGTGACACTTAAGCTGTTGTGACGCTGCTGAGGCCTCTAGGTGCCAGAGAAACATCTTGCTTCTGAGGAATTCAATTATCAGTGCTGTCAGATTAGAAAAGTGGAGACGAGCTGTGGATAATATCCCTCAGATTTAAAGATTTACAGGATGAAATAGGAGGAGCAGGTTAACAAAGAAGACAAGTCTTCAGTCAGAACAGCTGGCCGGGCACGGTGGCTCACGCCCGTAATCCCATCACTTTGGGAGGCCGAGGTGGAAGGATCACCTGAAGTCAGGAGTTCCAGACCAGCCTGGCCAACATGGCAAAACCCCATCTCTACTAAAAGTACAAAAATTAGCTGGGTGTGGTGGTACATGACTAATCCCAGCTACTCGGGAGGCTGAGGCAGGAGAATCACTTGAACCCAGGAGGCGGAGGTTGCAGTGAGCCGAGATTGCACCACTGCACTCCAGCCTGGGTGACAGAGTGAGACTCCGTCTCAAAAACAAACAAACAACAACAACAAAAAAAAACCCAGCTAATATGTGATTCAACTGCCCCATTGCAGGATTAAGAGACAGCATAAAGTATGCAGCACTGAGCTAGGCACATAATGGGTACCCAGTCAGTCAGGTTCGTACATAAGAGTGAGTTACCTGTGGGCTGCTTAGGTGCAAGAAGGACAACTCGCATATCTTTCACCAGTGTCTTCATGGGCTCATGGGCTCATTTCAGTTGTTTTCATTCCTCTCCCTAAGGGGCACAGACAGCCCCATGTATGGGCTAATTCAGTTGGTATTTTCACTCCTTTCCCTCAGGGACACGAGAGCCCTATGTATTAATTACCAGTTAGATTTTCTCTGGGTTTCAGTGACTCCTCCTGAGACAGCTTCAGGGGATGATGTGATGATGATCTCATGGTTTTTTTCCACTGCTAGTGCCTTTAACTCCCTAAAGAATCTCCAGCCTCTGTCTGAATTAGGTAAATAAAGCTGTTCTACTTGCTAATGGCTAGAGGTTGTTGTTTGTGTGTGTATTTTTCCCATTTTAAAATTTCCTCAACTTGTGTGTTTACAAAATAATAAAGCTGGCACGGTGGCTCACGCCTGTAATCCCAGCACTTTGGGAGGCCGAGGCAGGTGGATCACGAGGTCAGGAGATCGAGGCCATACTGGCTAACACGGTGAAACCCCGTCTCTACTAAAAATACAAAAAGAAATTAGCTGGACGTGGTGGCAGATACCTGTAGTCCCAGCTACTCAGGAGGCTGAGGCAGGAGAATGGCGTGAACCCGGGAGGCGGAGCTTGCAGTGAGCCAAGATCGCTCCACTGCACTCCAGCCTGGGTGACAGAGCGAGACTCCATCTCAAAATAAAATTAAAATAAAATAAAATAAAATAAAAAATATAAAAAGTGAAACAATACAAAAATGAATAATTTTGGCCGGATGCAGTGGTTCACGCCTGTAATCGCAGCAGTTTGGGAGGCCGAGGCGGATGGATCTCCTGAGGTCAGGAGTTTGAGACCAGCCTGGCCAACATGGTGAAACCCCGTCTCTACTAAAAATACAAAAAAAAAAAAAAAAAAAAATTAGCCAGGCGTGGTGGCTCAGGCCAGTAATCCCAGCTACTCAGGAGGCTGAGGCAGGAGATCGCTTGAACCTGGGAGGCGGAGGTTGCAGTGAGCCAAGATTGCACAACCGCACTCCAGCCTGGGCAACAAGAGCGAAACTTCGTCTCAAATAATAATAATAATAATAATTATTTTTTTTTTTAACTGACTTGATGCTGTTATTTTCCTGTCTTTATTCACTGTTCTCTATCTTGCCTTCTAAATTTCATACCGTTTTCAGCCTCTTCTCTGTTGCACCGTTTCCAACATGGTCTTTATTTCTATTATGCTTTTGTTTTTCATTTTTATTTATTTGAGACAGGGTCTTGCCCTGTCACCCAAGCTGGAGTGCAGTGGCGCAATCATGGCTCACTTACACTGTCGAACTCCTGAGCTCAAGTGATCCTCCTGCCTCAGCCTCACAAGTAGCTGAGACTACAGGCACACACCACCATGCCTGGTTAATTTTTTTGTTTTTTTTGTAGAAATGGGGTCTTACTACGTCGCCCAGGCTGGTCTCAAACTCCTGGCCGCAACCCATCCTCCTACCTGAGCTTCCCAAAGTGCTGGGATTACAAGCGTGAGCCAACATGGCCAGCCTTACCTTTTACTTTTAAATTATGTTAGCCATATTTCAAGTGTTCAATAGCCACATGTGGTATGAGCAGCTATCACGTGTACATGCCACCCAGTACGGCTGTAGAAGAGAACTAAAGGCTAGCATTTCTGTTGACTTGACTCACTCCCTTATTGTCCACAGTGCCCCAATCCCCCTAGGCATCTCTGGGGAAACCCAAGGCTTTGAAACAGTTTGAATGTCACTGTGATAGTAAAAACACATCACAGATTAGTTTTCTGTAGAAATGACCAGGGAGTACATAACTTGCGGCTGCGAAGTTTGGGGATTCTTCCCTCCCCAAATTCTATCTAGGGGACTGATGGACCCTGAGGCAGACAGGATTATAAAATGCAAAAACCCTTAATAACTAAATTATAAGGATTGTCTGAGGAATGCCTATGTGGGTAGAAATAGGTGGTCTTCCTGCAACCTGGAAAAAGGGAGTTCCTGTACTATGAATGATCATTATCTCCAGTGTTGTCCCAAAAGACCTTCTGTGGCTTGCTGATACCATAGGTCCATCCCTGCAGCAGAAATGGGAGCTATAGATGGTCATAGCTCCCTTACCCTGGCCCATAATTTCCCTGGCTCTGATTCTAGGCTCTCCAAGCAGCCTTCAAATGATGATTCGCTCTTGAGATTTCCCAAAGGGACAGAATGTTCTCACTAGCAGATCCCACTATACAGTCTATTTGGCAGTTGTGTTATTCACTCAAGTTAATAAGCCGGCATCTTGATTAGAAATTAGCTCCTTGCCAATTGCCCAGCCCAGATCCATTTTCAGAAACACTGGCTACGTGGATTTCTGAAACCTGCAGAGTTAAGGAAGGAACTCAAGACCATGCTGACTCCACCATGGCAATGAGCTGAGACTCTCACGTACCCAGCTGGCCCCAGGTTAACAACACTCCGGCCTGAGCTAAATTTAAGATACAAGGGGACTAAGCTTAAGGAATGGCTCTGAGAAAACGAGAAGGATCACAGCATGTGAGCAGGTAGTCAGTCACTGCAGACTACCTAATAGTGCTGTTCACTACAAAAGGAATGTTGTGTTATGGTGTTGTGTTATGGTGCCACCTCTCGGATGTAAATTGAAATTCTAAGTTTTTAGTCACTAGTTACATGCATTAAAACAATTTGAATTTGGGGCCACGTGGGTTCTAAAATTTATACTCTGCATTACAGCTAAGGAACTATGTAACCAAATCCCTGGAATCTAGGAGGGGGATGCTGACAGCCCACAGCCCAGAGAGCTGCCTCCTAAAGTTTGAGCATTTAGGTGTTTGGAACTTTATTTTTCAAGAAGGAATCTCTGTCGCCCAGGCTGGAATGCAGTGGCATGATCTTGGCTCACTGCAACCTCTACTTCCTGGGTTCAAGCAATTCTCAGGCCTCAGCCTCCCGAGTAGCTGAGACTACAGGCATGCATTACCATGCCCAGCTAATATTTGTATTTTTAGTAGAAACGGGGTTTTGCCATATTGGTCAGGCTGGTCACAAACTCCTGACTTCAAGTGATCCACCCGCCTCAGCCTCCCAAAGTGCTCGGATTACAGGCGTAAGCCACTGCACCTGGCCTAGGTGTTTGGAACTTTAAACACTGCAAAGGTGCCACCTCCATCCTCTGGTTATTGCTGTCCCTCCCCTAACCCAGAGGAAAGTGTGGAATGGCTCACAGAAATCAGGAGTCTGAAATCTCTGCCCCTGCCTCCAGGGCATAATGAGCCAGGCTGTTCTTTCCCAGGATCTGTCGAAGTACAGCATAGGCAAAGCACCTAGCAGTGTCTGTCAAGTAAGCACCCAAGTTAATAAATGATTAATACATCATGTTTGCACACGTAATTATCATTTATTAAGGTGGGGGGTGATAGATGACAGATGCAGTGCTAGAACATCATACGACGGCATAGTAGGATAAATATTTTTCAAACCTTATTCATAGGCTGCTTCAAATCCAGGATTCTCAGGACAGCACAGGACAAGAAAGGCAGCATAATCAAGTCACTATAGACTGCCTAGCCAGTACTCACTTGAAATTAATGGGAGTGAGCAAAGCTAGAATCATGTCGTTAGACAAATGTTATGGAGGCTGAATATTTTGTGTCTTGGGCACTAGGTCACTGGGTCTACTTCAGTATTTACAGGGGAAGACCAGGGCCCAGATGATGAAAAGTACATTAACTGAGCTTCTACAGCAGGTCAAGGTGCCCAAGCCTTAGCTGTGATCTCTTAACAGTAGGAACAGTCCTGTGTGAGACAATTAAGTTGTGAGACTGCTGTAAACTATCTTGTTTGCAGTAGGGAAAAGGGAATCGTGTTCTGGGAATACAGCCCTTGGGCCAGTTCCTACCTCCAACAGTAGTTTGTTTTGTTTTGTTTTGTTTTGTTTCTGTTTTTTGTTGTTGTTGTTGAGACAGAGCCTCGCTCTGTCACCCAGGCTGGAGTGCAGTGGCACGATCCCGGCTCACTGCAGCTTCTGCCTCCCGGGTTCACGCGATTCTCCTACTTCAGCCTCCCAAGTAGTTGAGATTACAGTCATGTACCACCACGCCCAGCTAATTTTTGTATTTTTAGTAGAGGCAGGGTTTCACCATGTTGGCCAGGCTGGTCTTGAACTCCTGACCTCAGGTGATCCACCCGCCTTGGCCTCCCAAAGTGCTGGGATTACAGGTGTGAGCCACCATGCCCAGCCCCAAAGTAGTTTTTGATGACAAAGTGTCACCATATCTTCTTTGTTACAAGATACTGCTATGTTTCTCAAAGAAAAAAACTCACAAGGCAAAATGTTCCCACGTTTAAAATATCACCGTTTAAAATGAAGTAAGTAGGTTATCGTAGTAGAAACTGGTGGCTCCTATCCAGCATCCATTCCTCTCTTTCTAACTTTTCCCAATTTTATTCAGGTATCCAACTCTCTCTACTTCTTTGCTTCTGAGTATGCTGACCCCATTTCCACTTCTAGGATGGGCCTTAATTGGCCCGAAACAATTAGGGTAATTCTTTCTTCTATAGTTACTGCTTTAGGGAACTTGTGTTATAGAATGGCATTCCCTGATCACAGGGGCTGGCTTAGAAACTTCCTGTGACTTGATTTGGGCTGATATAAGGGAAGGCTGACTGAAAGCTTTTGGAAAATACCAGAGCTCCTAGGAGTGGCCTTTTCTCCTACTACAGGGGTTGATACATGAATATGAAACCTGGTTGGCCTTTTGTCTACATGAGGCAAGTGGGCCTGAGGATGAAACTGGCACTGCAGAAGATTCAGGGGAAGGAAAGAAAGCTGATTTTTTTTTTTTTTCTTGAGACGGACTCTCCCTCTGCAGCCCACGCTGGAGCGCAGTTCGTAGTTGTGTGATCTTGGCTCACTGCAACCTCTGCCTCCCGGGTCCCGGTTCACAAGCAATTCTCCTGCCTCAGCCTCCCGAGTAGCTGGGATTACAAGCATGTGCCACCATGCCCAGGTAATTTTTGTATTTTTAGTAGAGACGAGGTTTCACCATGTTGGCCAGGGTAGTCTTGAACTCCTGACCTCGTGATCTGCCTGCCTCGGCCTCCCAAAGTGCTGGAATTACAGGCGTGAGCCAACACGCCCGACTGAAAGTTGATCTCTTTTTTTTTTTTTTTTTTTTTTTTGAGATGGAGTTTCGCTCCTGTTGCCCAGGCTGGAGTGCAATGGCACAATCTCGGCTCACCGCAACCTCCAACTCCCGGGTTCAAGCTATTCTCCTACCTCAGCCTCCCGAGTAGCTGCATTTACAGGCATGCGCCACCACACCCAGCTAATTTTTTGTATTTTTAGTAGAGACGGGGTTTCTCCATGTTGGTCAGGCTGATCTCGAATTCCCGACCTCAGGTGGTCCACCTGCCTTGGCCTCCCAAAGTGCTGGGATTACAGGTGTGGGCTACCATGCCCAGCCAGGAAAGTCAATCTTTTATGGTATAATTTTATGACATTCTAACAGTGGTCCATGTAAAATCCACAAGTAAAACGGCTTTACAGCACACACTGAAATGGTGTTGAAAAAGAGTGGGAAAAGCTCTTAAGACCATGTAAAACAGAAGCACATTTGCAGGCAGTATATGGCATAGTTTAGAAGACAAAGCAGCTGGACTTAAACCAAGTTCTGCTATTAATGTGCACTGTGATCTCACATAAGCCACCTTTTTCTTGCCCTTGACACCTATTTGGTACAAGTTAAGAGTTGTACTAGACGAGTGGCTTCTCTTTGTCTGGGATTTTTTCTTTCTTTTTGAGACGGAGTCTCACTCTGTCGCCAAGGCTGGAGTGCAGTGGTACCGTGTGGGCTCACTGCAACTTCCATCTCCTGGGTTCAAGCAATTCTCCTGCCTCAGCCTCCCAAGTAGCTGGAATTACAGGCACCCACCACCATGCCTGGTTAGTTTTTATATTTTTAGTAGAGATGGGGTTTTACTATGTTGGCCGGGCTGGTCTCAAACTCCTAACCTCAGATGATCCACTCGCCTTGGCCTCCCAAAGTGCTGGGATTACAGGTGTAAGCCACCACACCCGGCCTGGACTCCTTATATATGAGTTCTTATATATAATCTTATATATAAATAGATATATATATATTTATATATAGATATGTATAAAATATATAGATAGATATGTATAAAATCTATCTACGTATATCTACCTATCTATAAAGAAAGAGAGAGAGACAAACACAGGGTCTCACTTCGTTGCCCAGGCTGGTCTGAAACTCCTGGGCTCAAGTGTTCCTCCTGCCTCAACCTCCCACAGCGCTGGGATTACAGGCATGAGCCACCATGCCCAGCTACCATGAGGAATTTTTATTATTGTTCTTCCTTGTGGATTTTGTTTTTAATGATTTGGTCCATCAATACATCTTTCTCATGTACTTGCTGGACAAAGCGCACAACTGCAAATCAGCTCTTCTGATCAGCAAAGGAAATTAATTTCATTTACTTTAATAAATTACTATAACTTGACCTGAATATGTAAAAATATATTATTAGCTTTTGAAACTTTAATATAGATGTAATTTCTGACAAGCTTTTACAAATACTGAAAATAGCTTCCAAGTCCTCTTTCTTAAGGATCTTTGGAGATTCATAAAAACTACTGAATTTGCTGATTATAAGTTATTAGAGGAAGAAGAAAATTCAGTGACTTCTCAAAATTTATAATTCACATTTAATTACAAGTCATGATTTTTCTTTACTTTTTCCACAAAATGGTAAATATAGTCTCTAAAAGATGTAAAAATTTTTTTTTACATTTAAATAAGCATTTTAAAATCTAAGGTAAGACTACAAAGCAGCATTAACAGGTTTTCTGTCACCTGTAAACTGGATTAGAAGGCAATCCCCAGAATTCCAGAACCACTGTGGAGATATGATTTTTAATTTACAATCTAGAAAAACTGCATGTAGTCCAAGGATTTGGGTTCTAGTTGCCAGCTTGCATGGTACAATCTTGAGTAAGTCTCTCAACTTCTGGATATAGGAAATCAAAGGCCCCCCCAACAGAATGAAAGGTGTTTAAATCAGGTCATCTTGAATATTCTTTCCAGCTCTGTTATTTTACAACGCCATGAAATCAGAGTAACATGTTCCAGGCTGTTTGGGGTTTGGGATTTTAGAACCTGATGCAATGTATAGCACTTTTTAAATTTCTACTTTTTGGAGTCTTATTCGAATATATACATATATATATATGTCCCCCATGTTCTTCTGTGCATGTAGTATATTTTTCTACTTAACAGCCTCTTCACCATTAGCAACAAAAAAGTTTCTCAAGGATGTATTTTTCATTTCTTTTTTTTGGGGGGGAGGGAGTTTCACTCTTGTTGCCCAGGCTGGAGTGCAACGGTGTGATCTCAGCTTACTGCAATCTCCGCCCCCCGGGTTCAAGTGATTCTCCTGCCTCAGCCTCCCGAGTAACTGGGATTACAGGTATGCGCCATCACATCCAGCTAATTTTGTATTTTTCGTAGAGATGGGGTTTCACCATGTTGGTCAGGCTCATCTCGAACTCCTGACCTCCGGTGATCTGCCCACCTCGGCCTCCCAAAATGCTGGGATTACAGGCATGAGCCACTGCGCCCGGCCTCATTTCTTGCTTTTATGTTTTTGTGGCTTCCTTTTTTAATTTCTCCAAGATCTCTTCTGGAGTTGTAGAAGCCAAAAGCTTCACCACCTTTTCACGAGATTTACCACCCTGGACCAAAAGAGAAAAAACATACTTTACTGTTTAGCACATTCTAATGCTATTAGAGATAGCAGACCTCCGTTGTATAATGGGCTCTCCTGATGGCTTTCTCTTGGTTACTTCTGGTCTAACCAAAGACTATCTCTTAGATTCTTCCTTACTAACATTTGTTACTAAACATTTGTTAGTACTAACAACTCTCCAGGGTTTTTACCTTCATACAACAATTTCTATAATAAAAGCTGGACATTAAAATCTCAAAAATGGGCCGGGCGCGGTGGCTCACACCTGTAATCCCAGTGCTTTAGGAGGCCAAGGTGGGTGGATCACGAGGTCAGGAGTTCAAGATCAGCCTGACCAACATGGTGAAACCCAGTCTCTACTAAAAATACAAAAATTAGCTGGGCGTGGTGGCATGTGCCTGTAATCCCAGCTACTCAGGAGACTGAGGCAGGAAAATCGCTGGAACCCAGGAAGCAGAGGTTGCAGTGAGCTGAGATCACGCCACTGCACTCCAGCCTGGGCAACAGAGCAAGACTCCATCTCAAAAAAAAAAAAATCTAAAAAATGATATTCTAGTCTCAAGCAATTAAGTTAAAAATGAAAATCATCTTTAAAATACCAAAATAAATATTGCAACTTTATATAAACTTTGTAGTAAAATAATTATAAATATAAACAAATTGCTATTCTCTATGTTATTAAACATTTCTGAAAATTCCAAACAAAAAGTAGCCACATATCCAAGTGCCACAATTTCACAACCACTTAAAACAACTTTAAAAAGGATTTGTTGGCCAGGCGTGGTGGCTCACACCTGTAATCCTAGCACTTTGGGAGGCCAAGGCGGGTGGATCACCTGAGGTCAGGAGTTCAAGACCAGCCTGGCCAATGTGGCAAAACCCCGTCTCTACTAAAAATCAGCCAGACGTGTTGGCGCGCGCCTCCAATCCCAGCTACTCGGGAGGCTGAAGCAGGAGAATCACTTGAACCCGGGGGCGCAGAGGTTGCAGTGAGCCGAGATTGCACCATTGCACTCTAGCCTGGGCAACAAGAGCGAAAACACCGTCTCAAAAAAAAAAGAAAGGATTTGTTTTCAAACACAGCCTTTAAAGAAGATAAAATTTGAGAAGGGGTTTATTTAGATGAGTGGAATTTGAACAGGCAGAAGAATGAGGAACACCTTTCAGGCAAATGTCAGAGCATGAGCGCTAGCCAAAAATCAGAAATGACCTGCCACAGGTGGGGAGCATTCAAATGGATTTTTAGGTGCAGTCTGTTAATCAATGACTGTGAATGCCAGCTGGAACCTGGATAGGCGCTATATAGTATAGCACTGGAAAACAAGTAGAGCTTTAAGAAATATAAACATGGCTGGGCCCCTCTCCTGCAGATTCTATTTCAAGAAGCCTAAAGTGATACCCAGGGATCTGTATTTAGAAATCATTCCCAGGTGATTTAGATCTCCACCCCTAGTGCAAAACCGTATTAATGACATCACATGAACCTTCTATCTTCCCAATGAGCTTCTCCTAGAGAGCAAGGACAAAGTACTTGACGGAGTCCCTCATGGAGATGACTAACAATAGGAATTGCTTTAGATTGTTTAGTGTGGTGATGACTTAAAAGGATGAGAGAGCTAAGCAAGATTAATCTGACAGCAGGTTCAGGAATGAATTCAGAAAGGAGAAAATGCTGGCAACAGTGGCAGTGAAGAAGCATAAGTGCACAGTGTGGACAGTCTCAGTAAGAATTAAGGCAGCAGGCATGAAGGAGACTAAATAGGAAGAATTTACAGATTTCTGCAATGAAGTAAACATAAAAGTTATAAACAACTAGTTTCCCAATTATTTGAAAAAGACAAAGAAAAATCAGTATTTTATGAATCATTATTAACACGTAATAATCAAAGATGGCTGGGCATGGTGGTTCACACTTGTAATCCCAGCACTTTGGGAGGCTGAGGCGGGCAGATCAGTTGAGGTCAGGAGTTCAAGACCAGCCTGGCCAACATGATGAAACCCTGTCTCTACTAAAAATACAAAAATTAGCTGGGTGTGGTGGTGGGCACCTGTAATCCCAGCTACTTGGGAGGCCTGAGGCTGAAGAATCGCTTGAACCCAGGAGGCAGAGGTTACAGTGAGCCAAGATCATGCCACTGCATTCCAGCCCGGGCAACAGAGCGAGACTCCATCTCAAAAAAGAAATAAAATAAGGCCAGGCGCAGTGGCTCACGCCTGTAATCCCAGCACTTTGGGAGGCCAGGGTGGATGAATTACCTGAGGTCAGGCGTTCGAGACCAGCCTGTCCAACATGGTGAAACCCTGTCTCTACTACAAATACAAAAATTAGCTGGGCCTGGTGGTGGGTGCCTGTAATCCCAACTACTCAGGAGGCTGAGGCAGGAGAATCGCTTGAATCCAGGAGTGAGAGGTAGCAGTGCGCCAAGACTGCACCACTGCACTCCACCCTGGACAATGGAGCGAGACTCTGTCTCAAAAAAAAAAAAAAAAAAAAAAAAAGAAAAGAAAAGAATTAAAGAGGTTTAAAAAGAGAGAGACCTCCGGGCATGGTGGCTCATACCTATAATCCTAGCACTTCGGGAGAAGGCAGGTGGATCACTTGAGGTCAGGAGTTCAAGACCAGCCTGACCAACACGGTGAAACTCCGTCTCTACTAAAAATACAAAAATTAGCCAGGCATGGTGGCATGTACCTATAATCCCAGCTACTCAGGAAGCTGAGGCAGGAGAATAGCTTGAACCCAGGAGATGGAGGTTGCAGTGAGCCAAGACTGCGCCACTGCACCCCAGCTTGGGTGACAGAGCAAGATTTTGTCTCAAAAAAAAAAAAAAGAGAGAGAGACCTACCTTATCCAAAACCACATCACTCTTCCTGAGTTCTAGGACCTTGGAAAGATACCGACAGAGCTCAGCATTAGCCTCTCCCTCTGATGGAGGTGCTGCGATAGCTACATTTACAGCCTCTGCTGTCAAATCTGGAATGAAAATAGTGTGGACTTTATCCTTAAGGAGTTCTTTTTCTTCATGAAGCAAAGACATTTTGTAAAAGAGTTTTTGCATTTGCCTGGCACATAGATTTTCAATTAAAAACTGTTGAATGAAGAAATGAATGATTAAACTAATCACATTTAAGGAACATGAACATGATAAAAATGGCTCTACCATTACAGGAAATAAATCCAGAGAAGAAAACAGTTATTGACCCAATCTTGCTGACCAAGATGGGCTTACGGAGCCCTGGGGAATATCCTGGATTTAGGCAACTGGAAATTGCCCTTGGTATGTGAAGAGCCCCAGGCAGGGAGTCATAGATGGCCTTCAGCTTCATCAATGTCACTGGGGAAGTGCATGGACAGGGCAGCTTACTAGATTGTACAAGGTTGTGCAGGGTTTCCTCATCAGGAAAATGAGAGCCCTGGACTAGGTTCACCTCTTATGTGACATATATCTTGACTGTTTTTAAAACTTAATAATGTTTACTTAACAAATATTTATAGAGCACTTACTATACACTAATTTTAAGCACACACAAATGTGTTAAAGGCTTTACAAATACTAACTTCTTTAATCCTTATAATGACTTTATGAAGATATTAGTACCATTATTATCTCCATTTTACAAATGAGCCATGGCATCCAGCCTCCCATTTTAGATCTAATGAAACATAATACTCCAACAGCAGACAGTGTCCACACCCACTACTTAGAAAATGCTGGCCAAGGAGGGTATGGCTAAGTTAACTTGGTCATCAGCATAAACCAGGTCTAGCACATCAATGTTGTGGTTTTCCTTTCAAAATCTAAAAATGGTTTGAAATACAGAGCTTTAGAGGTGAAAAAGACCTTCAAAAGAATTGAGCAATGGTTTTTGAACTTTTTTCTCCTTTAGAATCCCTTTCCCCCAGTTTTCTCTAGAATCCCACTATGTAAAACAAATGTAAACATAGCTAGTCAGGAGCCCTGTCTGCCTGGCCTCCCCCTTGCCCAAAGCTGATTCCTGAGGCACCTCCAGCACTCCAGAGAATAGCCTGGAAGCCTCTAACTTAGTCCAACGATCTCATCTGACAGATGAAAAAACTGGACCCATGAATGTTTTATACTGTTTTGATTTAAAACAAATTCACACAGGAACTGATCACGGGTCTCAGATCTCAAGTTTTCTCCCTCTCCTTAGGCCAGTGATCATTAAACTACACTAAAATGTCTCTTCTTTCTTTGGCCAATGTCTCCAGTTTTGGAACAGGACAAACTAAGAATAATCCAGACTACACACAAGTTTCCATAACTATCCTTTCTATAATACTGTATTTTTAAAATGGAAAATATACAATGGTTTTCTTGTAACTTGGCATGATTTAAAGATATATTCACTTTCAGACACCTTTACATTAGAATCTAGAATTTTAAAATGGAGAAGCCTCTAACTGCAGACGTGAAAAATCAACTGTCATAGAATAAGCTTTCAGCTAACCAAAGCAAAGGAGGGCTGTAGGAGACACCTGATTCACACTTGAATCCCACCCCAGTGTCCAGGTATACCTGTTACAGCATTTTGTTTGGAGCCAGGTTTTGCATGGATGGCTATGGTGACGCAACCTTTAGGATCAACTGCCACAGGACCTAAGGGAGGAAGTGGCCTCTCTGGTTCCTTGCTCTGGCTTTTACCCTAAAATGACAACCACACAACTTTACAGGTTACAAAATATTTTCCCACACATTTAATTTGATTCTTCCACTACCCCCTTTCACCCTTAACAGACAAACTAGACTCATCAGTGGTGTCCAGGGACTTCTGGCCACCTAGAATGCTTTTCCCACAACCTTCAAGGCTCTACTCAATTTTCCCACGAAGGGTTCCCATCAACCCAACAGTGTTTTTTCCTCCCTTGCCAGAAAACCTAACTCTGGCTTCTAAACCTTAATGCTTGTTCCTCCCTCTGCTTTGTATTTCCAATTCCTTGGGGACAGGGATCATTTATTATTCATCATTGTATCTCACGCAGTCGGAGCTAATAAATGTTGGTGAAAGTGTGTATGTGTGCGTGTTGGGGGAAAGGGAGGAAAAAACAATAGTGCTTGATATTTAAAGGCCTGTTATGGGACAGAGGCTGTGCTAGGAACTTTCATTCAACAAATATGTAGGCAATGCATACGTAAAGAAGAAAAGGTACATGATCCTTGCTCTCAAGGAGCTCGGACTGCTGCGAGAGAGAAAGAACATACAAAATTATAATACACTGTGCTAAGTGCACCGATGAGATAGGCACAGAACATTACCCCATAGGCAGCTCAGCATTGGGGCACTGCAGAATGCTGCCAGCAGGAGGCAGTGCTTGAGCTGAGTCTGAGAAACGGACTGGGGTTGGCCATATAAAGATGGTGGAAACGGGAGTGCTGTATTCTTGACAGAAGGGGTGCGATCAGCCAAAGTAAGGGAGGAGAAAGCAGAATACAGTCTCCCGGGGAAGCGCAGGCGTCATGCCGCTGCTGGAACATGAATTGCTGGACTGGGAGTGCGGGTAGGAGGCCAGAGGTCAGCACACGGAGCCCAAGGAGAGCTCGGCTGCCGCCGGGCCCAGCGCTCAGAAGTCACCGGGTGGACGGCGGCGCAGCCTACTGAGGCGGGGCGACGGCAGCAGGAGCCGCAGCTCTGGGGGTGGCGGCGGCTGTCCTGAGCCCCGGAACTGAGAGACGGCAAGCCGCTGGCAGTGCCTCCACTCACCCCCGGGCCCCGCTTCTCCCGCGCTCCTCAACAAGTACCCCTGAGGCCCACCCCTCTGCTGCCACGGGACCTGCTACTGGCCTTGGTCGTCGCACCAGCCTTCTTAGGCATCCCGGCGCGAAGAAGCCGAGCGGAGCCCCGAGTATTGGGTGTTGCGCGGACGTGCCGCAGCATCCCCGCCTGGGAAGGCGCCGGAAGAGCCCTCTGCGCTTGCGCAGGTAGCGGGCAGGAGCGGCCCCAGCGCTCGGCGCATCGGCTCTGGTTCGAGGGCGACACCTTAAGGCCGGCGGGAGCGAGTCTCGTGGCCGCAGAACATGCGCGAGCCTCTTTTGTTCTGGAACGGGCCCCAGAAGCGGAGCTGCGGAGCTGGGGCCTCACCGTGTCATGGCCCACCCCCTCAGCTGATAGGAAGGTGTGTCACCTCTGGTGTTCTTTCCTAATCGGGGAAAGAAAGGTATTGTCACTTCTTAGAATTGGAGAGCGCGGCAAGGAGTGCACAGGGCCAGGTGTCTTCTCGCTGCCGCAGCCAAGCAGCAGATGCAGAGTCCCACGCTGCTGCCTGTGGCCATCAAGTCAATATAGAGCCTTGTGCCGGCTTGGCCCTTGTGAATCTTCCACGTATCGATGGCGCACCTACCTTGTGCCAGGCGCAGCGGATCCCACAATGTAAAAGAAGAGGAAATACACTGCGACATGTGATATGGCGAGACATGAAACAAATCAGCAGAGGCAAGATCATGGAGTCACTGAAGGCTTTCAAGCAAGGGATTAGCAGCCGAATTTGTTGGGTTTTAGAAAGACACCGGCTGCACTGTGGCCGACAGAGGAAAAGCCAGAGATAGGGAGATCCGCCGCCTAAATGGGAGAGGGTGGCCTGAACTAGAGTAACCGCAGGGAGGGTGGAGCGCTGATCATTTCAAGGATCTTCAGGAACTGAAATGATCAGAACTTGGGAATGACTGCATGTGCGAATAAGGGGGAAGAGTCAAGGAAATGCCCAGGTTTGGGGCCCAAGGAACAGGTTTGGGAGGCCGAGGTGAGGAGTTCAGCTTTGGACATAATGAGTTTGAGATGCCCACAGGACTTCCAAGTACAAATATTAAAGGGGTAACTGAATATATGTGACTGCAGTTTGCGAAATCAAGGTTGGCGATAGAGATTCTGGAATATTCTGAAAGCAGATGGCAATTGAAGCTATGGAAATGATGAGAGAGTGTGTAAAGGGCACGAGGGCCCAGGTTAGAACAGTAGGGGCAGGTAGAGAAGTCACCAAAGGACACTGACCAGGTAGGAGTATGGTGTAATGGCAGCTAAAGAAGGGCGCTTCAAGAGGGAATATCAAGAGTGATGAACGCTCCAGAGAGAACATGTCACATGTAACGACTGAGAAGTGGCCACAAGATTTAGAAATCAGGGCGGTGTTGGTGACCCGGGCCACAGCAGTTTCAGTGGAGAGAAGGAAATGGAGATAATTGTAGAGAATAATCCAGTGATTTCACTGTGAAGGAGCAATTGGTATCTGGAGGGGCACATGACATTCAGAGACTTATTTTTATAATATTTGAAGATTGGTAGGAAACAGCCAGGAGAAGAGGTTACAGCAGAGGGCGGTTCCTGAAAAGGTAGGATCTGAGCTCAAGTAGAGATTGACTTCACTACAGGAGGCCTTAGACACTCCTTCCTTCCTAAGGGAAAGCTTAGGTGGACATGTAGCTGTGTTTGTAGGTTTGGTGATGGGAGGTGGAATTTCTTTCATTAAGCGTGGGAGAGGTGTTGAAGGTATATTGGGACTTGAGAATGGCAAAGGGCTGACTATTGCAACTCACTCAGCGGTAGACAGTTAAGGGAGACCGTGAAATCATCATGATCCCAATCTATAGTTACATTATTTTATTTTTATTTATTTTTGAGACAGAGTCAGGGGGATGGGAAGAGCCTGTCGCCCAGGCTGGAGTGCAGTGGCGGGATCTCGGCTCACTGCAACCTCCGCCTCCTGGGTTCAAGCAATTCTCCCTGCCTCAGCCTCCAGAGTAGCTGGGACTACAGGCGCACGCCACCACGCCCATTTTTTGTATTTTTAGTAGACGGGAGTTTCGCCATTGCGCCCAGGCTGGTCTTGAACTCCTGAGCTCAGGCAATCCACCCACTTCGGCCTCCCAAAGTGCTGGGATTACAGGCGTGAGCTAGCGCCTGGCCTGTAGTTACGTTACTTTAAATGCCTGGATTCACCAGCTAAGAAGTTTTTTTTTAATTAAAAAATTTTTTTGGCCCCAGTGCTACTACCAAAGCAGTCAGGAAGTTGAAGATAAGGCAGACAACTGGATTGATTCAGGTATATTTAAGTGGGTTGAGGGTTATTGATGAAATGGTTAAAGTGATTAAAGACCAAAGGTGGAGAGGGGTTGAGGGAGACCAAAAGTAGAGTCTAACTGGGTAGAGAAGGAAGTAAAGAAGAACAGAGAGGACAAGGGGCTGCAGTCTTCAGGTTCAATAATGGGTGTAACTGGAATGTGAGTGAGAGCTGGAAGAAACACCAAAGGTTGTGGCCAGAGAGTGGGATGTCTGAATTTCCTATTTCAGATGTAGAGCAATTCCACATCATGATAGGGTATACGGTGTGTCCATGATAAGGAATGGTGAAAGTTGCTGGAGGTAAAGAAGAAACTGGAAACCTAGGTGTAGCTGGGTTGTCCACATGGCCACTGAGGCCATGCAGTATAAAGGCTTGAGCAGAAGAAAGTGAGCCAGGTGTTAAACCAAAACCATATTTCCCTTCTTTGAAATCAGTTAAGAATTGAGGCACAAAAGCTGAACCAGCATTATAGAGCAGTCATTTGTAGAATCTGCTTTGGGTGAAGTCACGCCAGCCTCAATTAGAGGTTTGGCAGTTGTCATGGAAATAAAGGGGACGTCTGTGAAGGTGAGTTACGATGGCATCTGGCTAGATGGGTGAGGAGAGTGAAGAGGTGCCCTGCTGTGAACCATTCAGCCTTTCCCACACGTGACTCAGGAGTAGGGGGTATGAGGACTTCATTGCACCAGTGGGGAGGAGAAAAGCCATCCACCCCATGTGCCACCAAACTGTGCACCTGACTTGTTGCTCCTGCCCACACCCCTGCCTCTTGAAGGGAGAGAGAGGCAGAGTGGGAAGACATACTGCCTAACGGTGAGGGAAAACACAGAGACTGATTCAAATGGCAGGAAACCCCTTGTAAATGTTTGTGGTGGTTCACGTTTTATTGAGACAGGATCTCGCCATGTTGCTCAGGTTGGTCTCAAGCTCTTGGATTCAAGCAATGCTCCTGCCTCAGCTTCCTCAGTAGCTGCGCAACTACAGGCCTCATTTTATCGTTTTAAATAGAGTTCCACTTAAAAAGTCGCAATGGAGAAACAGGAAAAGGGATTTTTAAAAGCATATAAACTAGGTGTATGTGAATAAATACACGTGTAGCTCTGGGGCTGGTTGTTGGGGCTGGGATTGCGATGGTACCATCCTTCTTGTGAAGGATGTGTTTTTTCTAATTGGGTGACAATTCCAGGTCTTGAATCTGGATGACTAGAACAGGCAGTAGAAAGTGGTTTGAAGAAGCACTAAAAAGTGGGACAATGTTTTAAACACATTGCACATATCACATTGAAGACCTTGCTCTTTAATGTCTTACAAGTTTATTCCCAGGTTACAAATAATTTTCTAAAAAACTACAGGTACTACTATCAACACTCTGATAATGCAAGTAATCTCGATTTGTTGGGTAGATACTGGAATATCACACTTTCTTAAAATAGTATATTTTACAGTAAATATAGATTAGTCAAGTATCTTTCTGGGTCTCAATGCAGTTTGAGAATGGTGACATGTTATTTTTGGACCCAGCAAAATATTTTCTCAACTGTGTAAATGGGTTTAAATTCCATCTCCCACCACTTAATAAACTTTTTTTTCCCTGCCCCGACAGGGTCTTGCTTTATCACCCAGGCTGGAGTACAGTGGTGCTATCATAACTCACTGTAATCGTGGACCCCTGGGCCAGCTAATTTTCTTATTTTTCAGAGACAGGGTCTATGTTGCCCAGGCTGGTCTTGAACTCCTGGCCTCAAGTGATCCTTCCATCTCAGCCTCTCAAAGTGCTGGGATTACAGGTGTGAGCCACCGTGCCCAGCCTAGCTGACCTTTTAATTTCTTTGCCTGTGAAATGGGTACTTACCTCATACTGATGCTGTGAGAAACAAGTAAGAATGTAGTAAAGTACTTATTGCAGAGCCTAGTACATAGTAGTCACTTGGGTAGTTATTATTAATAAACAGCTGTAAGATGATAGTCACACTCTAACAGTAAATAAGATTATTTATTGGATTCTCCCACATTCTTCATCCTCCACCTCCTGAGATTAGAACAGGGGAGAAAAACCTTAGGCCAGAAGTGATCAAGAAACAAAAGCCAGCAGCAGTTACCGCTGCAGTTCCTATGAACTGGTTTAAATCAGCAGTGAGGTATTTGTATTTTGTATTGCATTACTCCCATAAAGTTAAACCTCAATTAACTAGAACCTTTGTTCCAAAATGGTGTTTACAGCCAGGCGTGGTAGCTCACGCCTGTAATCCCAGCACTCTGGGAGGCCGAGGCGGCTGAGGTCAGGAGTTCAAGACCAGCCTGGCCAACATAGTGAAACCCTGTCTCTACTAAAAATACAAAAATTAGCTGGGCGTGGTGGTGGGCACCTGTAATCCCAGCTACTCTGGAGGCTGAGGCCGCGTAATAGCTTGAATCCAGGAGGTGGAGGATGCAGTGAGCCGAGATTGCACCACTGCCCTCCAGCCTTGGCAACAGAGCGAGACTTCATCTCAAAAAACAAACAAAAAACAAATCAAAATTGTTCATATTCACTTTTAGAAGAAAAAGGCAAATGACATAAAAGTTGTACATATATATATTTATTTTTAAAAATTCCAGGGGATGTCCCAAAGTTAGTAAACAGTTCTGTTTCTTGTCCCTTTTATGGCTGCATGCAGTTTCAATTGTTCAGTACAATAGTTGAGGCATTTAAAAGGTCTCTAATGTCAAGAAACACTAACTCATCTCTGGCATATCATATTTTTTAAGGCAGAAGTATTTTCTATAATGGTTACTACAGAGTGTTTACTGGTTAATTTTTAGTTAACCAGAACCACACATCCCACAGATAATTCCATTTAACTGAGGTTTATATCCATAAGAGCATTACCATAGAAAAATTTCCCTTTAGCAATTTCAAGAGACCTCAGCCACCAATATACCTACCTTCTTGACAATATAAAGTGAAATATTACTTTAGATGAAAATTTTTTATATCTTATTTAGAAAAAATTAAGTTGATATTTAAATGAATTTTGATTTTTAATCACCTTTCACAACGATTTGATATGCCTTAAACTCCACTTTCATTTTTTATAAGAGAATCACTTTCAAGGGAAAAAAATGAATGTTACTATATTTTAAAATCTGCTTTATAAAAAAGTGTATAAATGTCAATCTGCCAGATATACTTCCTATCCCCAGCACAGCTGTAACAGTGACTAATGGGGTCATGACCATGAAGCAAATTTTACTTCCTAGATAGAAATGTGTAGGTGGCAGAAAGCGTATTTTTCAGCAGGAGTGATTCTGTTGGATCTCTTTACAATGTCAGAGCAGTTGTTAGAAATGTTAGTATTTTATTTGGTTTCTTGCTGTGCAGGATTATCACAATGTTGAAGTGATGGCTGTTCACCCAGTCGTCATCACCGTCATCATCTCAATCTTGGGAATCATCAGCAGTGTCCCCCACACAGAGAGACAGGTATAGTGGTGCAGTTTAGTGACAGGGAATCCAGTCTTAGATCCTGTTTATATCACATTTTTGTGAATTTACACAAAATTCTCCATTTATAGCTTTAAAACTGTACTACATAACACATTACTATACTACTACAAAATATCTTTCTCTATAAATGCACTGAATATTTCCTTGGGCATTTTATTAGGCCTTTTTTAGCATTATTACAAATGCTAACAACAATATATTTCAAACCACCAAATATAAAGTCAGCTTCTTAATTTTCTGAAATTTAGTTATTTGAGTTAATAAGAATTCTGTAGGAATACTGACCCATCTCTTTTCATCCAACCTTCAAAATAGTTAAGCCTATTTGCCCATCTCACCTAAACTTCTAAATAGTTAAAACAAAAACAAACCCAAACTAGCTATATATAACAAGAATTCCCAAACTATTGAAAGACCCTAAGTCAGCCAATCTATGAAATTATACAAGATGAAGCTGAAAAAGCTGTGCTTTTTTTTAAACCATTAAACCCAGTTCTTTTCTCTTAAAGTTGTAAGAAAATGGAAAATCTGTTTTTAAATCATGCAAAGATTTAAATAAACATTTTTCTATCTCCTCTAAGAAACTGTTTCTTATCTTACAATTTTAAATATTCATCACACTCAAACTACTTTTTTGTGGCCATTTATGTTTTTGACACTAGATTGTATGGTACTATTTAGCCAAGATGTATTATAATGCTAAATTATGTATAAAATATGATTTCTGGAATTTGTCCATCTTCTATTGAAGTGCCATTATTATTGCCAGGGGAACTAAAAAAGAAAAAAACAGTCTTGCTTGCAGCAGGTGTCTCATGCACTACTTTCTTCAATCCTTTTGTGCCATAGTGGGAATCTGGACCCTAAATGAGAACAAAAGGTTCCTTAGTAATTTTCATTTAATAAGCACTCAGTTTAATGTTGTGTTTTAATTAGATTAATGTTCCATTATATTTCACTATCATTCCTATATAAAACTTTATGCTGTCATTTAGAGAAAAATGAAGTTTTTACCAAAAAACTAATTAATGAATAAAAATACTGAATGTAGAGCCCAGCTATTAGAGAACAGTGAAAAGATTTTACAAAAATAACTTTTATTTTCTGCCAAACATTCAACTGCTTACTGAAACAAAGGGCTACTTCTTAAGAAGAGCTATTTCTTTCAGAACAGAGCTGTGGGGAGAAGCACTTCTTTTCGGAAGGCAGTGGAATATTTTAGCTCCCAGCTTCTTTTCCCCCCTCTTAATAAATGGCTCAGCTGTCAGTGACTCTCAGCTTCTCAAACACACATTCTACAACATTCAAGAGGAAACCATCTGGAACATAGTGCATGACTCTTACTTTGAGTGTTGCGCATGCTGTGTAGCACACATTGGGCAGGATCTCTATGGGTTCCTTGAACATGACCCTGAATGTGTTAGCTGTCCCATCACAACTAAAGCCGGTATCATTCTGTCCCAGGGTTTGCTTTTTCTCATATTCAATGATCTGTAATTTTTAAGAGACAAGTTACATTTAAGTTAAACCAAATGAAGCAAACTATAGAAAATAATATAAAGCCCTTAGCAATCTGTGTGTGTGTGTGTGTGTGTGTGTGTGTGTGTGTGTGTGTGTCTGTGTGTGTTGAGACAGATTCTCACTCTGCTGCCTAGCCTGGAGTGCAGTGGTGGGATCTCAGCTCACTGAAATCTCCACTTCCCAAGCTGAAGCAATGTTCGTGCCTCAGCCTCCTGAGTAGCTGGGATTACAGGTGTGTGCCACCCCACCTGGCTAATTTTTTTGTATTTTTAGTAGAGACAGGGTTTCACCATGTTGGCCAGGCTGGTCTCCAACTCTTGGTCTCAAGCGATCTGCCTGCCTCAGCCTCCCAAAGTGCTGGTGTGAGCCACTGTGCCCAACCCTAATTTTTCATTTTTTTTGTAGAGATGGGATCGTGTTCTGTTGCCCAGGCTGGTCTTGAACTCCTGGGCTCAAGCAATCCTCCCACCTCGGCCTCCCAAAGTAGTGGGATTATAGATGTGAGCCACTGCACCCAGACTGTTTCTATTATTTTACTCATAGTATTTATACTTCATAATTTTAACGTACCTATAATCCTGATGCCCTCCCTCAGTTTGTACACAAGGAGTCTGGTGTCTTTTTTTTTTTTTTTTTTTTTTTTGAGACAGAGTCTCGCTCTGTAGCCCTGGCTGGAAGGCAGTGACGTGATCTTGGCTCTCCCAGGTCCCAGTTCAAGCAATTCTCCTGTCTCAGCCTCCTGAATAGCTGGGATTACAGGCATGCACCACTATGCCCAGCTAATTTTTTTGTATTTTTAGTAGAGACGGGGCTTCACCATGTTGGCCAGGCTGGTCTCAAACTCCTGACCTCGTGATCCACCTTCCTTGGCCTCCCAAAGTGCTGGGAGGCTGAGGCAGGAGAATTGCATGAACCCGGGAGGCAGAGCTTGCAGTAAGCCAAGATTGCGCCACTGCACTCCAGCCTGGGCAACAGAGCAAGACTCCATCTCAAAAAAAAAAAAAAAAAAAATGAGGCAGGGGCCTAATGCTTGTAATCCCAATGCCTTGGGAGGCCAAGGCAGGAAGATCACTTGAGCCCTGGAGTTCAAGACCACCCTGGGCAACACAGCGAGACAAAAAAAAAAGAAAGAAAAATTAGTTGGGCGAGGTGGCACATACCTGTGGTCCTAGCTACTTGGGAGGCTGAGGTGGGAGGACTGCTTGAGCCTGGGTGATTAAGGCTGCAGTGAGCTGTGATCGCACCACTGCTCTTCAGCCTGGGCGACCAAGTGAGACCCTGTCTCAAAAAAAAGTAACCAAGAATAAAGCAGGTTCTGCTCAGCCCCTTGGAAGTCACAGGATGCTCACACCAGTTACAAGAAATTTAGTTTCAGTCCTAGAGTTGAAAGGGCCATGAAAAAGGCAAGAGGATGTTTTAAGACTGCCCAGCAGGAAGTACTAATAGAAGGGATTCCTGGACAAAGAAGAGCTCCTTATATGCTACTGCTTTTGTGAAGGACCCCAATTTTCTGCAACCAGGCT
This sequence comes from Pongo pygmaeus, assembly GCF_028885625.2. Taxonomy (NCBI): domain Eukaryota; kingdom Metazoa; phylum Chordata; class Mammalia; order Primates; family Hominidae; genus Pongo; species Pongo pygmaeus. The sequence goes on along the minus strand of NC_072389.2, from coordinate 89,613,901 downwards.
TTTTAGATCAACTCTAAAACAGAACTCTTTATGCTTACGATGCTACTAAGGGGCCTTCTGATTGCTTTGACAATTATATTGAAATCTGGATTCTGTCAAAACAATATCTTATTGTAAAGTTACCTGTTTGGGTTATTTCAAGATGATATATGGTGGAGGAGGAAACTGTACCTGTATATTCACTTGATAATCTGTAGGGCCATGAATAGATCCATACAAGCCAAATCCAACTATAGAGATCCTTCTATTAACTGTGAACCTGAGAGAAAGAAGCCAAAAATAAAATATAATTAATCCCATGTGTTCATATTCTGAAGGGTTATAATTTTTTTTAAGTGTAACCTGGAACATCCAGTTTTGTTTATTAAAAGGAAAAGAAATTAGATATCCTTGGAAATGTCATCTGTTTGCTTACCAAAAAGCTTTCTAGAGTAGATTTGAACTTAAGAGGAGCCTAAGAATTGGTTTTGTAAAAGAATTTAACCTAAATTTAACCTAAATTACAACAACTTTTGTTGTAATGATAATTTTAGTGCTATACGAGTCCAAATATTTGTACATCTTTTTCATGAACGCAGACATGTCAGCCATTAGGACTGAAGCCCAGCATCTCAAACTACGACAATTATCAATTCAATAAATACTTACTAAGGGCTTATCATATTTAGGTACTAGGCTTGGCACTGCGGAAGTAATGGTCAACAAGACAGTTTCTACGTGCATTGTGCTTACAGTCTAATGGAGGACACTGATAATACAAGAAAGGAATAAATAAATAATTACAAATTGTAACGAGCTGTGAAGGAAGTAGGCTACTCTAACAGAATACTGGTAGCAGAGGGATGGGACAGGATTCGAATGCAGTTTCCTAACTAGAATAATTAATAAGTCCAGTTTGGTCATAATAGTTAAGAAATATTGACCCATCTTACTCCATTTTGTAAATGTATAAAAACTGACATTAAATACATATGGAACTGAGGCTGGGTGTGGTGGCTCACACTGCAATCCCAGCACTTTGGGAGGCTGAGGCAGGTGGATCACCTGAGGTCAGGAGTTTGAGACCAGCCTGGCCAACATGGCAAAACCCTGTCTCTACTAAAAATATAACAATTAGCTGGGCGTGATAGCAGGCACCTGTAATCCCAGCTACTTGAGAGGCTGAGGCAGGAGAATCGTTTGAACCTGGGAGATGGAAGTTGCAGGCGACCCTGCACTCCATCCTGAGCGACAGAGCGAGACTCCTTCTCAAATAAAAATAATAATAATAATACATACATACATACATATGGAACTAAAAGCCTGTAAAATCTGACATAATTATAATGTCTTACATTACAAAATTACATTGAGTAACTCTCAACATTTTCAGCAACACGTTCAATTCTTAGTAATACTACTAACTCATCAATACCACTTCATGAGTACTTCCTAGTGTGCCAGGCACTGAACTTCAGTTCTTTACAGAATTATTTCCTTTAGTCATCGTAACAGCACTATAAGCTAGATAACAGTACTATTTTAAACATCTGGTACAGTAAGATCACCTTAAACGCTTACAAACATGTAATTTTGTTTAAAGAGATGGAGTCTTGCTCTATTGCCCAGGCTGGAGTACAGTGGTACAATCATGGCTCACCACAGGCTTGAACTCCTGGGCTCAAGTGATCCTTCCACCTCAGCCTCCCAAGTAGCTGGGCTGCAGACACACTCCACCATTCCTGGCTAGTTTAAATTTTTTTTTTTTTTTTTTTTTTTTAACAGATGGAGTCTCACTAAGTTGCCCAGGCTGGTCTAGAACTGGTCTCAGATGATCCTCCCAACTCATTGTCCTGAGTTGCTGGGATTATACGCATGAGCTACCACTCCTGGCTCTAAAATAGGTTATTTATAATTTTTTATTATAAGAAAGTAGGCCACGCACAGTGCCTCATGCCTGTAATCCCAGCACTTTGGGAGGCTGAGGCGGGTGGATCACCTGAGGTCAGGAGTTCGAGACCAGCCTGGCCAACATGGTGAAGCCTCATCTCTACTAAAAATACAAAATTAGCCAGGCATGGTGGCACACCCCTGTAATCCCAGCTATTCGGGAGGCTGAGGCAGGAGAACTGCTTAGAACCTGAGAGGCGGAGGTTGCAGTGAGCCGAGATGGTGCCAGCCCGGGCAACACAGCAGGACTCCGTCTCAAAAAAAAAAAAAAAAAAAAAATAGGCCAGGCACAGTGGCTCACGCCTGTAATCCCAGCACTTTGGGAGGCTGAGGTGGGTGGATCATGAGGTCAGGGGATCGAGACCATTCTGGCCAACATGGTGAAACCCAGTCTCTACTAAAAATACAAAAATTAACTGAGTGTGGTGTTGTGCACCGTAGTCCCAGCTACTCAGGAGGCTGAAGCAGGAGAATCGTTTGAACCTAGAGGCAGAGGGTGCAGTGAGCTGAGACTGCACCACTGCACTCCAGCCTGGGCAACAGAGCGAGACTCCATCTCAATAAATAAATAAATAAATAATATATTGTGCTTAAAAAAACAGAAAATGCAGCTAAATAAGAGGAAAATTTTAAAGCCTCCATAAATCCAGAGATAGCCCTTGCTAACCCTTTACATTTTTTAATCCTTTATATTTCTTTTTCAGTTACATTTCTATGAACATATATGTAATTTAAAAAATATCAGAATATATATATATTTGTAACCTCTTTTTCATGTAAAATGGTAAAAAAAAATACTACCAATTCACTCTATTTAACTAATGCCTTGTTGGATAATCTAGGTTATTTGCAGTTTTTATTATTATATAATAATGTCATGATGAACAATCCTATAGCTAAATCATTTTATGAAGCCTCAATTATTTTCCTTGAAATAAATTCCTAGAAGTAGAATTGCTGATGAAAATAAAAGGCACATTCTTTAAAAAATCTTTATTTTTTTTTATTTAGACAGGGTCTTTCTCTGTCACCCAAACTGGAGAGCAGTGGTACAATCATGGCTCACTGCAGCCTCAACCTCTTGGGCTTAGGCGACCCTCCTGCCTCAGCCTCCTGAGTATCTGGGAGCACAGGTGCATGCCACTACATGCTGCTAATTTTTAAAAAATTATTATTTGTAGAGGTGAGGTCTCACTATGTTGCCAAGGCTGATGTTGAACTCCTGGGCTCAAGTGATCCTCCTGCCCTGGCCTCCCAAAATGTTTTGATTACAGGTGTGAGCCACCACACCCAGTCAAAAGGCACAGTCTTAAGGCTTTAGGTAAACATTGTCAAGTTGCTTTCTGGAAAGATAACATTTTATACCCCATAAGGTATAAGGATCATTTTTCTCTCACTTTTATCAACCAGGAATATTTTTCATTTTCTTTTGCCTTTGAGAAACTGATAGTGACAAATTCCATTTATATTTTGATTATTATTGTTACTATTTGACACAGGATCTCACTTTGTCAACCAGTCTGGAGTGCAATGGCATGATCTCAGCTCATTGCAGCCTCAACCTCCCAGGTTCAAGCGATCCTCCCACCTCAGCCCCCACAAGTAGCTGGGACTACAGGCACATGCTACCATGCTCAGCTAATTTTTATATTTTTTTGTAGAGATGGGGTTTCGCCATGTTGCCCTGGCTGGTCTGGAACTCCTGAGCGCAGCAGATCCACCTGCCTCAGCCTCCCAAAGTGAGTGGATTTCAGGTGTGACTCACCATGCCCAGACTATTTATTTGATTATTAATGAGGTAAAACATTTGCTCATATGCTTACTGCCCACTGGATTTTCTCTCTAATGAAATACCCAACTCATGTTCTTTTCTCATATTTCTCTACAGATGAGTTTGTCGTTTTAATGTAGATTCAAAAGATCACGTTATATATAGATGATAGTTATTTATGCTTTGTTGGTAATATCCACTATAATAAGTTTCCCATTTGTCACTCATCTTTTACCTTTATGGTGATTTTGTACTTAAAACTTTTCAATTATCTGTTTTCAAAATTATGATACATGCCAAGTTTAGAGAGGTCTACCTCATCCTCATAGTACATAAACATTCACCTGTTCCAGCACTTTCATGGTTTCAGTTTTGTTTAATGTTAAAATTTTAATTTACATGAATACAGGTACATGGGATCAGTAAGGATCTAACTTAATTTTCCCAGTGGTTAATCCTTCCCTCACCTTTATCATATTCTTTTTTGTTTTTTAGACAGGGTCTTGCTCTGTTGCCCAGGCTGGAGTGCAGTGGTGAGATCACAGCTCACTGCAGCCTCAACCTCCCAGGCTTAAGCGATCCTCCTTCCTCAGCCTCTTAAGTAGCTGAGATTACAGGTGCATGCCACCACGCCGAATTTTTGAATCTTTTTGTAGAGATGGAGTTTCACCATGTTGTGCAGGCTGCTCTCAAACTCCTGGGCTCAAGTAAGCCACCCACTTCAGCCTCCCAAAGTGCTGGGATTACAGGCATGAGCCAGTACACCTGGCCATATCATTTTCTAAATGTTCATTTATGTTAGGTTAGTTTCTGACATCTATAGTCTGTTCCATACAACACTAACTTCCTGTAGCTTTACAATACTTTGTCTTGTCATCTGTATTACTCTTATTAAAAGAGAAACATATACTCTTCTAAATTAACTGTTAAGAATTTTGCCAGACGGGTACAGTTGCTCACACCTATAATCCCAGTACTTTGAGAGGTGGGCAGATCACCTGAGGTCAGGAGTTCATGACCAGCCTGACCAACATGGTGAAAACCATCTCTATTAAAAATACAAAAACTAGCCAGGCATGGTGGCAGACGCCTGTAATCCCAGCTACTCGGGAGGCTGAGGCAGGGAGAATTACTTGAACTCAGGAGGCGGAGGTTGCAGTGAGCCCAGATCTCACCACTGCACTCTGGCCTGGGCAACAAAACAAGACCCATCACACACACACACACACACACACACACACAAAAAAAAAAAAAAAAAAAAAAGAATTTTGCCAAGCCACTCTCCACTACCTAAAATAGTATGTGACTTCTGAAAGAAATTCTCTAACATACATAGGTTAATTTGGAAGACACTGTCCTTATTAAAGTCTGCTTCTACTCAAACTTTTCCAGTTCTTCATAAAGCTAATGTACTTTATAGTTCTTACTGGTTTTAATCCTACTACTTAATATTATGTTACTGTTATGAATGGGATTATTCACAATACTACAGTAATATTCAACATATATATTGTGATATATAAAATTACTACAATACAGTAACATACTGTAATAGTAACATAATACTCAAAATATTTACTGATATTTACTCAATTATAACTAAATTCTTTTACATTATAATTTTTTTGTGGTAAAGTTACCTACCATTTTAACCATTTTTTTTTTTTGAGACAGAGTCTCGCTCTGTCACCCAGGCTGGAGTGCAGTGGCGCGGTCTCAGCTCACTGCCAGCTCCGCCTCCTGGGTTCACACAATTCTCCTGTCTCAGCCTCCCGAATAGCTGGGACTACAGGCGCCCGCCACCACGCCTGGCTAATTTTTTGTATTCTTAGTAGAGATGGGGTTTCACCGTGTTAGCCAGGATGGTCTCGATCTCTTGACCTTGTGATCCGCCCGCCTCGGCCTCCCAAAGTGCTGGGATTACAGGCATGAGCCACCACGCCTGGCCCATTTTAACCATTTTTAAGTGTACAGTTCAATGGCACTAAATACATTCATATCATTGTACAACTGTCACCATTATTCATCTCTGTAACTGAATTTTGATGACATACAGGAACACCAATGGTTTTTAAATATACTTTTTATAAGTGGCCACTATTCTCTTTTATTGGTTCTAGTAGTTTTTTAGCTTGACAGTGAGGTTACCTAGGTGGACCAGTTGTTCTCAAAACGAGTTCCACTCCCAAGGAGGCATACGATTTCACAAAGGTTTAGGGGGGCACTACTGGCAAGGAACTAGGGAAACTAGATTTCCTGAAATGCACAGAACAGTCTCCCATAACTCAATCAACTTTTAAGTGTCTTGCCAGAATTCATGTAGGTAAAAAATCTGTTTATAACTACAAGCCTTGAACCTCATTCCATTTTGTTTATAAACCAGATTTTTTAGTGCTTTTTTTTTTTTTTTTTTTGAGATGGAGTTTTGCTCTTGTTGCCCAGGCTGGAGTGCAATGGTGCAATATCGGCTCACCACAACCTCCACCTCCCAGGTTCAAGCGATTCTCCTACCTCAGCCTCCCAAGTAGCTGGTATTACAGGCATGTGCCACCACACCTGGCTAATTTTGTATTTTTAGTAGAGACGGGGTTTCTCCACGTTCGTCAGACTGGTCTCAAGCTCCCGACCTCAGGTTATCCGCCCTCCTCAGCCTCCCAAAGTGTGGGGATTATAGGCGTGAGCCACTGTGCCCAGCCTTTTAGTGCAATTTTAATATTCAGACATTTACAAGAGGCAACTACCATATAAACAGAAGGAATATACAGTCAATTCTCATTATCTGTGGAAGTTATATTTAATATACAGAATTAGCAAATACTAAACCACTGCTCCTAGGGGAAATACATATGTGTGTGTGTATGTCTACATATACACACATATACACACCTCACATAGATTATAATCTTAAATCCTAAAAACAATTCATCCAGCCAGGCGTGGTGGCTCACACCTGTAACCCAGCACTTTGGGAGGCCGATGCTGGTGGATCACCTGAGGTCAGGAGTTCGGGACCAGCCTGGCCAACATGGTGAAACCCTGTCTCTACTAAAAATACAAAATTAGCCAGTTGTGGTGGCACATGCCTGTAATCCCAGCTACCTGGGAGCCTGAGGCAGGAGAATCACTTGAACCTGGGAGGTGGAGGTTGCAGTGAGCCGGGATCGCACCACTGCACTCCAGCCTGGGCAACAAGAGCGAAACTCTATCTCAGAACAAACAAACAAACACCTCATCCTAGTATATTCTATTTTCTTTATTCCACAAAAGAGAAAACAGAGTTTGGAAGTGTTATGTGACTTGTCTGAGGCTGCCCCACTAAGAGGTGCCAGAGCTGGCCTTCAAGCCCCATTCAACCTGCCCAAGAGCCAGAGTTTCTTGCACTCCACTGCACTGCCCCTCCCCGTCTCCACCTCTGTAGGAGAGCTGAACCAGGAAAGTAGAGCCTTGCCTTGTTCAGCCGCAGCTGGAAATGTGCTGGTCTGGCAACTAAAGTCTTTGCTGAAAACGACTAAGAAAGTGCCCCGAATATCGACTTTACAGGTTACAGATAAATTTCAGCCAGTAGGCAAGTTCAGAAATAGACACTATGAGTAGGACCAACTATATATACTCTTTTACCTGAAACCTTTAAAGAAAACGTAAAGTGGCAGCAATGCTGCTCATGATATTTAAGACACAACACGCCTGTACCGTGCAGCTGAAACTGTCTCATCATGGTGATGCATATATGTATAGCAACTGACTACTTCAGTTTGCCTTCTAGTGTTGTCCTGCCCAAAGACTATGTATTGAACTACATATTTTACTATCAATTACATTTATTCCCCTTTATATTATAACTAGATCACTTATCAATTAAAAAATGTATAAAGCATATTATCTATGAATTTTACTTCAGGTTAGTAAAGTGGGAATTACAAAATATTTATAAAAAAAGAGAACTGGGTTTGATAGAGTTGTGAACTACTAATGTACACAATGCCATTAACAAATAATCAATTATGATAACACTGCTGAAAACAGCAAGGACAGGAGGCATCTCTATCTTGAGGTTTCAATAGTTTATCATGTCAAAAAAGTATTCTTCTAGGCCTAATCTTGTAAGAATTATATCTGGAAGGAAGGTGAAATTTTATCAAAAGCCTTTCTGACATCTATTGAAATCAAATTGTTTTTCTTCTTTGATCTGTTGTGAGAATTATACTAATACATTTCCTAACACTGAGCCATTCTTTCAATCTCCAAATAAACTCTGTTTGGTCATACAGTGTTATTCTTCTAAGGTACAGATTCAATATCCTAATGTTTTACACAAAATTTCTTCTTTATATTGAGATTGATCTAGAATTTTTTTTGTCTTGTCTGATTCCTATATAAGGGTTATGCTTCCTTCAATAATTAACCAAGTAGTACTTTATTCTTTTAATGCTCAAGGAAACTAACTGTTCCTTGAGGATTTGACAAAACTCACCTTTAAAAACCACCTTGTGAAGGGACAGTTCTTTGATAACTTTTAATTCCTTCCATGGTAATTGGTCTATTCAGGTTTTCTTCTTCAGTCAATTTTGATAATTTATATTTGCCTATAAAATGATCCATTCCATCAACATGTTCAATTTATTAGCACAGAATAAACCCAGAATTAAAATAAAAATGTCAGCATATAATTATATTCCCATTTTTGCTTCCAAATGTGAATGTTTATTACCTTTGCCAGAGGTTTATTTATTTTATTGGTCTTTTAAAGGAACCAGCTTATGGATTTATGAATTCTACTATTTCTAATTCATTAATTTCTACATTTATCTATTTACTTTCTCTTTTCTTATAGTTCTTTTGCTATTTGTTTTCTAGCTACTTGGGTTGAATGCTTAAATCATTTATTTCTACTCTATTTACTACAAGTAGTTAATTATTACTTTTTCTTTGTGTGCAGCTTTGGCCTCATCCCATAATTTTTGCATATAGTTATTGTGAATTATTATTAAATAGTCTACAAGTACATTTTTAATTTCCATGTTAACTCAAGATTTATAATAGTCCCACATCCAACCAGATTTTCCTTTAACAAACTTGTTAATTTCCAGTTTTATACTGAAGTGCTATTAAATAAATGAAAATCCAAAAATCATGTTTTGTGAAAACCGGCACTGCTTCTATTTTGACATTCAACCTAAAGAAACATAGTAGAGCAAAGACAATTTCTTCAACAGGATTACATGCATACATTTTTCAAGATTCTTGATTTTTTTCTCAAAGCTTTTATAAATGTATACTGAGATATTTTCCCTGCAACATCTATGCAAAGAAAAAACTCACACTAAACATAGTAAGGTTACATTTATTAATTGTAGCCCTAAGCCTGTAAAAATAATGTTTGATCAGTTAAGGTCTAGAACCCAGCCCACTGGCAGTGGTGATCCAAACAAAAATCATGTAACAGCCGGGCGTGGTGGCTCACCCCTGTAACCCCAGCACTTTGGAAGGCTGAAGCAGTTGGATTACTTGAGGTCAGTAGTTCGAGACCAGCCTGGACACATGGTGAAACCCTGTCTCTACTAAAAATACAGAAAGATTAGCTGGGCATGGTGATGCATGCCTTACAGGTTACTCAGGAGGCTGAGGTGGGAGGATTGCTTGAACCCAGGAGGCAGAGGTTGCAGTGTGAGAGATCGTGCCACTGCACTCCAGCCTGAGTGACAGAGCGACTCCATCTTGGGGAAAAACAAAAAAATCACGTAATAGAAGGTCCAACCCAATCCTTTCTTACTCTATTTTTTTCTTAAGAAGTCACCCTCACTCATAAATCAGTGAGGAGGGCAGGATGCCTCAGTGACTTCTTGACTCCTGTATTAACTTAACTTAAAAGTGTATTAAATGAAGTATAAAATGAAATGTTGGTTAATTATCTCCCATAATATATAAAAAAGGCCAAATGGTAACTGCTACCCCCACTCTATCCCCGTATCCCCAATATAACAGATACCTGATTCGATCACTCGTCCCACTGTAACCCCAGCGGCTTTCTACTTGCTGGAATCTATTGATGCAGCATTCCTTTCCCCTGAGACAGCATCTTGGTCGGTCAATGTATTCAACTCGGGGTTTAGGGTTGACAGTAAAATGAAGAAAGAGGTTTACTACTTCTCGATCTGACAAAATTCCAGATTGAGCAGGACCTGTGGAAATAAAAACATAAACCTAAAAAAAAGGAATTTGATTTCAATTCCTAACTTTGGAATACTCCACTTAACGTAAATTCAAATCTAGAGGATGTAACATAAAATAGGGAAAAAAAATCTTAGCCTATATAATTTTTGCATATATTTTAAAGTTTCAATAAATCCATTTGAGGTTAAACACATTAATTAAAATGTTAAAAGCATTAATTAGTCAAAACTTAGATCCAGGAATAAATGTTATTCCTCATGGATGCCAGGAATCCTCCTTTCTCACCTTATACAAAAATCAACTCAAGATGGATCAAAGACTTAAATCTAAGAAACCAGGAAAATTCTAGAAGATAGCATCAAAAAAACTCTTCAAGACATTGGCTTAGGTAAAGAATTCATGACTAAGAACCCAAAAGCAAATGCAACAAAAACAAAAATAAATGAATGAGACCTAATTAAACTAAAAAGCTTCTGCATAGCAAAATAAATAATCAGCAGAGCAAACAGACAACCCACAGAGTGGGAGAAAATATTTGCAACTATGCATCCAACAAAGGACTAATATCCAGAATCTACAACTCCAACAAATCAGCAAGAAAAAAAAAAAACAAATAATCCCAGCACAAAGTGGGCAAAGGACATGAAGAGACAATTCTCAAAAGAAGCTATACATACATGTGCATGTGTCTTTATAGCAGCATGATTTATAATCCTTTGGGTATATACTCAGTAATGGGATGGCTGGGTCAAATGGTATTTCTAGTTCTAGATCCTTGAGGAATCACCACACTATCTTCCACAATGGTTGAACTAGTTTACAGCCCCACCAACAGTGTAAAAGTGTTCCTATTTCTCCACATCCTCTCCAGCACCTGTTGTTTCCTGACTTTTTAATGATTGCCATTCTAACTGGTATGAGACGGTATCTCATTGTGGTTTTGATTTGCATTTTGCTGATGGCCAGTGATGATGAGCACTTTTTCAAGTGTCTGTTGGCTGCATAAATGTCTTCTTTTGAGAAGTGTCTGTTTATATCCTTCACCAAGCAGACTTGGAACCAACCCAAATGTCCATCAATGATAGACTGGATTAAGAAAATGTGGTACATATACACCATGGAATACTATGCGGCCATAAAAAATGATGAGTTCGTGTCCTTTGTAGGGACATGGATGAAGCTGGAGACCATCATTCTCATCAAACTATCGCAAGGACAAAAAACCAAACACCGCATGTTCTCACTCATAGGTGGGAATTGAACAATGAGAACACTTGGACACAGGAAGGGGAACATCACACACCGGGGCCTGTTGTGGGGCGGCGGGAGGGGGAAGGGATAGCATTAGGAGATATACCTAATGTAAATGATGAGTTAATGGGCGCAGCACACTAACATGGCATATGTATACGTATGTAACAAACCTGCAGGTTGTGCACATGTACCCTAGAACTTAAAGTATAATTAAAAAAAAAAGAAGAAGATATACAAGCGGCCAATACACACATGAAAAAATGCTCATCACTAATTATCATACGTAGGCAAATTAAAATCGCAATAAGGTACCACCTTACTCCTGCAAGAATGGCCATAATTAAAAAATAAAAAAAGAAAAATAGATGTTGGCGTGGATATGGTGAAAAGGGAACTCTTTTACACTGCTGGTGGGAATGTAAACTAGTACAACCACTAAGGAAAACAGTATGGAGATTCCTTAAAGAACTAAAAAGGACTGGGGGTGGTGGCTCATGCCTGTAATCCCAGCACTTTGGGAGGCCGACGCAGGTAGATCGCAAGGTCAGGAGTTTGAAACCAGCCTGACCAACATGGTGAAACCCCATCTCTAACAAAAATACAAAAATTAGCTGGGTGCAGTGATGTGCGCCTGTAGTCCCAGCTACTCGGGAGGCTGAGGCAGGAGAATCACTTGAACCTGGGAGGCAGAAGTTACAGTGAGCCAAGATCGCACTACTGCACTCCAGCCTGGGCAACAGAGCGAGACTCTGTCTCCAAAAAAAAAAAAAAAAAAAAAAAGAACTAAAATTAGAACTACCATTTGATCCCGCAATTCCACTACTGGATACCTATCCAAAGGAAAATAAGTCATTACATGAAAAAGACACTTGCACGTACATGTTTATAGCAGCACTACCAACTGCAAAAATATGGAGCCAACCTAAATGCCCATCAACCAATGACTGGATGAAGAAAATGTGGTATACATACACCATGGAATACTACTCAGCCATAAAATGGAACGAAACAAAGGCCTTTGCAGCAACTTGGATGAACTTGGAGGCCATTATTCTAAGTAACTCAGGAATGGAAAACCAAATACCATATGGTCTTACTTATAAGTGGGAGCTAAGAAACTATGAGGAGGCAAAGGCCTAAGAATGATATAATGAACTTTGGGGACTTGGGGGGAATGGTGGGAGGGAGGTGAGCGATAAAAGCCTACATGTTTGGTACCATTCCCCAACATGATGAAACCCCGTCTCTACTAAAAATACAAAATTTAGCCAAGGGCGGTGGTGGGTGCCTGTAATCCTAGCTACTCAGGAGGCTGAGGCAGGAGAATCACCTGAACCTGGCAGGTGGAGGTTGCACTGAGATGAAATTATGCCACTGCACCCCAGGCTGGGTGACAGAGTCTTACTCTGTCTCAAAAAAAAAAAAAAAAAAAAAGGAATAGAATTGCATTCAAATGATAGATGGGAATAACTGTCAACCTTGAGCTTTCTACCCAGAAAAATATCCTTCAAAAATGAAGGCAAGCTGGGCTCAGCAGTGTGCCCCTCTAGTCCCAGCTACTCGGGAGGCTGGGGTGGGAGGATTGTTTGAGGCCAGAATTTTCAGGCTGTGAATAGCCACTGCACTCCAGCCAGGGCAACATAGCAGGGCCCCATCTCTTTTTTAAAAAAAAATGGTAAGATAAAGATGTTTTTAGACAAAAGGAAAAAAAGAGTTGAGAGAATCTGGTTAGTATCCTACCTGTTTTAAAAGAAATACTGAAGGGAATTCTTCAAGCTAACAGAAATGTGCCCAGATAGAAGCATACATCTGGGCATACAGAAAAAAAATGAAGATAACTGAAAGGGCAAATATATAGGCGAATCAAAATGATTACTGACTTCAAAAATAATGTTTTGTGGGCTTTATAACATATGAAACATTAAAATACATGAAATAGTAGCACCAAAGGCTAGAGAAGGTTAAATACAGCAAAAGTATCAATAATGCCTTTATACTGTGTAGAAAATTTTAATTTAAAAATTTTAATTTTATTTATTTATTTAGAGACAGGGTCTCACTGTCACCCAGGTATGGAGTGCAGCGGTGTGATCACGGCTAACTGCAGCCTTGAACTCCTGGGCTCAAGTGATCCCCACCTCAGCCCCCCAGGTAGCTGGGACTACAGGTGTGTACCACCACTCCAGGCTAATTTTTAAATTTTTTTTTGTAAAGACAGGGTTTCGCCATTTTGCCGAGGCTGGTCTTGAACTCGACTCAAACAATCTACCCGCCTCAGCCTCCCAAAGTGCTGGGACTAAAGGCATGAGCCACTGTGCCACACCTAAAAATTTTAATTTTTAAGATTTAATTTAAAAATCAGTAAGGATATATTCTTGTAATAACAAGGGAAACCCACTAAAATAATAATAAAAGAATCTTTAATATGGGAGGCTGAGGTGGGAGGATAACCTGAGCCCAGGAAGTTGATGCTGGAGTAAGCTGAGATCATGCCACTGCATTCCAGCCTGGGTGACAGAGGAGACACTGTCTACACCAAAAAAAAAAAAAAAAAAAAGAAAGTTTAATAGACTATTAATCATATTAAATATAAAGTGAACCAAATATTTCAAATAAAAGGCAAAGTCTGTCAGACTGAATTTTTTAAAAATGAAGCTTACGAGAGACATGGTCAAAATAATGTAAGGCTAAAAGTAAAAGGATGAAAAAGATATAGAATTTAAAAAACCTTGAGAAACTATACCAACATCAGACAAAGACTTTAAAACAAGAAGTTTAGGCCAGGCGTGGTGGCTCATGCCAGAACGTTGGGTGACTGAGGCGAGCTGATCATTTGAGGCCAGGAGTTCGAGACTAGCCTGGCCAACATGGCAAAACCCCATCTCTACTAAAAATACAAAATTTAGCAGGGTGTGGTGGTGCACGCCTGTAGTCCCAGCTACTAAGGAGGCTGAGGCATGAGAATTGCCTGAACCCAGGAGGTGGACGTTGCAGTGAGCCAAGATTGTGCCACTGTACTCTGGCCTGAGTGACAGAGGGAGACTCTGTCTCAAAAAATAAAATAAAAAACAAAAACCCACAATAAGTTTACTTAGATTTAAGATGGGATAGATTGTAAAGATAAAGAAGCAAATTCAATAAAAAAAAAAAATCCTAAATTTGAAGGTACCTAAAATAAAGAAAACTGATGGAACCAAAAGGAAACACATTCTCAATCATACCGAGATTTAAATCTACTTCTTTTAGTAACTGATAGAACAAACAAAAAGCAAATCAATAGACAGATATATAGAAAATTTGAAGATCATTAGTATATATTCCTTTCATAGATATAGTATTCAATCTGTTGAACAGATACAGGACTATTCAGGTTTTTCTGCACATAACAAAGACGAATACATTCTTCTCAAGTATACATGGATACTTATTAAAACTACCGTATGGGCCAGGCATGGGTGGCTCATGCCTGTAATCTTAGCATTTTGGGAGGCCATGGTGGGTGGATCACCTGAGGTCCAGGAGTTCGAGACCAGCCTGGCCAACATGGTGAAACCCTGTCTCTACTAAAAATATAAACATTAGCCAAGCGTGGAACTGTATGCCTGTAATCCCAGCTACTGGGGAGGCTGAGGCAGGAGAATCGCTGGACCCCAGGAGGCGGAGGTTACAGTGAGCCAAGATCATGCCACTGCACTCCAGCCTGGGTGACAGAGGGAGACATTGTCTCAAAAATAAATAAAACAAAATAATAAAAAAATAAATAAAACTACCATATGCTGGGCCAAAGCAGATATCAACAAATTTCAAAGCGTTGAAATGATATCAAATATATTTTCTGACTATACTGGAATTAAGCCAGAAATCAGCAACAGCAAGATAAGAAGAAATCTCAAATATTTGGAAATTAAGTTATCTATAATTTATGAGTCAAAGAAAAAAAGCAAAAATTAAAAATTTTTAATCGAATGATAATGAAAATACACATATCAAAAACTGTGGGGGGGAAGGATGCTGAGAGAAAAAATATACTTAAATATATGCATTCAAAAAGAATATAGGTTGACTTTCTACGTATCTCAAAAAGTCACAAAGACTAATAAAATAAATAACCCCAGCAAATTAAAAGCAAAGAAAGGAAAGAAAGTAATAAAGAAAAAGGCAGAAAGTAATGAAATGGAAAACATACTGTAATAGAGAAAATTAATAAAGCCAGAAGTTGGTCCCAGGAGAAAATTAGTAATACAAACTCTTGAACACTGAGGGAAAAAAAGGAAATATTTCTAACTTTTGTATGAGGACAATTTTGACAATTTCATTGCAAGAAAAAAATATATATAGACTAATTTCTCTCATTCAGTAGTCATAAAAATACATTAAAAATTCAGCAAATTAAATCCAGTAATATATAAAAAGGATAATGCATAACAACCAAGTCTGATTTACGTAAGGAATCCAAAATAGGTTTAAATTGGAAAATCAATTAATGTAGTTCACTATATTCACAGAATAAGTGGGAAAACTGTATCATTACCTAAAAAAAAAAAAAGAATAATAGCTTGATTCCTCTAAAAGAAAGCAAGAAAGGGGGAAAAAAAAAAAAAAAGATGTGACAAGTAGAAAACAAATTGCAAGATGGTAAACATAAACCCAAATATATCTGTAATTACATTAAATGCAAGTGAACCAAAATAGTTCAGATAAAAGACAAAGTCTGTCAGACTGGATTAAAAAATTATTGGCATATTCAACATCATTAATCATCTGTGATATGAAATTTAAAACCACAATGAAATACGTCCTCACATCCACACAAATGGCTAGAACTACAAAAACTGACAATACCAAGTATTGGAGAGGATGTGGGCAACCAAAACGAACTCTTATGTCTCTTCACTTTGTTGATGAGTGTAAATTGTTACAACCACCTTAAGGGACTGTTTGGCAGGATGGCAGGATCTACTAAAGCCGACCATATGCACACTCCATGACTTAGCAATTCCACTCGTATATATCCAACAGAAATGTTTACGTATGTATACCAAATCACATGTACAAGAATGGCCTCAATGGTCCCCAAACAGAAATAATCCATATATCCAACAACAGTAAAATGGATAAATAAATCATGGCACAGTCGTATAACAGAATATTATAAAGCAATGAAAAAGAATGAACTACTGCCACACTCAACCACATGGATGAACCTAACAGGCATAATGTTAAGAGAAAGAAGCCACACAAAAATGAATACACACCATATATATGATTTCCTTTATATAAAGTTTACATATGGATACAACTAATTTATAGAAGACAGAAAGTAGTCACCTTTCAGAGGGAGATTAGTGACTTAGAGGGTCATGACAAAGGCTTCTGGGGTACTAGTACAGTAGGATAAACTGGTTAAATAAGTATGTTCACTTTATTTGTTCATTTTACTATATGGATGTTAAACTTTAATTTCAAAAGTTTATTTAAAAAAAACCCAAACACTGATTCTTATCAGCAAAAACAAAAACAATCTTGGAGAAAATTGGAACAAGTATAAGTCAGAAAAAAAAATTGGAATATATAATAAATATACAAAGAATCAATGTAAGATAAATCAGCAAAACAAAATTTGAACACACCAACAGAACAACAAAAGACATGAATAATGTAAAGGAAAATAAAAAGGCCAATAAGCATAATGAAATACAATTCAGCCAGGCACATTGGCTAAGAGGTGAAGATGGAAGAATCACTTGAGCCCAGAAGCTCATGGCCAGCCTGAGCAACATGGCAAGACTTCATCTCTAAAACTAAAATAAAATCGAAAAATAAAAAGTAATACAATTCAAAACAATCATGAAATAGTGTTAAAAATAAAAACCATATGACTGTCTCAATAGACATGGAAAAGCATTCAATAAAATCCAGCATCTCTTCATGATAAAAGCCCTCAACAAACTAGGCATCAAAAGAATATCCCCAAAATAACAAGAGCCATCTACGACAAATCCATAACCAGCATCATGCTGAATAGGCAAAAGCTAGAAGCATTCCCCTTGAGAATTAGAAAAAGACAAGGATGCTCACTCTAACCACTCCTATTCAACATAGTACTGGTAGTCCCAGCCAGAGCAATCAGGAAAGAAAAAGAAATAAAATGCACCCAAATAAGAAAAGAAGTCAAACTGTCTCTCTTCACAGATGATATGCTTCTATACCTAGAGAACCCTAAAGATTCCACCAGGCCGGGTGCGGTGGCTCACGCCTGTAATCCCAGTGCTTTGGGAGGCCGAGACAGGGCAGATCACCTGAGGTCAGGAGTTTGAGACCAGCCTGGCCAACATGGTGAAACCCGTCTCTACTAAAAATACAAAAATCAGCTGGGCGTGGTGGCAGGCACCTGTAATCCCAGCTACTCGGGAGGCTGAGGCAGGAGAATCTCTTGAACCTGGGAGGCAGAGGTTGCAGTGAGCTGAGATCATGCCAGTGCACTCCAGCCTAGGCAACAAACAGCAAAACTCCATCTCAAAAAAAAAAAAAAAAAAAAAAGTTCCACCAAAGGCTCCTGGAACTGATAAAGAACTTCAGTAAAGCCTCAGAATGTAAAATTAATGTACAAAAGTCAGCAGCATTTCTATACGCCAATAACATTCAAGCTGAGAGCCAAATCATGAATGCAATCCCATTTACCATGTCCACACAAAAAATAAAATACCTAGAAATACATCTAACTAAGATGTATTTCTACCAGGTATTTTTACATCCATACATCTTGGTTAGATATATTTTTACCAACTAAAAGATCTCTACAAGGAGAACTATAAAACACTGCTGGAGGAAATCACAGATGACACAAACAAATGGAAAAACATTTTATGCTCATGGATTGGAAGACTCAATATCGTTCAAATGACCATATTGCCCAAAGCAATCTACAGATTTAATGCTATTTCTATCAAACTACCAACATCATTTTTCACAGAACTAGAAAAATATTCTAAAATTTGCATGGAACAAAAAAAAAGCCTAAATAGCCAAAGCAATCCTAAGCGGAAAGAACAAAATTGGAGGCATCACATTACCACTGGATTTCAAACTATACTATAAGGCTACAGTAACCAAAACAGCATGGTACTGGTACAAAAACAGACATATACACCAATGGAACAGAAAAGAGAACCCAGAAATAAAGCTGCAGACCTACAGCCATCTGATCTTTGACAAAGTTGACAAAAATAAGCAATGGGGAAAGATCCCTCTATTCAATAAAGGGTGCTGGGAAAGTTGGCTAGCCATATGCTGAAGAATGAAACTGGACCCCTACCTTTCACCATACATAAAAATTAACTCGAGATGGATTAAAGATTTAAAGTAAGACCTCAAACTGTAAGAATCCTAGAAGAAAACCTAGGAAACCACTCTGGACACTGGCCTTGGGAGAGAATTTATGACAAAGTCCTCAAAAGCAATTGCAACCAAAACAAAAACTGATAAGTAGGACCTAATTAAACTAAAGAGCTTCTGCACAGTAAAAGAAACTATCAACCCAACAAATGGACAACCTATAGAATGGGAGAAAATATTCACAAACTATGTGTTGGACAAAGGTCTAATATCCAGGATCTACAGGGAATTTTAACAATATGAAAAAAAAAAAACTCATAAAAAGTGGGCCAAAAAATATGAACAGACATTTCTCAAAAGAAGACATACAAGCAGCCAACAAACATGAAAAAAATACTCAACATCACTAATCATCAGAGAAATGCAAATCAAAACTACAATGAGATACCATCTCATACTCCTCAGAATGCCTATTAAAATAAAAAAACAGTTGCTGGCAAGGCTACAGAGAAAAGGGAATTCTTATTCACTGATGGTAGGAATGTAGATAAGGTTAGCCATTATGGGAAGCAGTTTGGAGATTTCTCATAGAACTCTGAACTACCAAGGTCGGGCACAGTGGCTCATTTCTGTAATCCCAGCACTTTGGGTGGCTGACACAGGTGGATCACTTCAGGTCAACAGTTCAAGACCAGCCTGCCCAACATGATGAAACCCCATCTCTACCAAAAAATACGAAAATTAGCTGAGCTTGGTGGTGGGCGCCTGTAGTCCCAGTTACTCAGGAGGCTGAGGTGGGAGAATTGCTTGAACCCAGGAGGTGGAAGTTGCAGTGAGCTGAGATTGTACCACTGTACTCCAGCTTGGGTGACAGAGTGAGGCTCTGTCTCAAAACAACAACAACAACAACAACAACAAAAAAAACCAAAAAACATAGAACTACCAGTCAACTCAGCAATCCCATTACTGGTTATATATCCAAAAGAAAATAAAATGTTCCACCAAAAGACACATGCACTCATATGTTTATCACAGCAAAGACACTGACTCAACCTGGGTGCCCATCAATGGTAGACTGGGTAAAGAGAATGTGATACACAGACACACACACACACCACAGAATACTATAAAATCATAAAAAAGAACAAAATCATGCCTTTCGCAGCAACATGGATGCAGCTAGAAGCCATTATCTTAAGTGAGTTAATGCAGAAACAGAAAACCAAATACCATATGTTCTCACTTGTGGAAGCTAAACATTGGATACACATGGACATAAAGATGGAAACAATAGGCACTGAGGACTGTTAAAAGAGGAAGGGACAGAAGGGGGAAAAGAGTTGAATAACTACTGGATACTATGCTGACTGCCTAAGTGATGCAATCAATTGTACCTCAAACTTCAGCATCACACAATATACCCATGAAACAAATCTGCACGTTACCCCCTGAATTTAAAATAAAAGTTGAAATTATTTTTTTAAAAATCATGAGGGCTAGGCGCAGTGGCTCACGCCTATAATCCCAGCACTTTGGGAGCCCGAGGTAGGCAGATCACCTGAGGTCAGGAGTTCGAGACCTGCCTGACAAATATGGTGAAACTCTGTCTCTACTAAAAATACAAAAATTAGTTTGTGGTGGTGCACGCCTGTAATCCCAGCTACTCAGGAGGCTGAGGTATGAGAATTGCTTGAACCCAGGAGGTAGACGTTGCAGTGAGCTGAGATCGCACGACTGCACTCCAGCCTGAGCAACAGAGGGAGACCCTGTCTCAAAAAAAAAAAAAAAAAAAAAAATCATGAGACTTTTCTTTCGTTTGAATCAATCTGGCCGTGATCTAAAGGCAGATAATAGTCAATTATGATATGGGTAATGAAAACAGGTCATAAGTGGTCATGGAGACTCAAAACAGATCTGTCTGATTTTAATCAGAAGCATCAACCTTAAGAGTCAAACAGAGGCTGGGTGTGGTGGCTTACGCCTGTAATCCCAGCACTTTGGGTGGCTTGAGCCCAGGAGTTCAAGACCAGCCCGGACAGGATGGTGAAATCCTGACCCTACCAAAAAAATTTAAAAATTAGCTGAGCATGGTAGTGTGCACCTATAGTCCCTGCTATTTGGGAGGCTGAGGTGGGAAGATTGATTGAGCCTGGGAGGTGGAGGCTTCAGTGAAATGTGTTTGTGCCACGGCACTCCAGCCTGGGCAACAGAGGGAGACTCTGTCTCAAAAAAAAAAAAAGAAAAGAAAAAAGAAAATTTAAAAGATCTGTCATAACCTGGGGTAAGGCACTCAACCTCTCCCAACTGCACTTCTCTAACCTATACAATGTGGATAATATAATTTTGAAGGGCTTAAACAAAATCATATACTCGCATACATGTTTGTCATGTGATTAGTACTGAATAAATAACAGCTTCTTTTCCTCTCTGGCACAGGGAGACTGATAGAATTTTTTTTTTTTTGAGATGGAGTCTCGTGGAATCTCGCTCTGTCGCCCGGGCTGGAATGCAATGGCATGATCTCAGCTCACTGCAACCTCCGTCTCCCGGATTCAAGCGATTCTCCTGCCTCAGCCTCCTGAGTAGCTGGGATTACAGGTGCCCGCCACCATGCCTAATTTTTTGTACTTTTAGTAGAGACAGGATTTTACCATGTTGACAAGGCTGGTGTCGAACTCCTGTCCTCAAGTGATCCACCTGCCTCGGCCTCTCAAAAGTGCTGGGATTATAGGCGTGAGCCACCATGCCCAGCCCTGACAGACTATTAAAACAGTTTCAAATAGATTTTGGTGAATTTATACCCTTACCTGCTGCAAATTCCTCAACTGTCATCAGTGGGAACCGGATTAAGGAAAGTGCTTTCCCTAGAACTTTTTGTTTATTCCCAAAAGTCACAGGTAATTGTTGTCTCTGACATTCTGCTTCTGCCCAGCGTACAACAGCTCCAAAAAGTCGACTTTCTCGAATACTGAGTGTGTCTCTCTCTAGAACTGCACAGAGTGTATCTATAGGCAAAATATAAAATAAACCCAATTAGAAATATTTTAGCTCTCTAACCAAGCAATACCAACAGACACACTTATATTAAGTTTTCAGATCTCAACAAAAATAGGTTAGACACTTAAAAGTACAGACTTTATACTTTAAAATACTAAATAATTAAAGGACTTAAACTCCAAAGTGTTCTATAAAAATCAGTGTAACAATCAATTTATTACTTACCATACATGCAATATTAAGATACAGTACTCTCCTTATATATTTATGCCATTTATCAAGTAAACTCAACTATCCAGAATAAGATTAACAAGCCACAGAAAAAGGTTCCAAGTTAATTACATAAATTCTTAAAGTCTACAGATTATAATTCATTTGTTCATTCAGTAAATATTTATTATTAAGCACTCACTATGTGCCAGGTACTATTAGGCAATTATATATATATATATATATATATATATACACACATATACATATATACACACACACATACATACATATATATATATATATACACACACACACATATATGTATGTATATGTTTTGGATATACAATCTCATTCTGTTGCTCAGGCTGGAGTGCAGAGGCACAATCTCGGCTCAATGCAACCTCTGCCTCCTAGGTTCAAGCAATTCTCCTGCCTCAGCCTCCTGAGTAGCTTGGATTACTGGCATGGGCCACTGCACCTGGCTAATTTTTGTATTTTTAGTAGAGACAGGGTTTCACCATGTTGGCCAGCCTGGTCTCAAACTCCCGACCTGAAGTGATCTGCCTGCCTCAGCCTTCCAAAGTGCTGGGATTACAGGCGTGAGCCACCGCGCCCAGCCAGCACTGATATATCACTGAACAAAAAGTTTAAAATTCCTGCCCTCACGGAGCTTACATTCTAATGAGAAACAGATTAAATAAACACAAGTAAATTCGAGTATCTTAGATGATATACGTGGGCAAATATATCAGGTTAAGGAGAATCAGAAGTGCAGTTTAAAATAGGAAGGGGCCAGGCATGGTGACTTATGCCAGTAGTCCCAGCACTTTAGGAGGCTGAGACAGGAGCATCGCTTGAGCCCAGGAGTTTCAGGCCAGCCTGGGCAATAGAGTGAGACCCCATCTCTACAAAAAAGTTTTTAACAATTAGCCAGGCATGGTGGCATGCACTTGTAGTCTCAGCTACTCAGGAGGCTGAGACAGCAGGATCACTCGAGCCTGGGAGGTTGAGGCTGTAGTGAGCCATGATCATGCCACTGTACTCCAGCCCAGACAACAGAGTGAGACTGTGCCAAAAAATAATAAAATAAAATAAAATCGGGTGGTTTAGGCAGGCTTCACTTATGCCAAGACTTGAAGGAAGTGGGGGAGTAAGCCAAATAGATACCTAGAGGAATAGTATTCCAGGACTAAAAGTACAAAGGCTCTCATATTAAAGTGTGCCTGGCATATCTGAGGAATGGTAAGGAGGCCAACGTGGTGGAGTAGAGTGAGCAGGAGGGAAGAGTAGCAGGCAAGGAGGCCAGAGGCTGTGGGGAGAGGGGGCAATCATGCAGCACCCTGTAGATCATTTGGCTTTTACTCTAAGTGACATGGAGAATGCCTGGAGGGTTCTGAGTTGTCACATTTTATGTTCTGAAAGGATCACCCTGGCTTCTGTGTTGAGAAGAGGCTATAGTGGAGACAATATCAGTTGGAGGCTCTTGCATCAATCCAGGTCAGGGATAGTGGCCTGGACAAGGAGGGTAGCAGTGGAAGTGGTGAAAATTGATCATATTTGGAATATACTCTGAAGGAAGACTCAATTAGATTTCCTAACAGATTGGATGTGAGGTGTGATTTAAAAAGAGGAGTCAAGAATAACTGCAAGGTTTATATAGCTTATGCACTGGAGGGATGAGGGTGGCATCAACCAAGATGGGAAAGACCACAGGAGGTGCAGGTTTGGGGTGGGGAAAGAACTGAAGTTTCATTTTAGACACACTAAGTTTGAAAATCCTATCTGACATCCAAGTATAAACGTCATGCCTGTACCTCAGAGGTCCTCGCTCAGAACCCTTTTCCTCTTATGATAGGCAAAATTAAAATAAGCTCAGTTACTTTTAACTTCTAACAGCCCAGAAGCAATAAGTTCAGAAGAGAAAGGGGCTTTAGAGGCTAATATACTAGAATGAAATGATAAACTGCAATCTAACAGGGATAGAGAAAAGAGGAAATTTGTGAAAAGAAGACGTTACGCACTTGAAAAGAATAGCTATCAAGGGTCTTATAGAGTTTTTTAAAAAAACAACACTTCACAGACCTGAGGGCTTCACTGTACAATAATAATGTAACTGATACTTAGCGAACATTAATAATTGCAAGAATCCTAAATTATATCCAGTATATATTGTTTAATATAGGCAGGTAAAATAAAACATTTTAGATTTCTCAAAGGGTCAAAATAAATACCCCAGTTCGACAGCATGCTGCCCACGCCGACGCAGACCCTGCTCTGCATGCCAGCCCGCCCGCACCCACCATGGCCACAGTTCAGCTGGGAGGAAGATGGCGCCTGGTGGACGGCAAAGGCTTTGATGAATACATGAAGGAGTAGGAGTGGGAATAGCTTTGCGAAAATGGGCACAATGGCCAAGCCAGATTGTATCATCACTTGTGATGGCAAAAACCTCACCATAAAAACTGAGAGCACTTTGAAAACAACACAGTTTTCTTGTACCCTGGGAGAGAAGTTTGAAGAAACCACAGCTGATGGCAGAAAAACTCAGACTGTGTCCAACTTTACAGATGGTGCATTGGTTCAGCATCAGGAGTGGGATGGGAAGGAAAACACAATAACAAGAAAACTGAAAGATGGGAAATTAGTGGTGGACTGTGTCATGAACAATGTCGCCTGTACTCGGATCTATGAAAAAGTAGAATAAAAATTCCATCATCACTTTGGACAGCAGTTAACTAATAGAATGATCAGGCTCAGTTCAATGAGCAAATCTCCATAGTGTTTTTTTTTTTTCATTACTGTGTTCAATTATCTTTATCACAAACATTTCACATGCAGCTATTTCAAAGTGTCTTGGATTAATTAGGATCATCCCTTTGGTTAATAAATAAATGTGTTTGTGCTAATAAAAAAAATAATAATAAATACCCCAGTTCCTAAAAAACGACACTTCTAGATGGATAGGAAAATCTCTAAAGAACCTAGATAAAATAGGCACTTCTATGAAATATCTAATAGTTACACTTTAAATTAAATTTAAATAAAAATGAGTATGCTATACTTACACACAGCAGAAATCAATTAAAGCATTAAATATGATTACATTATCCATAAATACATATCAGATAAACATTTCTTTAAATACTATTCTACAATATGGGCAGGCACAGTGGCTCACTCCTGTAATCCCAGCACTTTGGGAGGCCAAGACAAGTGATCACCTGAGGTCAGGAGTTCGAGACCACCCTGGCCAACAGGGTGAAACCCCGTCTCCACAAAAAATACAAAAGTTAGCGGGGCGTGGTGGCAGGTGCCTGTGTAATCCCAGCTACTTGGGATACTAGGGTCAGGAGAATCGCTTGAACCCGGGAGGTGGAGGCTGCAGTGAGTCAAGATCACACCATTGCACTCCAGCCTGGGTGACAAGAGCAAAACTCTGTCTCAAAAAACAAAACAAAAAAAAAACTTTTCTGCAATGGTCTACACATGCTAAGAGCCAAATATTTGCTTAATATCAGACATAAGTAATATCCTAGCAAAGGTATCATAGTCCCAAGAACACAGTAGAGGCTTAATAACATGTTAAAAATAAACTGGTTACATATAATTTTAAAAAATTAAACTTTAGTATCTCTTATTGTAGCTGAGCAGATGAGTATAAACTATGGCACCATGAAGCCCTTTCACAAGTAAATTAAATGCAATCAATATGCCACAACCATTTGATGGAAAACCAGAAGACTTTGAACTTACATGTCTCCACTTGGTATGCTAATAACATCCACAGAGATAAACACATAAACTTTATTACTAAAAAAAAGCACATCATACTACCCTTGGTGTAAATTTATTTCGTTCTATCAACATGATAAATTATCTTCTTTCTTTAGCAAAAGGCTGTAAGAAACAGTATCTCTTCCTCCAGAACACATATTCAAATCCCAGAGGAGAAAAAACATCCTGAGAATATAAGACAGCTATAAAAAGCTCCTGAAGCCAGCCCTTTCTTTCAGCTCCCAGTCTTCTCTTGAATTACCAATTTTTGGGGCTGGGCATAATAGTTCACACCTGTAATCCCAGCACTTCGGGAGGCTGAGGCAGGCAGATGGCTTGAGCCCAGGAGTTCAAGACCTACCTAGGCAACATGGCGAAACCCCGTCTCTACCAAAAAAAACCAAAAATAATAACATTCATAAAAAATGTTTTTAAATTAATTACCAATTTTTAACAAGTACATTTGAAACAAACTAGTCTATGGGGTAGAAAGACAAACACATAGGTCTTCTACTGGCAGATGTGTTAAAGTACGAAGTTAAAGCTGAGAACCAAATAAAGATCAGAAAAACACAACAGATTGTTTCATAAATGTAACACAATACTGAGTTTTCATATAAACAACTGTGAATCAAACAAATGACCAAATATTTATTGGCTTCTACCCTGTACAAGGCACATACTTTAAGATTCCCCGGCTCCAACGGCATGCATAATTTAAGAGCTATTTATAAGGTGTAAGTTACCCAGATGCAGGCAGTAATACTTCAAATGAGAACACACTGAAGAACAAATGAAGCATCTGACAGCCCCTAACAGGGAGGAAATCTTAGGATTAAGCAATGTTTCATTAACAACTTGGGCAGTGTTTAGGGCTCTCAAATATCCAGTACTCAACAGACACCATATGCAGGTGGTGCGGAGGAATCTGATTTAGTCCCTGTCCTTCAGTATATTATAAGCAGTGTATTATTTGTTCCCAAGGTACTGTGCAATACATCAACTAACAACAGGATGTCAGAACAGAGGAATATAACAAGTATCATGGACAAGGGTGGGGTATCAGCTCTCAAAAAATGAGTCATATGGAAGTGTTATTTTAGCCAAGATCTTAAGACTGTGTGAGAGCCAGCCAAGATGGGAAGAAAAAGCATTATTCTAGACACATCCAGTCAGTCCAGTTAATCAACAAATATCAGCTGAACATGTACTATATTCTTCTGTCTTTGGTGCTAGTGATAGAGTTGTACACAAGACAAAGTCCCTGCCTTCAAGGAGTTTACAATTTAGGAGAGAAAAGTAAACAATCAACATATTTATACACAGAGACAAACACCTAGATAAGACTTTCAGAGAGCAATGTGTATTACAAGGAAAATAAATCAGAGCAAGAGTAATGGAATAGAGATTGCTTAGGGGAACACGGTATCTAATTAAGTAGGTCTGAAGTCTCAGGTCTTCTTTAATCTGAGATGCAAAGATTCAGGGGGAGAAGGATCCTAATCAGAAGGAATAGCAAATACAAAAGAATGGAATATAAATAATCCTGGCCAGCACATATGGGACTTGAATTAGGGGGAGAATGGTAGGAGACAAAGTCAGATGTAGGTAGTGACTTCCACCTATTTACCAAAGATGTTTTCTCTTCTTCCTGGGGTGTGACTAGTCTGCATCTCCTGGCTTCTCCAAAGTTAGGTGAGATCTTGCAACTGAATGGGACCAATAAAGTAACAGCCAAAATGTAGGTGCTATATCAGGGTCAAGGCTTTTAATCTGTGGGTATTTTCCCTATCCACACTTTCTCCCATCTGCCAGCAAAACATAGATAATAGCTAGGCTCTAGGGCATGACAGAACAACAAGAAAGAACTACCTATTGACTATAATACTCCCTTGGTCTGTTATATGAGCGTGAAATAAACTTCTTCTGTGTTTGAGCCAGTCTGCACTTTTGGGTCTATTTCTTACCACAGGCTGACAAATACAAGGCCTGACTCCACAGGCCTTGTATTCCTGTGAGCTTTTATAAGGAATTTAAATTTTATGCAAATGGCAGTGGGAAGACACTGGAAGCAAGGAAGTTATATGGGCTGATTTTTTATTTATAAAGATCATTCTGTCTGCCATGTAGAGAATGGAGTGTATGGGAGCAAGACTGGATGAAAGGAGAGACTACAAGAGACCACTGCAATTATCCAGGTGAAAGAGAATGGTGGCTTAGACTAGGTGGTAGCCACGGATATGGTAAGTAGTGGTCAGATTCAGGATACATATTCAAAGTAGAGCCATGAGCACCTGCTGATAAGACCGCATGTGGGGTATCAGAGGAAGAATAATCAAGAATAACTGGAGTTTTTAGCCCAAGCAATCAGGTTCATGGTGGTGTTGTTAAGGAAGACTGAAAACAGCTGGAAAGGAACAGAAGCGACCTAACAGACAGCGAGAGGAATCAATGGTTCTCCTTTAGCTGTTCTGTTTCAAATGCCTATAAATCTCCAAATGAGAATGTCAAGTAGACAGCTGGGTATATGAGTTTGTAGCCCAGAAGAAGACAGGGACTGAAGATACATATTTTGGGTTATCGTCATAAAGATAGTATTTAAAGCCATGGGCCTGGATTAGATCTCTTTACTCTCCTACAAGACAAAATGTACATCGTTAGCCTATCATTAGATGGTCCTCTATCACCTGGCTTTAACTTGCTTTGCACCTCCTTCCTCTTACACACTTCTTCCTGAGTTTCCACTTGCCGCTAATGCCCTCCCCTCTCCACTATCCAAACACATTAAGTCCTCAATGTATGGGTTCTTGGAAACTGTGACTTCAAATGAAACAATGTCTAACGAAAGCAATTTTACCATGAGCTAACTGATACAAACAAGAGTTAAGTTCCTATGGCATATTTCTGGTCACAAAAATACCACCAAGCTTCTAAATAAAGACTCAAAGCACTTCTAAATTAAACAGTGAAATAAATGTGAGCTATACATACATTTAAGAAAGATTAGTAAAGACAAGAAAGAGAATCATTTACCCAATTTTTGGTGAATCAGTGAGTGACAGTGGTCATACTGGTGGTGGGTTAAATCCAGGAATAAACGTTTACAAAGTGAAAATTTTGAGGAGCACCTCCCACACAACGCAGTTCAAAAGCAAATAACATAGTGGACTTGCCGAGCGCTTTCATACTATGTCATTTATCATCAAACATTTGTATGATAATCATATACTTTACAAATTTTTACTTGATAAATCATTTTCCAATCCACTTACTCCAGTTCAGAGTCTCAGGTGGCTGGAGCTTATCCTAGTGGCTTGGTATAGGCAGGAACCAATCCCACACAGTACATCATTTCATCACAGGGCACACTCACACACACTCTCATTCAGACTGAGGCCATTTTGACACACCAAAGAACCTAACATGCACATCTTTGGGATGTGAGAGGAAACTAGAGTGCCCGGAGAAAACCACGAAGATACAGGAGAACATGTAAACCCTATAGATCGTGGCCCCCGCCAGGAGTCCATTTTTTTCTTATCAACATTATAATGAAACGACATTATTCAAGGACCTACTGTGCTATCCATTCTTTAAGGCTCATATCAGAACCTCCTCTGTCAAAATTTTCCTAACACTACTGCAATTTGAAGTAATCGCTCCATTTTCTGGATTTGCATAGTAATTATTTTCTACATATCTCATTTAGAAAAGACAGAAATCACATTTTACCATATGTCCTCTCGGTTTTTTTTTTTTTTTAATTTTTATTAAGTTCAGGGGTACATGTGCAGGTTTGTCACACAGGTAAGCTTGTGTCATCAGGGTTTGCTGTACCAACTATTTCATCACCCAGGTATTAATGCCCTCTCTTCTATTAGCGTTTTAAATCTTAATTTTCAAATATTTGTTCTTTGATTCTCCAATTAGACGTTTCCTTAACAAGACAACTCACCTCTTACTCCTTTTTATATTTCCTATGGACCCTAGAATAATGCCATGCATATGGTGGGCATTCAATGAATATTTATTTGATTTGAAATCTTTTAACAGGCAATGAGGTAGTTAAGACTTTTAGAAATATTTTCACCAAAACAAAAGAAAGCAAAACTCTTAGAGAGACTTCAATCATTTGGGAAAGCCACTGATTTAAAAATAGCTCCTCCTCCAACAAGGCTGACAAGTAAGGCATTAACTGTACTTAAAATGTAACAATTTACTTCATAGCGAACTTACCTATATCAATATCAGTAAACCCTTCTGCACTTATTGCATCCATTGTGCTTTTGTCTATTGTATCTAGACAAAGACTAGCAAGCTGAGGTTCATCAAATAATCGAGCCTAAACATATAAAGAGATAGTTATTTAACTTTCATAGTTATTTTACCTTCAGACTGTACATATTTGAAGTTAATATTATAGTTGTAATTGCTAATTATGTAAAAATATCTACTTAAAATACATGTGATAATGTCTACATATTCTTAAAACTTTTCATTCTACAATCAGAAATGAAAAGCTAAAAATACAAATGCCCTGCTAAGAACAAATTCACATTACCAATACCAATCCTGTTATTTTTATTTTTGTGTGCTTGTGTGTGTGTGTGTGTGTGTGTGTGTGTGTACAGCCTATTTTCTTATACATTACTTATTCTGATCTTTAATGGACCCTTTATGTTAGATAAGGCTTACATTATTATCCCATTTTCAGAGGTTTGGAGAGGTACAGTGACTTGCCTAAGATCATCTAGTTAAGTATGTTGCAAAGCTAGTACTTAAATCTTATAGTCTTTTCACTAACTATAATATCAATTGTCAAGCACAACAGTACAAATATCAGATTTTCTCTTCCATTGCCTGTTTTGATTTTGAGGAGAGAATAGGGTACTAGAATTTTAGAGCATGAGAGCTCTGGGAACCTAAGCAAAATTAGGTCTAACAACACAAGAACAAATACATAAAATTCACATGACGGAATATTATACAACAATGAGAATGAACAATCTACAACTACACAAACCTAATAATGAACAAAAACGCCAGAATATATAATGAGCAAGAATATGTACTGTAGAATTCCAGAAGAACTAATTTTGGCTTTAACATGTTAGAAGTCAAGCTTACAATATGTGCTTTATCAATACATATGTTATAACCCTCCCCCACAAAAAAAAAAAAAACAGTTTATAAGCGGGGTGAGTCCAAGTCAAACTCAAGCAAGATTTTTAAAAAGCTGAAACACTGAAAAAGGAGGTATGATGATAGGCATGCCAATGACCAACCTTTCATTCTGGCCTGGGGTCAGTTCTCTTCACATTTTAGAGGATGGGCAAACACTAAATGCCCAAAGGTATTTATGTTGGCTTGGGCAGAAGCCTTCTGAGAATACTGCCAATTAATTAACCATATCATAAATGACACTAATTATTTGGCATGATGATGACTCTTCATTTAATTTTACAGTAAAATTCATTTTAAAGTATTCAATAATTCAGACACTACTGAACAACTGATAAATATCTAAACAATTATCATGTGTTTTATGGGGGAGAAAAGAAAACATTAAACATACTGGCTTTAAATTTTTTTAAGTATATTTTAAAAATTATATATATATTTTTTAAATTTAAAACATTTACATATAACATAAAATATGTATAGAATACTCGAATGTTTGAAAATGCACTTCCTAGATTATACACTGAGCCTGTTTACAATAATTTGCTTTGTCAAATTTTAAATTTTAGCACTAAATAAAAAATTTGTATTAACAAATATTAAATCTATCTCATGCAATTTTCCCTCAAACTATTTTTCATTTGGAATTTCCTTATTTTTTTTTAACTGTATCTTTTTTGTTCAGACACAAAAATACTTTGGAATTTCAAATTTATAGAAAAGTTGAAAAGATAGTGCAATGAAAACCCATATATCCTTTATCCAGATTTATCTAAATATTATTTAACATTTTGCCTCATTTATTAATTTTTTTCCATATATATATATATACACACACACACACATCTATCTGGGAGGAGAGACTAAACTATTTGAGAGTAAGTTGCACACATCATGGCCTTTTACTCTCCTTTTTGGTGACAAGGTCTCACTGTCACCTAGGCTAGAGTACAGTGGCACAATCTCAGCTTACTGCAACCTCCACCTCCCAGGTTCAAGGGATTCACCTGCCTCAGCCTCCTGAGTAGCTGGGACCACAGGCACCTGCCACCACACCCCGCTAATCTTTGAATTTTTAATAGAGACAGGGTTTCGCTGTGTTGGCCAGGCTGCTCTCCAACTCCTGACCTCAAGCGATCCACCTGCCCAAAGTGCTGGGATTACAAGCACTTTGCTTGGCTTTTGTATTTTTTAATAGAGACAAGGTTTCACCATGTTGCGCAGGCTGGTCTCCAACTTCTGGGCTCAAGCAATCCACCCACCTCGGCCTCCCAAAGTGCTGGGATTTTTGGCGTGAGCCACCAGGTTTGGAGGGCTTTTACTCTTAAATTTCCTAAGATTAAAGATATTCTCTTACATAATCATAGTAATTAATTTTGATAAATTTAACATCAATACAGTATCTTTACCTAATCCACTGGCTGTATTTCAGTTTTGTCACTTGCCCCAACAACATTTTTTAATAACAGTTTTCCTTCTACTACAGCATCTAGTCTAGGACCACAGTTATACATTTTCAAAGTATGAAACAGTACATTTTTTATAAAGTGAAATTCTAATATCAACAGATTTTTTTTTTTTTTTTTTTTTTTTGAGATGGAGTCTCGCTCTGTCGCCCAGGCTGGAGTGCAGTGGCGTGATCTCGGCTCACTGCAACCTCCACCTCCCAGATTCACGCCATTCTACTGCCTCGGCCTCCCGAGTAGCTGGGACTACAGGCGCCCCGCTACCTCGCCCGGCTAATTTTTTTTTTTTTTTTTTTTGTATTTTTAGTAGAGACGGGGTTTCACTGTGTTAGCCAGGATGGTCTCGATCTCCTGATCCCGTGATCTGCCTGCCGTCGCCTCCCAAAGTGCTGGGAGGTGTGAGCCACCGCTCCCAGCCTCAAAAGACATTTTAATTGGCCAACTCAATTATATTTTTAGTTGGTGTTCATATAAAAATTGATCTTTCACTCTAGGAAAAACAATTTTTTATAAAAATTATCTTATTCAGGGTAGCAAATGTCTGTCATTCCTTACACAGGCAATATCAAATTTCCTATGGAATCTATTGCTGCTATTTAGGGTAAAATAAATTTTCTCAAAACTGACTTTGACTTTGGCATTATCTTTGATAACACTTCATAAAAAGTGTTTTTCCCTCTATAAATCATGCTGGTACAGTATACTGGGACTTTGCTTTAGAGAGAAGCTGGCAAAGGCCCTCCTAAGTAAATGAACATGCTCAGTTCACATGACTCACTTGGCAGGAACAAGAAGTTTCACATGACAATTTATGGGCTAATTCACATGACCCACCAGTGAAAAATGTAATAGCGGAATCTCAGACCAACAAGATACTGAAAAGTTGTTTTTTTCTCATAGTGACACCTGTTAACCCCTGCTACCCAAAATGTGCTCCAGAAACACTGGTGTCATCTGAATGCCTGTTAGAAATGTACTCTGAGGCTCTATTCTAGTCCTACTGAACCAGAATCTGCATTTTAATTGCCAAAGTTTAGTTTATTGGTTTCTGAATTTATATCTCACCTTTAAAATAAAAGTAGTTAAGTGATCGTCTCCACATGCATTAAAACTCCTTGGACAATAAAGAATCTTATGAATATCAACTTATTTATTAGATTTTAATGACAAATTCAAAAAGGAGGAAAAAATATAGAGATATCACTTATTAGTTATATGACTTTGGTCAAGTTACTTCACCTCTCTGTGCCTCAATTTCCTTACATAAAATGGTGATAATAAGAAAACCTTTACTTTGAAAACCTACACCTCATAAAGTTATTGTGAGGATTAAATGAATTAATGTACATAAAGTGCTGAGAAAGGTGCCTGGCATACAATCATCTCCCAGTACATTCTGCTATTATTATCAGTATCACTAAACCTTCACAACTATTGATTTTAGGTGAGACCTCAGTTTTACCACTGCTGTCTAGTGTAATAAGACGTTAACTTCTGTAAGCTTCCATTTTTCATCTTTAAAAAGGGGATAAGGAGATAATAGGCAAGGCACGGTGGCTCATGCCTGTAATCCCACCACTTTGGGAGGCCAAGGCGGGTGGATCACTTGAGGTCAGCAGTTCGAGACCAGCTTGGCCAACATGGTGAAACCCCGTTCCTACCAAAATAAAAAAATTAGCCGGGCGTGGTGGTGCGCACCTGTAATTCCAGCTACTTGGGTGGCTAAGGCAGGAGAATCGCTTGAACCCAAGAGGTGGAGGCTGCAGTGAGCCGAACTGCACCACCGCACTCCAGGCTGGGCAACAGAGTGAGAATCTGCCTCAAAAAAAAGGAAAAAAGAAAAAAAGGGATAATAATATTAAACTACATCACAGCATCATAGTGAGGAGTAAGTGCCATAATATATGTAAAGGGGATAGCTTGGTGTCTGGCATACGTGGAGTTCTATAATTATGTCCAAGAAGAGGTGACATCAGAATGTTCTTTCTTCTGTAACTACAAATACTTCATGACAGAAGATGTTTTTAAATGGTACCAAACATTTTCTTTCTTTTTTTTTTTTTTTGCGACGGAGTTGCGCTC
The DNA here is from genome assembly GCF_028885625.2 of Pongo pygmaeus. Lineage (NCBI taxonomy): Eukaryota > Metazoa > Chordata > Mammalia > Primates > Hominidae > Pongo > Pongo pygmaeus. Next base: position 89,579,728 of record NC_072389.2, on the reverse strand, counting down.
TGTCGCCAGGCTGGAGTGCAGTGGTGTGATCTATGCTCACTGCAAGCTCTGCCTCCCGGGTTCAAGCAATTCTCCTGCCTCAGCCTCCTGAGTAGCTGGGACTACAGGCACATGCCATCATGCCCAGCTAATTTTTGTATTTTTAGTAGAGAGGGGATTTCACCATGTTGGCCAGGATGGTCTCGATCTCTTGGCCTCGTGATCTGCCCGCCTCAGCCTCCCAAAGTGCTGGGATTACAGGCATGAGCCACCACGACTGGCTGGTACCAAACATTTTCTAAATGATAGAATGAACACTGAACTAGAAAACAAGAGCTCTAGGCCATGGCCCTACCTAGCCTATGAGGGTTTGGAAAGGCAGTTAATTACCCCAGGTTTTAATTTTCCCGTTTGTAAAATGAGAGGGTTGAGTTAGGGGCCATCAATAATTATTTCCAGTACTAATGTCAAATGGGATATTTTATCACCTTAGAATTTTTAAAACAATGTTTACATAGGATTACAACATTGTCTAAAAAGAAAAAAACTGTTGATATACAAAGTATAAAGCTCAGATTACACACATGTAACAAATGCTAAATACTATATGTTAAGGACTGGTTAAAGGTTCCACAGTTGTGTTCGGTTTGTAAAAATTCATTAGATTACACACTTAGAATATGTGTACTTTTCTTTTTTCTTTTTTTGAGACAGCGTTTCCCTCCGTCACCCAAGCTGGACTGCGATGGCGCAATCTCGGCTCACTGCAACCTCCACCTCCAAAGTTCAAACTATACTCCTGCCTCAGCCTCCCAAGTAGCTGGGGTTACAGGCATGCGCCACCATGCTCGGCTAATTTTTGTATTTTCAGTAGAAACTGGGTTTTGCCTTGCTGGCCAGGCTGGTCTCTAACTATTGGCCTCAAGTGATCTGCCCACCTGGCCTCCCAAAGTGCTGGGATTACAGGCTTGAGCCACCTTGCCCAGCCACAATCTATGTAGTTTTCTATATGGATCCTATACTTAGTGAAAACTTAAAAATGTCAGAAAAAGAATATTTCACATAAACCTAAAACTTTAACTCCTCCAGGAGTAGATCAGCAAGTTTCCAGATTAGAGGTCCAAAGATCGTTAATCTTAGAACTTTTCAGGACTTGAAATATTCCATCTTTATTCCAGATCCAGCAAAATTTGAGAACGAAGATATAAAATTTCATGCTATCATACTCTCAATCATAAGTAGAAACAATACTGGATCTCAGTCTCAACTCCAATCCTAAATAGCTATCTAACGTTGAGTCACAACACCCCACATATATATAAGGCTTTAGCTTCTTCACCTATATGATTCAGCACCGTATTAACTCTAACATGCTTTTTTTTGAGATGGAGTCTCGCTCTGTCTCCCAGGGTGTCTGCCCCGCCACCCCGATTCAATCGATTCTTCTGCCTCAGCCTCTTGGGTAGCTGAGATTACAAGCCCGCGCCACCACAGCTGGCTAATTTTTGTATTTTTAGTAGAGACGGGGTCATGCTGGCCAGGCTGGTCTTGAACTCCTAACCTCAAGTGATCTACCTGCTTTAGCATTCCAGAGTCTTGGAATTACAGGCGTGAACCACGATCCATGGCCTCTAACACACTTTTCAATTCTAAAATCTTAGAGATCCGACATGTTTCCCTGATTTGTATTATAAAAATAATTATATATACTTTAAAATTATAATCTAGAATTCTCCAGGAAATATTAAATGCCCATATATAGTTTACTCAATTTTAAAACTACAATGATACATACCTTAGCTACATTTACTTACCTGAGTAAGTAACATAAAGGCATTATCTGCCCTAAGATGTTTGGTGAGAAATTCTACACAGTGTGCTTCCAAGGCTGGGACTGCATATTTCTTGGCAGTATAAAGAGTGGTCATAACTGTTTCTGGACCAATTTGAACTTCATCTGAATATAGAAATCTGGAAAGCAATTGGCACATTTGCAGAGATGGTCAGTAATGTTTTAGATAAGCAATCCATCAGAGTTAAATTTCTGAGGAGTATTTACTTATATTTTTATCTTATATTTTCATCTATTCATCCATCCATCCATCCATCCATCAACAGGGTCTTGATCGATTCCAGGCTGGAGTGCATGGCTCACTGCAGCTTCAACCTCTCTGGCTCAAGCCATCCTCCCACCTCAGCTCCCTAAGTAGCTGGCACTACAAGTTTGCACTATCACACCTGGCTAATTTTTTATTTTTTGTAGAGACAGGTTTCACCATATTGCCCAGACTGGTCTTGAACTCCTAGGCTCAAGCCATCCTCCCACCTCAGCCTCCCAAAGTGCTGGGAGAATATTTTAAAACATAATGAGCAAACTGAAAAATAATCTGAAATCTGTATCACGACACAGAGGCATAAGAATGATATAATGGACTCTGGGGACTCACGGGGGAAAGGGTGGGAGGGGAGTGAGGGATAAAAGACTACATACTGGGTACAGTGTACATACACTGCTCAGGTGACAAGTGCACCAAAATTTCAGAAATCGCCACTAAAGCGCTTATCCATGTAATCAAAAACCACCTGTTCCTAAAAAACTATTGAAATAAAAATAAATCTGCATCAGCCTTTGCAATCTACAGGGCATTTGCACATACATCATCTCATTTTATTCTTACTTAATCCTGAGGATTATTAATATTATTACTTAATCATGAGACAAATCTATGTCTCCAAACCATCCTCAGAGTTCTTTCTAGCACCCCACTGCTCCTTAGGACAACAGTGGTTTACTTATCTTTCCCTCATCAAAAGATGTCCACTTAAGTAAATCTGCAGTTGGCTAAAGTCGCATCTCTAAATGTTAAAATATTCATTGATTTCTTGATAATAGTACCTTCTTATTCTGGGCATCTTTTAACCTTTCATTGTTATCCCGGAATTAGCATAATGACCACAGATTAGAGTACTGGGGCTTGGGAGGAATAAAGCAACTTAATAATATATTAAATGACTCCATCTTGCTACATATTTTGTAGTATTTAGGTCCAATTTTTCTCTAAAAATATTACCTAGCAGCCCAATGTTGCCTTCCTCCTAGTTCACTGCTTCTAACTGGTAGGTCAAGAGATAAATCAGCTTTATAGAACTGAGAAAGATGGGGGAGGGTGAGCATCAGGATAAATAGCTAATGCATGCTGGGCTTAATGCCCAGGTGACAGGTTGATAGATGCAGCAAACCACATTGCCACATGTTTACCTATGTAACAAACCTGCACATCCTGCACATGTACCCCGGAACTTAAAATAAAATTTAAAAAAACAGGCCGAGCACGGTGGCTCACGCCTGTAATCTCAACACTTTGGGAGGCTGAGGCGGATCACATGAGGTCAGGAGTTCGAGACCAGCCTGGTCAACAAGGCGAAACCCAGTCTACTAAAAATACAAAAATTAGCCGGGCGTGGTGGTGTATGCCTGTAATCCCAGCTACTCGGGAGGCTGAGGCAGGAGAATCGTTTGAACCTGGGAGGCACAGGTTGCTGTGAGTCAAGATCGTGCCACTGCATGGTGGCATGTGCAACAGAGCTAGACTCCATCTCAAAAATAAATAAATAAAATAAAATAATAAAAAAAAAAGAAATGAGAAAAAGCTAAGATTCTCAGTGAAGACCTGGGTGGTTCTTGTTAAACTATACTTGAACTTGTGCATATCATCTTTAGGCCCCTTTTTGTGGCTCCTCAGAGACTCTTGTGCTTATTGCCCAGTTCTCAGCTACACTTAAGATAGCTGAAGCTCCTGGAGAAGTATGGCATTAAGAACCATTATTTTGGCCAGGCGTGGTGGCTCACACCTGTAATCCCAGCACTTTAGGAGGCCAAGGTGGGCGGATCACGAGGTCAGGAGATCGAGATCATCCTGGCCAACATGTGAAACGCCATCTCTACTAAAAATACAAAAATTAGCCAGGTGTGGTGGTGCACACCTGTAATCCCAGCTGCTCGGGAGACTGAGGCAGGAGAATAGCTTGAACCTGGGAGGCAGAGATTGTAGTGAGCTGAGATTGCGCCACTGCACTCCAGTCTGGCAACAGAGTGAGACTTCTTCTCAAAAAAAAAAAAAAAAAAGAACTATTATTTCTTTTTTTTTTTTCGAGACGGGAGTTTCACTCTTGTTGCCCAGGCTGGAGTGTAATGGCGCGATCTCGGCTCACTGCAACTTCCATCTCCCAGGTTCAAACAATTCTCCTACCTTAGCCTCCTGAGTGGCACCCGCCACCACACCTGGCTAATTTTTTGTATTTTTAGTAGAGACGGGGCTTCATTATGTTGGACATGCTGGTCTCCAACTCCTGACCTCAGGTGATCCACCAGCCTTGGCCTCCCAAAGTGGTAGGATTATAGGTGTGAGCCACCGTGCCTGGCCTTTTTTTTTTTTCTTTTTTGAGACAGAGTCTTGTTTTGTCACCCAGGCTAGAGTCCACTGGTGTGATCTCTGCTCACTGCAACCTCCACCTCCTGGGTACAAGAGATTCTCCTGCCTCAGCCTCCTGAGTAGCTGGAATTACAGGAGTATGCCACCATGCCCGGCTAATTTTTGTATTTTTAGTAGAGATGGGGTTTCACCATGTTGGCTAGGCTGGTCTTGAACTCCTGACCTTGGGACCACCTTGGCATCCCAAAGTGCTGGGATGATAGCCGTGAGCCACCGCACCCGGCAAGAACCATTATTTCATTTTGGTGATACTTAAAAGACATAAGAACACTTTAGAAAAAAAATTTTTTTTCAGATCATTTGCCTGGAAGACTCAGACCCAAGTAGCTTTAGATATGAGCTCCCAGAACACTTACTATATTTGTATTTCCAGGACCCAAGTTGTAAAATACAGGTTTAAGAAAACCCATTGTCTTCTTTCAGAATACTCTTATTACACTGAGGTGAGTGATGAAAGTTAAGTTCTATTTCATGTCCCTACCCTCTACCTTTCAATTTCCTCATTTTATTCCTATGGCCATAATCACAATGCACAATGAAAACGCTAGCCTGTTACGTCCCCTTCACTCCCCACCCTAACCAAATCCTGGCACTCCTCTGATCAGTTATCTTTACAACTATCTCAAGTGGAGGTATACTCCCCCATATCTCATTTTCAAAGGCAAGGGTGTTGTGTTTCAGGATCACATTGTTCTTACATGCTTTTTTCCCCTGAACACTCCTTTTAGAGACTCCTCAGTCAACTGTATCACCCTCATAATGCTCACTTGACATTATGTAGCAAACTCTGTGATGAATACAGGGAATTAAAAGCTAAGTAAGGCACAGTCCCTCATGGCCGAAGAGAGGGGAATGAATAAAACCAGAAAGAAAGCTACCATTTGTTGAGTGTCTGCCGTATGACAAATGCCAATTCATTTAATCCTCTCACATAGAAGGAAGGTGCTATTCCCTGCATTTTAATAAGAAAACCAAGGCTGAGGAAACAGGAGAGCTGTTTACCATAACACACCATTTCAGGGCTTCTGACTGTTTTCAGTGCCATACAGTAAGGCCAAGAGGAAATAGACTGCTTGAATTTGAGCTTGTTTTGTCACTTGCTAGCCATGTGACTTATTATCAGTGCCTGCCTCTCTAAAAAGATGAGAATAAGAGCACCTACTTCATAATGTGGTTGTGAGGATTAACATAAATTAAAACACAAAGCATTTTGAATAATGCCTGACAAAAAAATTGCCTCAGTAAATATTAGCTATTTATCTGTATGTTGTCTCATATTTTTTATCATTATTTCCCTCTGCATTTTAGAAGATTTCCTTGCCATTATCTTCTGGTGCCTCCCTATTTTTCTCCACAGCAATCACGTTTAAATTTCTAAGAATGCTTGCTTCTTTCTTGATCGTTCCTTTTTTCTCCAGAGCACCATGTGCTGGTTTTATGAACGCAAAAACTTTCTGATGTCTCCAAGATGACATTAACCAAAGTTTTAAAAGTTTTCGTCTGTCTCCTTGAGGATCCGCTGTTGTGTTTCTCTTGGTCTCTGTCATTCACGTTCTGCTTTTCCTTGTATGTTAGATGATTAAACTCCGTCTCCAACTTCACTATTCTAAGCAGCTGGTCTGTTTTCAAGATAATACTATCTCCAAAACAGAAAGGTTGACTGGGAGCTCTGTGTATGTGGGAGGCTTGCTGACTGGCACCTGGCATTAGAGTGGGAAGCCAGCCCTAGGGCAGGGACCCCTCAAAGCCATTGGAAGAGAGCTTAACTCTGGGGTCCCAAAGCCATACCCAGCAGTCCCAGTTCTTCTCAGGCAGTTTGTTCAACTTATCTCAAAAAGCCTGTCCATTGTCATGGACAGCTGGCTAAGGGGATGGTCTATACACAGGCTTTAAATTAATTTCCATGTTTTAGCACTACCTTCTCATTTCCACCCTCCTTACTTCCAACTCCTAGCCAAGAACTTTGTTGGGGTTCTGCCAGGAAAGGCGCTCCAGCTCCGCTGCAGCTTTGAAAGCTCTGGATTCTGGGCTCCAGATTCATCTACTCTAGTTCATCCATCAACCAGCTTCCAACTTCTCTGTCCCTTTCTACTCTGTTGGCCCTTCCAACCTTTTTCTCTTCATTGTAATGGACTTACCATTTTTTAAAAATTTCTTAATAGTCATTTTAATTGAGAGAGAGAGAGAATGCTAACAGCATGCTCAATTCCCTTCTTAAACTAGAAAACTATGAAATTTTTGTTTTAGGCCGGGCGCGGTGGCTCATGCCTGTCATCCCAGCTATCTGGGAGGTTGAGGCAGGAGACTCACTTGAATCTGGGAGGAGGAGGTTGCAGGGAGCAGAGATCGCACCACTGCACTCTAGCCTGGCCAACAAAGTGAGACTTAAAAAAAATTATTTTTAATTAAAAAAAAAAGAAATTTTTGTTTGAAGGACAAGGTAGCAGTCTAGAAGTCTTTACATGCCTGCCTTTATGTATTTTTGTCAGGTAAAAATTACTAGAGTTGTAAAACAGAGCAGCAATGTGAGGCCTTTATCACCATTTGCCCTTGAGTAGATTCACACTTAAGAGGACAAATGCCACAAACCTATACATGGTTCTATGAGAATCTATAAATGCGGGCTTTGACTTAGGAAGATGTGGAAAAGGTTTGTAGAGAAATTTCTGCTTGAGATTAGATCTAAAGATTAAAAGGATGGTGGGAAGTACACTCCAGGAACAAGAGAGAATCATGTTTGTAGATTATTTTGTGTGAGATCTCCCATTCAAATTGCTTTTATCAAATTATACTTCAGTAATATACTTTCGCTTTCTACCAAGGAACATGTTTTAAAACAAGTATGTATCTGAAGACACAGATTGAAGACACTTCATTACAGCAATGTCTTCTGTATGAGGGGATCTCATCAGGATTTTTCTAAAAACTCATCTAATTATCAGATTTGTGCATCTCCTAAGCAGTTGCCTTATTTTTAATCTATAAATAATTACATCCACCCAGGTTTCTCTTTTTGCATTAGCTGCTCAGATAATTAAAACAAAGTTGGCTGGGCGTGGTGGTTCACGCCTGTAATCCCAGCACTTTGGGAGGCGAAGGCAGGTGGATCACCTGAGGTCAGGAGTTCAAGATCAGCCTGCCTAACCTGGTGAAACCCTGTCTCTACTAAAAATACAAAAATTAGCCGGCATAGTGGCGGGTGCCTGTAATCCCAGCTACTCAGGAGGCTGAGGCAGGAGAATCACTTGAACCCGGGTGGCAGTGGTTGCAGTGAGCTAAGATCACGCCATTGTACTCCAGCCTGGGTGACAGAGCAAGACTCCGTCTCAAAAACAACAACAACAACAATAAAAAAAAAAAAGCAAAGTTTATAGCTTACTTATAACATACATTTTGTTTTTGAGACAGGGTCTCATTGTCACTCCGGGTGGAGAGTGGTGGCACGATCATAGCTCACTGTATCCTCGAATTTCTGGGCTCAGGTGAATCTCCTGCTTCAGCCTCCAGAGTAACTAACACTACAGGCACATGCCACTAGGCTCAGCTAATTTTTTTTTATGCTTTATGTTTTTGTAGAGACAGGTCTTGCTATATTTCCCAGGCTAGTTTCAAACTCCTGGCCTCAAGCAATCCTCCCGCCTCGGCCTCCCCAAGTGCTGGGATTATAGGCCTGAGCCACTGTACCCAGCTTGACAGCATACATTTTTCTATTAGCTTCACTCTTGACTCTAGTTTATTTCTTACCCTTGTGTTTCTTATAAGACATTTTAAGTTCTTTTGGGTGCACTGCAAATTAAAAATAAATACTGGACAACAAACAGTAAGAAAAAGATCTCTGTGTATCTTATATTTTTAATTTATTTCTTATACAGTACCAGGCACATTGTGGGCACGTGTTTAAGTCTCAATAAATACATGTTAATTGACTAGACAATTCAGTATAGGTTTCTATGTAACGTCAAAAGGGAAAATATTTTCATTTCTAATAAAAAAAAAAAAGTTACTTAAAAATCCAAGAATCCTCTTGGTTCATATGTATACATTTCCTTTACATTATATTTAATTATTAGAGTTTTTATAATATTAAAAAAAAACTAAGCCAAGGTTTTTAAAATATAAAGATTAAACACGACATTACCACAATTCTTCGTATTTTAAAGTGACCATTTAAGCTCTCATATACAACCTCTAAGGACGAGAGCATAGAAAAATTATTACATGTCCTCAAATTAGTCCTATTTTTCCCCCCAAATTAATAATTTTCAAAAAAAAAAAACTTAGGTTATATTTAATCTAACTAAAAATTTAAAGCCAGGCACGGTAGCTCACACCTGTAATCCCAGCACTTTGGGAGGCCAAGGCAGGTGGATCACCTGGGGTCAGGAGTTTGAGACCAGCCTGGCCAATATGGTAAAACCCCATCTCTACTAAAAATACAAAAATTAGCCAGGCGTGGTGGCACACACCTGTAATCCCAGCTATTCGGGAGGCTAAGCCAGGAGAATCGCTTGAACCCAGCAGGCGGAGGTTGGGTAAGCCAAGACTGCGCCACTGTACTCCAGCCTGGGCAACAGAGTGAGACTCTATTTCAAAAAATAAAATAAAATAAAATAAAATGAATTTTAAAAGCCTAAAGTGAAAACTTGATTTTATATAAGAATGATCACAAGATATGTGTAAGAAACTTTGTATCACTACTTATCTGTTCATTTTACTCAAAAACGTTTATTGAGGGACTATACAGCAGGAATTGTAATAGTCCTAGAGATAAAAATATGGGTAAGATAGCTTTGCCCATGAAAAGCTTACACAGTCAGTCACGCATTACTTAATGATGGGGATACATTCTAAGAAAGGCACTGTTCAACAATTTCATCATCATGCAAACATCATAAGAGTGTACTCACATAAACCTCAATGGTATAGCCTACTACGCACCTAAGCTACGTGGTATAGACTATTGCTTCTGGGCTACAAACCAGTACAGGATGTTACTGTACTGAATACCGTAGGCAACTTTAAAACAATGGTGAGCATTGTGTATCTAAACATAGAAAATGCACAGTAAAAATACCGTATTATAATCTTATGGGTCCACCATCTTATTTGCAGTCCACTGTTCACCAAAATGCCATTATGCGGCACACAACTACAGTCTGGTACTGAAATGATTAAAAAGTAATGTCCTAATAACGGAAGTATATATTAGGCACTCATATCTAATAACTAATCTCTATTGATGGCCCCAAGAAATCATGCTTTCTCGTGTTCATGCCCTTACATAGATCTGTCCCATGATGAATCTGGGTTGCCCCTGTGTGAGCCCCTTGAACCAACAGATTGTGGCAGAGTGACATTGCACCAGTCTGAGACCTACACCTTAAGGATGCCTGGCAGCTCCTGCTTTTGTGTTCCTCGGAGTCATGAGCCACGAAGTCAAGCTACCCTGCTGGAGAGACCAGCTGAAGCAGCCTCTTGAAGAGGACCTGAGACTTAAGGCTCAGCCATCCCAGACTCTGAGTTAAACCTCCAGATGAGTCCAACCCCACCTGCTATCTGACTACAGCTACATAGATGACAAACCACCTAGGTGATTCCAGTCAACCCACACAACTGTAAAAGATAATAAAACAGTTAAGTCACTAGGTATTCCAGTGATTTGTTCTACAGCAACAGATAACCAAAACATGCTGTGAGAGATTAGATGAGCCAGTGTGCAATTTTGCCTGTGGGTAGAATTTTTATACAGGAGGTAAAGCCTGAAGATTATCTGAAGAGTAGTAATTAATTGTGGAGCCCTGGCAGAAAGACTGAGGAGTATAAAGGTAAGGAGGCCTTAGAAGCAGGCACTAAAACAAGAAAAAGGCCATCAGTAATTAGGGTTGAAACACTGAGTGGATGGAGAGGAGAGGAAGAAAGAGAGATCAAATCACAAAGGTTTCATGTACCTGCTAAAGTGTTTAAATTCATCCTGTAGGTAAAAAGAAGTCATTAAAATATTCAGGGGAATTATATGACAATATACCAATATTGGAGAGATCACTGTTAACAGGATGAATGGAGAGAGTTAAGTCTAAACGCAGCAGTTTGGTTGAAGCAATGCAGAAAAAAATGGAGAGGCAGGTAAAATTTTCAGGAATGGTCTAAAATGGACAAGAAATGTGTAGAACGGAGTGAAACGAAACTACAATTTGGAGCTAAGCCCATGAAGTCATTTCCTAGCTGACCTACAGAATCATAAGCAAGAATAAATTATTGCTTTTTGGGGGTTGCTTTATTTATAGCATTAATATGGCAAAAGCTATTGCAGGGGGATAAGAAGTATGCCTGTCTCAAAGGATTTTCCTGAAATTTAAGTGAGATCACAAAGGGGCTTAGGAACAATCTATAGCACACAGTAAGTATTCATTAAATGTCAGATATTTTTATTAATAACATGTCTATCTGCATGGGTATAAAACATTCCTTCGTGATGGTCCAGTTGGAAATGAGGGTCTGGAGCTAAGTAGAGCTTTGGAAACACATGTGGGGGAGTAAGTGCTTAAAGATCTCACTTTGGTTGATGGGAGAAAGGATGAGAGCTGAGGACAGAATACTGAAGAACACTTACCTCGTGCCCCTTCCAGCCATCACATCATTCTCTGTTCCCCTTTGCAACAAAACTCCTGAGAGGACTGTTTATACTAGCTGTCTGCAGCTCCTCACTTCCCATTTTCTCCCTAACCTACTCTAATCAGCTGAAATCACTCTTGGCAGGGTTATCAATAGCTTCCACCTTGTCAAGATTAAAAATCAACTCAAAGTCTTCATTTTACCTGACTCTCAATAGCATTGAGCATAACTGAGCACTTTCCACTTTCCATAGTCGACATTTCCCACTTCTTCTTTCTTGAAATGTTTTGACTTGACTTTCAGAATACAATGCTTCTTCTTTCTCTTCTAATTCCACTGACAGCTGCTTCTCAGTTTCATTTTATGCTTTTTCTCTGCTACATCTCTACATATTTGAAGATTCCAGAGCTCATCCTTGTACCTCTCTTCACAATCTACATGTCTTCCTGGGTAATCTCACTTATCTCTCAATTTAAATATCATTCACTCTTAACTTTCAAATTTATGTTCAGCAAGCTGTTCCCTAACCTCCAAATTCATATTTCTGTCTACTCTATGACCGTACTTGGATGTCTTGGAAGTCCTCTTGGTTGTACCTTCAAAAATATATCCAGAATTTGACCATGTCTCATCATGTCCTTTGCTACCTCCCTGGTACAAGGTACAATTCACCATCGCCTCTTGACTGGACTACTGCAAAAGCCTCTTCATCTATCACCTTGCTGCCTATTTTACTCCAACCACTGCCAGAAAGAGTTTGTTTTTTTAAAATGTAAATCAGATCACAGCCTCTTGCCACCACCTCCACCTCCCCAATCCCATTCAAAACTCTCCAAAGGCTTTCCATCAAATACTAGCTGAAAAAGTCTTCGCTCAGTCTCTAAAGCCCTGCACCATCCTGCCGGGCCTATCTTTTTTACTTCATTTTCTACCACTTCCCTCTACTGTGCTCAAGGCACACTGGTTCACTCTTGTGTTCCTCCAATAGGAGATCCTTAGTGCCGAAAACAATGTGTTCCCTTGCTGAGAATGTTCCTTCTCTCATAACTTGATTATTTTTCTTCAAAACATTCATCAGTACTTGACATTGTATCTTTAGCTTCCCTTTACTAGATTATGTGCTTCATGAGGGCAAGGACTTTTTCTTGTTTATTGCTGTATCCCAAACACCTACAACAGCCAGTCGCTGTTTCACAAGCGCCCCAAAAGGGAGGCATGTAGTATTTGTCAAACAAACAACTGAAGAACATCATTTAAAGGTCAGGCAATTCGAAGTGCACAGTTTCTTTAAGGGCTTCAAACTTAAGTTCATGAGCCTGTAAGTAATGTTAACTAATTCAAGATGTTTACAAGTATGCCCAAACTAACCTGCTCTTTCAACTTAGCAAGTACTATCAGGCATCTTTTTGTCACGTATTAGCTAAAAACAACATCTACGTTACACAGTCAGCCAATATTAAATTTAGAAATCAGTCCAGATATCAATTTCAAAATAGAACAATGACCAGAACCTGAAGGATAAATACAATGCCAGGAAAATAAAACACACTGAAAATGTAAAAATGAAAAAAAAGTTTAAAAATGTAAAAAATGTTTTACAACGTGAAAAAAAAAAATTGCACCGTCCTACATTTCAAACACTCTAAAATTAACTTACTTTCTATTGATAGGAAAGCACTAATTAGCAGCTTCAGTGAAAATATTAAAATATGCATTTTTCCTCTACATTCTTATCCTAGTAATCTCAATATTTTTTCAAAGTAAAAAATTGCCCCAGAATAGTTTTAGATTTGTGGTTCTCAAATTAGGGAGAGTGTTAAAAATGCTACCAAGGTCTCACCTCCAAACATTGCGGCATATAATGAGGACGAGATCTACACATTTCATAAGCACCCCAGAAGAGTATAATGCAGACGGCCCACAGAGCATTTTGAAAACTTCTAGTCTAGAAAATCCAAATGAACTATACCCAATCCTCCTGGTGAACTTTAAACTAAAATGACCTGGATTTTAGCTTTTGAGGTCCCCCCTCCTTTATAAATGTAATTTAACTAAATTACAGAAAATATCAGAAACAAAGAGTAAAGAAGAAAAAAGGGTACTTTCATCTTACTACTCCAGGTGACTTTGCTTAGCATTTTGGTATGTTTCCTTTTATCCTGATCTCTAGGTATATGTTTGTTCCATGTCTTTTCACGTTGTAATCATGGTGCAGTTTCAAGTGCTATCCATCATATTTAGTGACTGCATTATATTACATCAAGTGAACCTACCACTGTTTAACCATTCCCTACAGCTGACTACTTCCTCACTACTATAAATAAAGCTGTAAATATTTTTGTATGCAATTTGCAATACTTGAATGCTTCTTACGTGTGGAAAGAAAATCTATAGCACCAAACTGTTTTCCAAAAGGGTTTTTACCACCATCTTTGTCAGAAAATGCTGTTCAGATGTTACCTTTAAATTTTTTGGTGGGATTAATGGAAGGAGGCTTTAATTTGCACTTTTAATTTGCACTTCCTAATTACCAGCCAGGTAAAACATTCGTTAATTAGTTGTATTTTTTCTTTCTCTAAGTTATCTATCCTGTCCTTTATCCATTTGTTAATGGAATCTTAGTATTTGTTTCTAGTTGTGTGAACTTTACATTCATTTTCTTGTTGATATTTCTGATTCAACTGTGAGCCTCTGTATCTAAATCTGTCCCACTGACCTGCCTGTTTTTGCTTCAGTACTACCCAAGACTCTGCCACTTTAATAACAACACGTTCTACTTTGGCAGCTATTTAAAACCATCTTAGTATAATGAAACAGACATGGTCTTCGGTGTGACTTAGCTGTTTGTTACCTTGGGCAAGATACTTGACTCTTCTGGGCCTCAGTCCCATTTGTGAAATTGGGGTAAACAATTCTTACGCCTCCCTAACAGGATAGCTGTGATTAAAAGCTAGTAATGCCAAACAATCACATCTTTCCATTAGATGTCAATCTACTATCCTCAAATAACCAACAAGCAAATTCTAACATCAAGGGAGGGATTCATTTATAAGCAAATGTGACCTTGTGTGTAGAAACACAAAGCAGGTAAAGCCTCACTTATCTGTTTTGGTATTTACTTTCCTGGGTCTTGACAACTAATACGTTAATGAAAAAGCAAAAACAAAAAAGTGGCCAGGCGCGGTGGTTCACGCCTGTAATCCCAGCACTTTGGGAGGCCGAGGTGGGCGGATCGCTTGATCCCAGGAGTCGGAGACCAGCCTGGGCAACATAGTGAAACCCTCTCTCTACCAAAAATAAAAAAATAAAAAAATTAGCCGGGCGTGGTGGCGCGTGCCTGTAGTCCCAACTACTCGGGAGGCTGAGGTCGGAGGATCACCTGAGCCCGGAGAGGTCGAGGCTGCAGTGAGCCATGATCGCGCTACAGCACTCCAGCCTGGGCGACAGAACAAGACCCTGTCTCAAAAAAAGCGGGGGAAGGGGGGTGACAATAATCCCAAAACATCAGTCCTGCAAGATTTTTCAACTACTCTCTTCCCCCAAACAAAAACAAAACTTCGCAAATGGTAAATGAGGACAACCCGATCTGCTCCTCTATCCTTGCCACTTGTCTAATTCTGAAGTCTGAGCGACAATCCACAATTGGAACGCGAAACGCCTTTCAACTGTAAAGCGCACGCTTGCCGGATGAAGACACGAACGTTGGCTACTGAGCCGTCCTGGCTCACAGATTTCGATTTCGACCCTCTGGGGCATCAACGGCTCGGGAGGAAACTGAGGCCCCGGGCGGGTCAGAAGAGCCCCGCCCAAGGTCATTCGGGAGTCTGGGCAGGCCGGAACCCGGGGATCTCCCAGCCCGGCCCGGCCCGGCCCGCGCTGCCGCTCACCTCAGCAGCGCCAGGAAGGCGGCGGGCTCCACGTCCGGCAGCTCGATCTCGGCCGACGTGGTGGCCATGCCGCCGTTGAACATGGCGTCAAAGACGGCGCTGCCGGCAGCCAGCACGAAGCGGTGGGCGGGGATGCGCTGCGGACCCCCCGCGGCGGCGGCGCCGCGACCCTTGCCCAGTACGAAGCGCACATCGCTCAGCAGCTCCGAGTTGAAGAGGAAGGCGAAGCGCTCCTTCAGCGACGCCTTGGTCGCCTGCCAGTTGTATAGAGGTTCCCGCTGCAGGGGGAGCAGGGGCCCCAGAGAGGACGGTGAGGGCGGCGGCGGCGGCCCCGCGGGGCCCGGCTCCGCCTCAGTCCCCGACGCCTGCTCCCCAGCTGCGGCAGGCCCGAGCGAGGCCATCCTCCAGCTGCGCGGTTGCCCAGGCTATGGACAAAACGCCGCCGCCATCGCCCAGGCCGCCTCCGGAGGCCGGCGCCGCCTCCCTGCCTTCCGGGAAAGGCGCTTCCGGGGGCCTCGCGCCTCCGCAGGCCCCTCCCTGACCGCGCGCGCCCCCGCACGCCGGGGTTGCTGCTGTGCGCGGCCGCGGGAGTTGTAACAGGACTGGACTCCCGGCGGCCCCAGGGCAGGGGCGTGGGGAGCTGGTCCTAGCTCAGCGCTCCCGGAGGTGGAGCTTCTGCAGGCTGGGTGCTGCCGGGCCTACGGGCACCCACCCCCTGGTTCAATGCCCTGGGTATTCTGACTCAGTAGGTCTGGGGTAGGGCCTGAGAATTTGTAATTTTAAGATGCATCGTGGATCTGCAGGCGGCTCTCACGGCTGCCTCTTTCTTCCTGCAGGCCCCTCATCACCAAGTCCAGCGCCCCCATTGTGTATCTAGGACGTGTCCCAAGGCCTGTCCCGAGGAGTGTTTTGCCTGGAAGTGGAGGGGCAGGAAAGTATGGCCAAGGGAACACGTGGGGAGGGGATGACATGACTTCCCACAGCCCTGTGCCCCAAGCGTGGCCAAGTCGCCGCTCCAGATGGCCGCGAAACCCGTGGAAATTCCGGAAGCAGAGGTGGAAGGCTTAGAACCCCAGTGACCTCTCCCCAGGTCCGCAGGTCCCTTTCCCTTCTAATTGACCCTTGGTTCCGTGCTCCGGGCCTAAGAGACATTTCCTTCTACTGCTTCCATCCCTGTATTTGAAACCCCTCGTGCTTACCCACCTTCCCTTCTAGCGCTTGTTTTCAGTCCTTGCACTGAACCACTGCCTAAGCTTGAAATTTAAAAAATTAAAAACTAAAACACACACACAATGGAAAAGGCTGTATTATCCCTTCCCAGGCAGTATTTACAACCCGGTCATCATGACTGGGGGACCGAGGCCTTCCTTTTCCCCCCTTCAGTGAGGCAGGCCCTGAGTTAAGTCAGCTGTCAAAAGCAGAACGTAGAAAACCCAAGAAATAGTCCTTGACCAGGCACGTATAGTTGGAAACACCTATTCTTTGCAGGAAGAGCCTTACAGATTACGAATGCCGTCAACTAGATAGTAAACCCCAAACCTGGGTTTCTCCTATAAAATCACTCCACTTGTGAAACCACCAGAGGGGACTTCCAGCTGTTAGGCATTTAGAATGGTAACTTCTTTGGGAGAGGAACGTGCTTGGGAAGAGACTTAAAGTAGTAGGGACTGAAATAGTGGATGCACAACCCCTTCCCCATTGCCAGCCGGCAATTCCTAAAGACAAAGGGACATCATGCTACTAATGATACCATTATCACACCTAACAAAATTAACCATATCATCAAATCATCTATATATAATTTTTTTTTTGAGACGGAGTCTCGCTCTGTTGCCAAAGCTGGAGTGCAATGGCATGAAGTCTGCCTTCCGGGCTCAAGCGATTCTCCTCCTCAGCCTCCCGAGTAGCTGGGATTACAGGTGTATGTCACCACATCCAGCTAATTATTTGTATTTTTAGTAGAGACGGGGTTTCACCATATTGGCCAGGCTGCTCTCCAAGTCCTGACCTCGTGATCTGCCCGCTTCGGCCTCCCAAAGTGCTGGGATTACAGGCATGAGCCACCACGCCTGGTCCTATATGTAATATTTAATGTACAGTTAATATTTAAGTTTCCCCGTTTGTCTCAAAAAAAAAAAATTTTTTTTGAGACGAAGTCTTGCTCTGTTGCCCAGGCTGGAGTGCAGTGGCATGATCTCTGCTCACTGCAAGCTCTGCCTCCCACGTTCACGCCATTCTCCTGTCTCAGTCTCCCGAGTAACTGGGACTACAGGCACCCGGCACCAAGCCCGCTAATTTTTTTTGTTGTTGTTGTATTTTTAGTGTGTTGTATTTTTAGTGTGTATTTTTGTATTTCCTTGTGGTAGGTTCGTGGTCTTGCTGACTTCAAGAATGGAGCCACGGACCTTCCTGATGAGTTTTATAGCTCTTAAGATGGCACCGACCCAAAGATTTATTCTGAAGAGCAAAAGAACAAAGCTTCTGTCATAGAAGGGAACCCCAAGGGGTTGCAGCCTCTGGCTGGGGCGGGGGGCGGCGGGGAGAGGGGGGTGGTGGGCAGCTTTTACTTCCTTATTTGTCCCCGCCCATGTCCTGCTGATTGGTCCATTTTACAGAATGCTGATTGGTCCACTTTACAGAGTGCTGATTGGTCTATTTTACAGGGTGCTGATTGGTCCATGTTACAGAGTGCTGATTGGTCCATTTTACAGAGTGCTGATTGGTCCATTTTACAAACCTCTAGCTAACCACAGAGTGCTGATTGGTGTGTTTTTACAGAGCACTGATTGGCACATTTTACAAACCTCTTGTAAGACAGAAAAGTTCTTCAAGTCCTCACCCTACCCAGAAGTCCAGTTGGCTTCACCTGTCATTAGTAGAGACGGGGTTTCACCGTGTTAGCCAGGATGGTCTTGATCTACTGACCTTATGATCTGCCCGCCTCAGCCTCCCAAAGTGCTGGGATTACAGGCATGAGCCACCATGCCTGGCCAAAAATATCTTTCACAGATGACTTTTTTTCCAATCCAGGATCAAATCAGTGTTCACATATTATTGACTGTGTTGACTTCTTTGAAGGTCCGGGGAATTGTGGAGTATAATGCTCCACAATCTGGATTTGTCTGGTGGATTCTGTATGATTCATGGTTAGATTCCAGGTTAAACATTTTAGGCAAGAATATGCTGGTGATGTTAAGTACTTCATTGCCTCACTTCAGAAAGCGTATGTTGGTGATGCTAAGCTTAATGACCTGGTGAGGCTGTGACTGTCAGATCTCTCTATTATGAAGGTGTATGATTCTTATGTAATAAGTAATCCATGAGGGTGATGCTCTGAGACTGTTTGACTAGTCTGTTTCCCCAAAAAGCTTTCACCTACTGATTTCAGCATCCATTGATGATTCAGAAAATTAATACACTTACTACTTTTAAGTGTCATCCCAGGTATTCTAATGCAGGCCTTTCATAGATCACACTCTATAGTATACTATACTAGCTAGTTTAAAAGGAAAGAGATTAAAAAACATAGAACTGGACATAAGAAAGGATATATAAACATAATTATGGAGTTTAAAAATATGAGTAATTCTATTAGTGGCTTTGAAAATATCAAAAAAATGTACTCATCTAGAAAACCTGGACAATTCAATTATCTATACAGGACATTAAAACTTTCAAAATAATAACCTTCAGGGAAGACTGGTTCCAGATGAGCTCATTAAACATGTTATTATTGTTTTAAAGGAAATGTTTAAAATAATACATGTTTGTTATAGAAGTAAGTAGACTTCCAGTTTCAGCTATAATGCACCAACTTGTCTAACCCTCCCACCAAAAACAACTATACAAGCTGGAGTGTGTGTGTGTGTGTGTGTGTGTGTATAAACAACTGTTTGAAGGCATTGTTAAAGAAAAAAGTTATCCTAGGCTGTCGCAGTGGCGCACACCTGTAATCCCAGCACTTTGGAAGGACAAGGCAGGCAGATCACCTGAAGTCAGGGTTTGAGACCAGCCTGGCTAACATGGTGAAACCCCATCTGTACTAAAAATACAAAAATTAACCGGGTGTGGTGACATACGCCTGTAATCCCAGCTACTCGGGAGGCTGAGGCAGAACAATCGTTTGAACCTGGGAGGCAGAGGTTGCAGGGAGCCAAGATCGCGCCGCTGCACTCCAGCCTGGGCAACAGAGCAAGACTCCATCTCAAAAAAAAAAAAAGAGAAAGAAAAAAGTTATTCTGACACTAGTTAAAATGGTAAGAAAGACTTTATTCAGGATGATTGCAGTGGGAGCATTGCAACAGGAGAGAGAGATCAGGCACAGTTCTGAAAACAACATCAACAGCTGGGCATTTATAGCCAGTGAACAAAGTGAAGAGGGGTCAATGGGTGGAAAATTACTAAGATGATGCATTAAGGTTGGGGAGATTCTTTCTAAGACTGGGTTGGGCAGGCCAAAGACAGGATATGGGCCAAGATAGAGGCCTAGTTGAGAAAAAAGTCCTAAGGAGCCTGACTAAAAAGTTTGGTCAAGGGAGTTTTTGTCAATATTAAAGAATAACAGATGCTGGCAGGACCCAGTGGCTCATGCCTGTAATTGCAGTACTTTGGGAGACCGAGGTGGGCAGATCACCTGAGGTTAGGAGTTTGAGACCAGCCTAGCCAACATGGTGAAACCCCATCTCTACTAAAAATACAAAAAAATTAGCCAGGCGTGGTGGGAGGCACCTATAATCTCAGCTACTTGGGAGGTTGAGGCAGGAGAATTGCATGACTCCAGGAGGTGGAGGTTGTAGTGAGCTGAGACTGCGCCATTACACTCCAGCCTGGGCAACAAGAATGAAACTCCATCTCAAAAAATATATAAATAAATGAATTTTTAAAAAAAGAATAAAAGATGGCCGGGCACAGTGGCTCACACCTGTAATCCCAGCACTTTGGGAGGCTGAGGCAGGTGGATCATGAGGTCAGCCATTTAAGACCAGCCTGGCCAAGATGGTGAAACCCTGTCTCTACTAAAAATACAAAAATTAGCTGGGTGTGGTGGCAGGTGCCTGTAATTCCAGCTACTTGGGAAGTTGAGGCAGGAGAATTGCTTGAACCCGGGGGACGGAGGTTGCAGTGAGCTGAGATTGCGCCACTGCTCTCCAGCCTAGGTGACAGAGTGAGACTCCATCTCAAAAAAAAAAAAAAAAAAAAAAAAAGAATAAAGGATACAGATAAGACTTGAGGGATCAGGATCCTTAAAAGAAGTGTGTGAGATTCACTCCAACTTTTCCTCTGAAGGCATTTTCTAATTTGTTGCTTGTTTCCCAAGCAGAAAGAAATAAGGAGACAGAGTATGAGGCTGCCAAAGTAACTGGGGGAAAGTCCCAGAAATGAGGAAACCGGAGAGACATAAATCTAAAAATCTGCGTACAAATTCACTTCGTGCTATTGGATAACTTCTAAGCTGCCCTGTGCAGGGAGAAACAATGGCAGCTGAGAGACTAAGAGTTAAGTAGAGACTTCTACGTGCTGCACAGTGCTGGAGAGATGGAGGCTATGGTTCAGGCTCCACCAGGATGGGAGAGCCTTGGCAAACACGAAACTTTTGGCTGAAATCCCATGGGGACATGCCCTAGAAAAAAGAATTATACTTTACTAGTAAGAACAAAATTCAGTAGCTTAAAACTAATCCTTGACGTGTTCAAGGTGATCTGTTTGAAGACATATGTGTTGTCCTACACTTTTTCATCTACAATGTTGTCAAGAAAATTAAAAATTATGAGGCATATTGAAAAGGTGAGAGAGAGGGAGAGAGAGAGAAGATAATGGAATCAGTTCTATAGGATTCAGGTATTGAATTTATCAGACAAGGAATTTAAAATAACTATGATTGCACTTTGGGAGTCCGAGGCAGATGGATCACCTGAGGTTGGGAGTTTGAGACTAGCCTGGCCAGTATGGTGAAACCTCATCTCTACTAAAAATACAAAAAATTAGCTGGGCGTGGTAGTGGGCGCCTATAATCCCAGCTACTTGGGAGACTGAGGTGGGAGAATCGCTTGAACCTGGGAGGTGGAGGTTGCAGTGAGCCAAGATCACACCACTGCACTCCAGCCTGGGCCTGACAGAGTGAGATCCCATCTCAAAAAAAAAAATAATAATAATAATAATAAAATAACTATAATTACTATATGAAAAAGATAGAAAAAAGATGAAGAATTTTACCAGAGAATTGAAATCTGTGCAGAAGGGTCAAATGGAGATCCTTGACCTGAAAAAGTACTACAACAAATTAATAACTAATTTGTGTTTAAAAGCAAATTAGATAAAGCAGAACAGAGGATTAATGTAACTGGAAGACAAGCCTGTAGAAAATGTTTAAATTGAAACACAGAGAGAAAAAAGCATAGAAAATACAGAAAACAGGCAAGGCACAGTAGCTCACACCTGTAATCCCAGCACTTTAGGAGCCCAAGACAGGCAGATTGCTTGAGGCCAGGAGTTTGAGACCAGCCTGGGCAACATGGCAAAGCTCCACCTTTACAAAAAATACAAAAATTAGCTGGGCATAGTGGTGTCCAACTGTAAACCCAGCTACTCAGCTGGCTGATGCAGGAGAATCACTTGAACCCGGGAGGTGGAGGCTGCAGTGAACCATGATCATGCCACTGCACTCGAGCCTGGGCAACAGAATGAGACCCTGTCTCAATAAAATAAATAAATAAATAGGAAACAACATATGTCTGTTAATTCTGTTAATCATGAGACAAAGTGAAAAGGACTAACATATGTATAATGGAGTCATAGAAGGATGATAGAGAATGAGGCAGAAGAGCATTTGAAAAAAAACTGGCTGGAAAATTTCCATACTGATGAAATATATCAAACTACAAGGAAATGTAAGCCTTTGCTACTCTTGCATTCTGCATATCTGCAGACTTAACACCATGTGGATGCCACCAAGGCTTATGGCTTGCATCCTCTGGATAGGCAGACTGAGCAGCACCCAGGGCTGGAATGTAGGAAGCAGAGTCTAAAGGTGGCTGCAGGGCAGCAGCACCCCAGGCCTGGCCCCCAAAACATTCTGTCCTCCTAGGCCCCTGGGCCTGTGATGGGAGAGACAGCCTTGAAGATTTCTGAAATGCCTTCAGGGACTTTTTCCATTGTCTTGACTGTTAGCACCTGCCTCCCTTTTTTTTTTTTTTTTTTTTTTTTTTAAAGACAGAGTCTCGCTCTGTCACCAGGCTGGAGTGCAGTGGCATGGTCTTGGCTCACTGCAACCTCCGCCTCCTGGGTTCAGGTGATTCTCCTGCCTCAGCCTCCCAAGTAGCTGGGATTATAGGCATGTGCCACCATGCCCAGCTAATTTTTGTATTTTTAGTAGAGATGGGGTTTCACAATGTTGGCCAGGCTGGTCTTGAACTCCTGACCTTGTGATCTGCCCACCTCGGCCTCCCAAAGTGCTGGGATTACAGGCGTGAGCCACCACGCCCGGCCCGAACACCTGCCTCCCTTTTATCTGTGATAATCTCTCTAACAAGTGGTGGCTCAGCTGTGCTCTTGGATTCCTCACCTGAAAATGCTCTTTCCTTCTGTACCACATGGCCAGGCTGAGAATTTTCCAAATTTTTACTCTCTGCTTCCCTTTTAAGTTCCAATTTTAGATCATGCCTTGACTCATATATCTGCTCATAATCTGTTAAAAGCAGCCACACCATGTCTTGGATGCTTTGCTGCTTAGAAATTTCTTCTACCAGATACCCTAGGTCATCACTCTGAAGTTCAGCCTTCCACAAAGTCCTAGTGCATGGATACAATGCAGCCACGATATTTGCTATAGTTTAACAAGGGTGACCTTTGCTCCAGTTCCCAATAAGTGCCTCATTTCCATCTGAGACCTCATCAGCCTGGCCTTCATTGTTCATATTTCTATCAGCATTTTGCCCCCAACCACTTAACCAGTCTCAAAGTTTCAAACTTTCCCTTGTCTTCCTGTCTTCTTCTGAGCCCTCCAAACTCTTCCAACATCTTCCCGTTACTCAGTTACAAAGCCACTTCCACATTTTCAGATATATTCCTAGTAACCCCTGACCCTTGGTACAAATTTTCTGCCTAGTCCATTTGTGGTGCTATAAGGGAGTACCTGATGCTACGTAATTTATAAAGAAAAGAGGTTTATTTGGCTCACAGTTCTGCAGGTACTCATGGTAGAAGGCAAAGGGGGCAGCTGGCATGTACAGATCACATGGTGAGAGAAGAAGCAAGAGAGAGGGGAGGAGGTGGCAGGCTCTTTCAATAATCAGTTCTAATGAGAACTAAGAGTGAGAATTCACTTACTCCCATGAGAATAGCACCAAGACATTTATGTGGGACCTGCCCTGTGATCCAAACACTTCCCGTCAGGCCTCACCTCCAACACTGGGGATCAAATTTCAACATGAGATTTGGTGGGGCCAAACAAACCACATCCAAACCACAGCAGATAACAGTGCAGGATTATTTGTGATAATAAAACATTGGAATAGGCTGAGTGCAGTGGTTCATGCTTGTAATTCCAGCACTTTGGAAGGCCGAGGTGGGCAGATCGCCTGAGGTCAAGTGTTTCTTTTCTGTCTGAGCTGTATCAGATATTCAGAGAACTGCTATGAATTTGTGCCCTACAGGCCGGGTGTGGTGGCTCACACCTGTAATCCCAGCACTTTGGGAGGCCGAGGCGGGCGGATCACGAGGTCAGGAGATCGAGACCATCCTGGCTAACATGGTGAAACCCCATCTCTACTAAAAATACAAAAAAAATTAGCCGGGCTTGGTGGTGGGTGTCTGTAGTCCCAGCTACTTGGGAGGCTGAGGCAGGAGAATGGCGTGAACCCAGGAGGTGGAGCTTGCAATGGGCAGAGATTGTGCCACTGCACTCCAGCCTGGGTGACAGAGCGAGACTCTGTCTCAAAAAAAAAAAAAATTGTGCCCTACAAACAAGGAATCTGATAAATTCTATTTTGTGTGATTCCTGTCACACAAGGGTGTGGTTATAATCAATAAATTATCAAGAATGTTCCTGAAAGGAGAAGACTTCTGTTTTGACCAAGTGTTAATGAGAATCAAATCCTTTGTTTACAACTTTATATTTTGAAGGATTTTCCATAGACTAGATTCTGGTGCTATGTATTTTTATTTTTATTTTATATATTTTTGGAGAAAGAGTCTTGATCTGTCACCCAGGCTGGAGTGCAATGGTGTAATCTCAGCTTACTGCAATCTCTGCCTCCCAGGTTCAAGCAATTCTTGTGCCTCAGCCTCCCGAATAGCTGGGACTACAGGCATGTGCCACCACACCTGGTTAATTTTTTGTATTGTTGTAGAGACAGGTTTCACCATGTTGCCCAGGCTGGTCTCGAACTCCTGAGCTCAGGCAATCTGCCCTCCTCAGCCTCCCAAAGTGCTGAGATTAGAAAAACATAAAATAAAGTAAAAATAAAAATAAAGCAAAATAAAATTAAAAGGAAACACAAACTGAAAAGAATGTTTGCATGATTTATGACAAAGGCATGATATCCTTAATATATAAAGAGCCTTTACAAATCAATAGGACAAATACTCTTTCTTTTTTAATGGACAAAAGACACAAACAGGGAACTCACAGAAGTATAACCTCTCTGAAGAGCAATTCAGAAATGTGCCCATAGTTTAAAACCTACATATCTTTTGTTCCAGTAATTCTACCTATGGTATCCTAAAGAAGTAAGAGCTGGGTGTAGAGTTAAAAGCAACAATAACAAAGATATCAAAGCATTATAATATTTTTTAAAATAGAAACAACTTAGATCAGTGGTTAACTAAATTATGGTACAATCAATCATATGATGGAATGATAAATATCTGTTGAAAAAATTCTATTGATGTGAAAAAATATTCTCAACCCATAATGCTAAGTAAAAACGGGCTACAGAATGAGACTGTAGCATACCATTTTGTCTTTTGGGCTCAGAGTATACCATTTTGTTTTAAATGCCACATACACACACACATATATGTGTATAAAGAGACAAAGTAGGACCACTGTTATCAGTTTGATATATTGCAGGATAATGGGAATGTGGGTGATTTCCCCCACTTTCTATTACTTTTCTTTTCTTTTTTTTTTTTGAGATGGAGTCTCACACTGTTGTACGGGCTGGTGCAATCTCAGCTCACTGCAACCTCCGCCTCCCAGGTTCAAGCGATTCTCCTGCCTCAGCCTCCCGAGTAGCTGGGATTACAGGTGCCTGCCACCACACCCGGCTAATTTTTTGTATTTTTGGTAGAGACGGGGTTTCACTATGTTGGCCAGGCTGGTCTCGAATTCCTGACTTCATGATCTGCCCATCTCAGCCTCCCAATCTATTACTTTTCTTATTTTAGAGAAAGAGGTTTTTTTTTTTTCTTTTTTAAATAAAAACATTGTGAGATTTGACTATATACAAATTTTGAATTATCCACCTGGTCAACGATAGCAAGGACACTAGGCATGTCTATGCCATAGAATGCAGTTTGTTTCCTTGACTTCCTCTGAAATGCTGTTAGGTTTCACCTTTCATTTGATTAAATGCAATTTAATTCAGTTTGATGTTCATTGCAAGGCAGTTAGAGGTGAGATTCCAAAGATGACTAGAACATGTTACTCACCCTGAAGAAGCTTATAATTTAGTAGAAAAGGGGGAAGCCCACTGGAGCCTGCTCAGCTAGAAATAAAACTTCTTTTGATGTTTGGTGGATTTGAAAAAATAAAAATGCAGCAGCAAAGGCAATTTGTCATACCCTAGACTAAATTCAGCTTACGTTGGAGCTCTTCTTTCTTTGCTTGTCATTGCTTTCTGGAATCCAGCCTAGGAAAGTAATATATGTCACCATGTGTGCTAGTTTATAATTAGAACAAATGTGAGGACTTATAAGAAAAAGACCTATTGGCAAAAAACATTGAGTAAAATTCTAGAAAAGGCAGTCAGGAGAAAGAAGAAGGAAGAAATCTATTTTGGAAAATAATTTAATGCCAAAGAAAGACAAGACATTTAAAAAGCATAAAAGGCAATTATTATGCCCTTAGGATTTTTGTATTTCAGCGAGTGCATGAAAATATAGCTGCTATTGAATTACCCTCTATTTGAAAGGATGAGTATTGTAGGTATAAATAGAAGCTAAGGTCAAGAAGCCAAAGGCAGAAAAAGACTCACACATCCAGCAGAGACCGATAAGCATGTAAAATAATATCCTCTATTCATAAGGCTGCGATTATGCCCATGACCCGAGTTTGAGCTCCAGGAAAGAAGTGCAGGATAAAAGCCAGGGGTCCCAACATTGCCCTTCCTACAAATCTTTTTTTGTTTTGTTTTGTTTTGTTTTGAGATGGAGTCTAACTGTCACCCAGGCTGGAGTACAGCGGCACGACCTCAGCTCACTGCAACCTCCACCTCCCAGGTTCAAGCGATTCTCCTGCCTCAGCCTCCCAAGTAGCTGGGACCACGGGTGCGCGTCACCAAGCCTGGCTAATTTTTGTATTTTTAGTAGAGACGGGGTTTCACCATGTTGCCCAGACTGGTCTTGAACTCCTGACCTGAGGTGATCTGCCCACCTCAGCCTCCCAAAGTGCTGGGATTACAGACGTGAGCCACTGCACCCGGCTCCTTCCTATAAATCTAAAACCTGCCCCAGCCTTCGACACGCTTTACTGTAACGCTAACACACAGTAGAGTCTGATTTCTAAGATCTCTGAGCCCATAGGGTTAATTTCTCCCAATACTTCACCTTTTTTCAACTGAGAATTCACACTTTTCAGAAAGATGTGGTTGACCTAAGCCCCAAAACCCAACACTCCCTCTTTCTCCAAGATCTAGAGTTTCTGAGAAGCCTTTCCCAGAGGCATGGCCCTAAGAATTAAACAAGCGAACAAACAAACAGGAAAAGGGTCACCCCTAGTGTGAAGCAGCTTGATCCCCCCATCTTTCCACCCCATCTCCCCACTGTGCAGAAGCCCCCCATCTCAGATTTCCCACCATCTGCCTGCCATGCTCAGCACAGAGCTGCTCAGCCTTCCTTCTCTTCTGTCCTGTCCTCGACCATCCGCTTGCCCATCCCCTCTGTCTCAGGCTCCTATCCCAGCTGTCTGTGCCCAGCCACATTCACTGATGGCTCCCCCACTGTGCCACACTCCATTGAGTGGCAGTGCTAAGTGAGTTTGCTGCCTCTTCTTCATCCTTCTCTGAGAGGTTCTCTTCTTTACACGTCACTCCCATGACTCAATGGTCAGACCTTTCCTTCAAGAAGAGGATAAAGAAGGGACCAGGTGCGGTGACTCACGCTTGTAATCCCAGCACTTTGGGAGGCCGAGGCGGGTGGATCACTGGAGGTCAGGAGTTCGAGATCAGCCTGGCCAACATGGCGAAACCCTGTCTCTACTAAAAATATAAAAATTAGCTGGACATGGTGATGCATACCTGTAGTCCCAGCTACTTGGGAGGCTGAGGGAGGAGAATTGCTTTAACCTGGGGGCGGAGGTTGCAGTGAGCCAAAATTGTGCCACTACACTCCAGCCAGGGCAACAGAGGAGACTCCGTCTCAAAAAAAAGATGAGTGGAAAGAAGGACCTGTTAGTTCCCCAGGTCCACTCAGGTTCTCTCAGTTAGCTAGCTCTTTTTCAGACATGCCTCATCTCCATGTTAGAGTAAATATCTCTGTTCTGCCTCACCTGGGAGCCACTCTTCTGGGCTTGAGTAAGAATTTATTTAATAGTTGATATACAATTTTAGTCTGTGACCCATCTGAGGGATGGGGGACACGTCTGCCCATCCTAAACAGATTCTTGGCAGCTTTTCCCTGATGAATTCGACGTGTGGGTGGGAACAGGAGATACTGTCTATCTGTGCCCTTTATCTTTTTGGATGGAAGAGGTGGAAAATTCCTGTTCCTAGGTTCCTTGAGGCAATAACGTTCCTTCAGATCCAGTTTTCTTGGGATGACTGGAGGAAGCTGAGGTTTGTAGCTTCCAAAGAGCCTTGGTTTCTTAACCCAAGCATCTGTTGCACTGGCTGGCACCAGGGTTCTAGGCATGGTTTATATTTACTTCCATCCCACCATTTTTCTTACAAACTCCAGATCCCACAATGCTCTCATGGACTCCCTGAATGTGTCATCTTATATCAAAATTTCTCCTTCTTTCTTCTGGCCCTGTGAGAGTATGCCTCTGCTTGGACCAGTAGAACTGAACTAAATGTTGGTTCATATTTAAGTAAATTATGTCCAGGGGCTTGTTACATAAAGAGGAGTGTGCAGGGGAGATTGATTTGTTAATGAAAAGGAAATAGAAGGCAGGACACTCTGAGGACAGCTTATTTAGAAGCAACAATAATACCAATAAGCATATTTACTTAACATATTGAGGTCATTATTTTTGGTCATCCCTTCTCCTCCTCCTTCTCCTCTTCTTCCTCCTCCTCCTTTTGACATTACACTTATTTTTTTACACCTTTCTCTTTCAAAAATTCCATTTTTTTTTTTTTGAGACAGAGTCTTGCTCTGTCACCCAGGCTGGAGTGCAGCTGTGCGATCTTGGCTCACTGCAACCTCCGCCTCCCAGGTTCAAGCAATTCTGCCTCAGCCTCCAGAGTAGCTGGGATTACAGGTGCACACCACCACACCGGCTAATTTCTTTTGTATTTTTAGTAGAGATGGGATTTCACCATGTTGCTCAGGCTGGTCTTGAACGCCTGGCCTCAAGTGATCCACCCACCTCAGCCTCCCAAAGCACTGGGATTCCAGGCATGAGCCACTGTGCCCAGCCCAGGAGGCAGAGGTGAAAAGACTGCTTGAACCTGGGAGGTGGAGGTTGTAATAAGCTGAGATCATGCCACTGCACTCCAGTCTGAGAAACAGAGCAAAACCCTGTCTCAAAAAAAAAAAAAGATTCATTCAAATTTCAGAGATGTTAAAATGTAAAGAAATATACATTTATAATTCATAAAATACACTACACGTAAGCTATTCTGCACACTATAGTTTAGTATTTTTTAATTTTTCTTGTTTTACTGTATGTTTTTCTCTGTAGATTTCTTTCATTTTCTGAATGTTTCTCAAATTAGACTTGTTTTTCTGATTGATTTTCTACCATGTCAATTTTGATTTCCACTTCTAATGATGACTTTAAATAGTCTATCATAGATTTTTTTATAATAAATTTTAAAAAATCTTGGCCTTATTGCTCTTGGGTGTATGCTCCCTTTATCTCTTTTATAAATGATGAACCTCACACAAGAAATCCAAATGTGAAAGGCATAAAAAAATCTTATAGGTGAAATCATAGGACACATTGGAGTAGGCAAAAATTTCTCAAAAAGGAAATAAAAAGCTTTAAGTGTAAAACAAAAAAATTATAAATTAGGCTATATTAAAACGAAAAACCTCTGTTTATCAAAGATGTCAATTAAGAGAAGGAAAAGGCATACCATAGTCTTGGAAAAGATCTTTATTGATAAAGGTCTGGCAACCAGAATGTGTAAATTGTTAAAAGAAAGGAAGCCAATCAAACAGAAAATGGGCAAAAGACAAGCACTTCATTAAAGAGGTATTCAAATAGCCAATAAGTACACAAAAAGATCTTCAACATAATGAGTCATCAAGGAAATGCAAATTAAAGCCACAATGAGATACCACTACACCAGAACCACAATAGCTAAAAATTAAATGGCTGACAATAATGAGTGTTGTCAAAGACATAGAGCAATCAGAACACTCATATTATACTCTCCTGGTAGGAGTATAAATTTGTGCAATCATTTTGGAAAATTGTTTGGCATCATCACCTATACATGAACATAAATATAATCTGTGACCTAGGGATATTCCCAACAGAAATATGCACCTGTGTTCACCAAAAGACATGTCCAAATATGTTCACAAGAGTATCATTTGTAATAAAAACTAAAAACTATTGAAGTATTCATCTTCAGTAGAAAATAGAAATTGTGATGTATTCACACAGAGGAATACTAAACAGCCATGAAAATGAGCATGAAATGCAACATCATAGATGAATCTCACAAACATAATATTGGATAACAGGAGCCAGATCCCAAAGAGTGTGCACTATATACATAAAGTGCAAAAACAAGAACCTAATCTATGGTGTCAGAAGGCAAGGTATGGAAATGACAAGAGGTGGGCTTCTGGGTGCTGTTACTGTTCTATTTCAGGGTCTGAATATCGCTACTGAGGCAGCTCATTATATCCAACATCTCTTTGTGTGCTTTCAAGAGCTATCCATTTTTGCAAATTCACTGAGCTATACACTTCAGGATTCCTGCACCTTTCTGTGTATATGTTAGACTTTATTGAAATTTCAAAAAAAGAACTGGAGATTTGTTCTCTAAATTCTTGCATTTCTTCTGGAAGATTTAGTTAAGAGATATTCCTTAGGCTTTTATTGCTTTTTACTGTCAATGTCCTTAAATTACTTTTTGCTTGCTTCAGTAACAATGACAATATTTGTGCACACAATAAAGTGATGTATTTGATTTCCCTCTTTTTTTTTGAGACAGAGTTTTGCTCTTGTTGCCCAGGCTGGAGTGCAATGGTCCGATCTCAGCTCACCACAACCTCCGCCTCCTGGGTTCAAGCGATTCTTCTGCCTCAGCCTCCCGAGTAGCGGGGATTACAGGCAGGCACCACCACGCCCAGCTAATTTTATATTTTTAGTAGAGACAGGGTTTCTCCATGTTGGTCAGGCAGGTCTCAAACTCCTGACCTCAGGTGATCCGCCCACCTTGGCCTCCCAAAGTGCTGGGATTACAGACGTGACCCACCGCGCCCAGCCTTGATTTCCCTCTTAATATTCTTGTGCAGCTTTCCTCCTATAAGACAGAAGGCTTATCTTCCCAGAGCAGGGAAGAGTGAATATTTGGCTTCCTTATCAAGGTGATTGGTTTAACATTAGGGTGGCCAGGGAGAAGAGCTGGTGTTTGCTCCTGAGCCTCTTTTAGCTCCCAGGAATGCAGAGTGAAGAGCCATGGACCTGCTGGGAGAGGGTGAGGTGACCCTATTGCTCGACCTCCTGGTCAGGGGCCAGATGGACAATGTGGCAGTGATTCAGTGGAGCTCATGGGGTCAGTGAAAGCCAAGGTGAGGCTGAGCCAGCTGGAGAGTGGCCCTCCGGCTCTGACCGAGAGGAACAAAGCTGGTTAGACCAACTGCAGAGATTAGCTGTGGACCCCAGAACACCAGAGCCAGGTCCAACTGCCCCTCAGTGATCACCAGCCTGCACATACCAAAGGGCCAACATGAGGCCAAGGGAGGCTTCTAAACCCACAATATCTCAAAGTGACATCGGCCCCTTCTCTGTAGACCCAGATGCTACCTTAGAGATAAGCTGGAAGTGGAGAGAGGAATCTGAGGCTGAGACATTTTGCTTATGGGGTAGCCTTACTTAAATGGATTGGTTACATTCTTGTCTTCGACTAATTGCAGTGGGATAGACTGAAATACATTTTTTCCCTGTTACCTAGTGGGT
The DNA here is from genome assembly GCF_028885625.2 of Pongo pygmaeus. Lineage (NCBI taxonomy): Eukaryota > Metazoa > Chordata > Mammalia > Primates > Hominidae > Pongo > Pongo pygmaeus. Next base: position 89,548,238 of record NC_072389.2, on the reverse strand, counting down.
GGGACCTGGTAAGATCAGATCACTTGGCCAGGCACAGTGGCACACGCCTGTAATCCCAGCACTTTGGGAGGCCGAGGCCGGCGGATCCCGAGGTCAGGAGATCGAGACCATCCTGGCTAACATGGTGAAACCCCATCTCTACTAAAAATACAAAAAATTAGCCGGACGTGGGGGCGGGTGCCTGTAGTCCCAGCTACTCAGGAGGCCGAGGCAAGAGAATGGCATGAACCCAGGAGGCAGAGCTTGCAGTGAGCAGATATCGTGCCACTGCACTCCAGCCTGGGCAATAGAGCAAGACTCCGTCTCAAAAAAAAAAAAAAAGAAAGAAAGAAAGAAAAGATCAGATTATTTACAGAGAAATAAAACATTTCTTCAGCACTTCTGACTATGGTGTGAATAAATTCGCAGCCTTCTTTCTTTCTGTTGTTTATTTTTCCTTGATTTTCCCACCTTGCAGACTTTTGTTACTGTTGAAAGTAGTTTATGATAGAAAGTTTCGTATATATTTGAATAGAATAACTTGAGAAGAAAGCTCCTGGCATTGGAACTCCCCACAATATTTTATTTAGTAGTTAAACAATTTTTATAATTTCTCTTACTTTTTCACTCTATTCATCATCTAATCATCTATCCACCTACCCAAGCAATAGCCATTTTGTTGGAGCTATGCATCGGGTATTCAGCTAGAAGATGAGTAAGATTGTCCTTGCCATAAGGTTTTGAATACAGAGAATAAGCAGGTAGCAAACACTGTTCCCTGTTCCCTTCTGCACACATCCACATGGGCTTATTTTCAATTTCAGTGTCTAGGCATTTTAATTACCAGGCATTGTTATAGGTCCTGGGTTTCTGAGTCTTTTGACACACGGCAGCGGTCTTTGAGCACTTCCTTGATTTGTAGTATGCCAAGAGGTACAACTCCTCTCCCAGACCTGGAATCAGCCCTTTCTCCCAGGACCGTTTGTTCCCTTTAGTGGGAAATATATCTAGAAACCAGAATGTGGCCCCAGGGGAGCTCATTTCTTTTGTGCTCATGATTTTTTTCTAGGACTTCTCAATGGATAAGAGCTGAGATGGTGAATATTAGGGGAGGAGATATAGTAGGAGATGAAAAAACTACTTTTTCTAGCTCATTTTTCTATTTTCAATAGAAAAATTTTTCTATTATCAATCATTTAGTATATATATATATTTTTTGAGACAGAGTCTCTCTGTGTTGCTCATGCTGGAGTGCAGTGGCATGATCTTGGCTCACTGCAACCTCCACCTCCTGGGTTCAAGCAATTCTCCTGCCTCAGCCTCCCGAGTAGCTGGGTCTACAGGCGTGCGCCATCATGGCCAATTAATTTTTGTATTTTTAGTAGAGACGAGGTTTCACCACGTTGGCCAGGATGGTCTCGATCTCTTGACCTTATGATCCGCCCGCCTTGGCCTCCCAAAGTTCTGGGATTACAGGTGTGAGCCACCACGCCCAGCCTAGTTTATATTTTTTATTTTAATAACTAATACATCTGTTAAAATACCTTTATAGTTGCTATAGATGTATAATACATCTGTTAAAATACCTTAAGAGTTGCTACTGAACGAGTCATGGCATTGCCAGTCTGGGTGAGGTAGGTTGCTGCCATGCCTTCCCATGAGTTACAACCTAGGTGCCTGTGCCCAACTCTGACCTTCTGGTTCCTGTGCCAAGGTTCCCACCAGAGATGGAGGGTGACAGTGGTTGCTGCACAGGAGTTGGGGAGACAGGCCAAGTGAGGCCCAAGGCACCAGGGGGTAGGAAGCAAGTGTCTTGGGTTGGTCCCTGGGAAGCGGGGAGGCAGCGGGAGGTGGGACCCTCCATGAGACAGGGTGCAAGCTCTAGTGCATGCCCTGTTGTTTCATCAGACTTCACTTACAACACACAGATTCAAAGATCAAATTACTAAGGGCCAGTGGCCCACACCTGTAATCCTGCACTTTGAGAGGCCAAGGTGGGCGGATCACTTGAGGTCAGAAGTTTGAGACCAGCTTGGCCAATGTGGGGAAACCACATTTCTACTAAAAATACTAAAATTAGCCAGGTGTGGTGGCACACACCTGTAGCCCCAACTACTTGGGAGACTGAAGCAGGACAATCACTTGAACCTGGGAGGCAGAGGTTGCAGTGAGCCAAGATCACACCATTGCACTCCAGCCTGGTGACAGAGCAAGACTCCATCTCAAAAAAAAGAAGATAAAATGACTAATAATTTTTCAAGATGGCAACTGCAAAGCACTAAACCTCAAATAGGGGGCTCTTCAGAGCACAGGGCCCTGTGAGACTGCACCTGTCCTATGTCCATGAAGCAGTCCCTGTCTATATAGTATGTGGTAGAAGTTTTTAGAATATGGTCTGGGGTCCTGAGGATCATGGAGACCCTTCAAGTGATTTGTGAGGTCAAAAGCATTTTCATAAAAATACTAAGACATTTTTGCCTTTTTCACTCTCATTGTCTCAGGAGCGTGCAGTGGGGTTATCCAAAGGCTACTTGACTTGCGATATTGAAACAGATGGAATGCGGAAGAAGAGAATCCTGCTGTCTCCTATTAAGCCAGACATTAAAGAGTTTGTTTTATTGTGTTTTTTGTTTTCGTTTTTTTTGTTTGTTTGTTTTTTGAGACGGAGTCTTGCTCTGTTGCCCAGGCTGAAGTACAGTGGTGCAATCTCAGCTCACTGTAACCTCTGCCTCCCAGGTTCAAGCAATTCTCCTGGCTCAGCCTCCTGAGTAGCTGGGATTATAGGCGCATGCCACCACATCCAGCTAATTTTTGTATTTCAGTAGAGATGGGGTTTCACCATGTTGGCCAGACTGGTCTCGAACTCCTGACCTTAGGTAATCTGCTAGCCATGGCCTCCCAAAGTGTTGGGATTACAGGCGTGAGCCACCGCACCCAGCCTTTTTGTAGGGTTTTTTTCGTGTGTGTGTGTGTGTATTCTTTGTGGTTTTCTATATATAGGATCATGTCATCTGTTAATAAAGATAATTTTACTTCCTTCCAATTTGGATGGTTTTTCTTTCTTTTTCTTGGCTAATTGCTCCATTTAGGAGTTCTAGTACAGTGTTGAATAGCAGTGTGAAAATAGGCATCCTTGTCTTATTCCTGATCTTAAGAGAAAAGTTGGCCGGGCACGGTGGCTCATGCCTGTAATCCCAGCACTTTGGGAGGCCGAGATAGGCTGATCACCTGAGGTTGGGAGTTCGAGACTAGCTTGATCAACATGTAGAAACCCCCATCTTTACTAAAAATACAAAATTAGCCAGGTGTTGTGGCACATGCCTGTAATACCAGCTACTCGGGAGGCTGAGGCAGGAGAATCACCTGAACCCAGGAGGCAGAGGTTGCGATGAGCCGAGATCGTGCCATTGCACTCTATCCTGGGCAACAAGAATGAAACTCCATCTGAAAAGAAAAAAGAGAAAAGTTTTTGCTTTTTACCATTGAGTATGATGTTAGCTGTGATTTTCATCATGTTGAGGATAGTCTCCTTCTATTCCTAGTTTGCTGAATGTTTTATCATGAAAGCCTCAATAATTTTTAAGAACGTGGAGTGTCCGTGAGACCCGTTTGAGAACTGCAGATCTAGAGTATTAGTGAAGAGCAAGGGCTGTAAAGTCAGTCTACCTGGTTTTGAATTGCAGCTGGGCCACTTATTTGCTGTAAGACCTTGGCCAATTTACTTAACCTTTCTGTGCCCTAGTTTCCTTACTTGGAAACTAGGAATGACGATAATAGTAACATGATCTACCTCAGAGGGTTAAATTAAAATGAGATGAATACATATTAGAACGGTGCCCAGTGCAGGGTAAGTGCTCAACAAATGTTAGCAAGTATTCAAAGAACCAAACCAATTTCAATACTGACTGGCAATTTCTGTATTATTCTTTTCCTAAAGTCTACCCTACAAGGATTTAATAATTTGACTTCGCCTTTGATTGTTTAACACAAGATGCCTCTTTTTTCAAATTTACATTTCTGTAATTGTTATTGTTTACATTTTTGTCATAGTTGTTTTTCTTCTTAATCCATTTTAACTGTCCAATTGTGCTTTTATTATTAGCTGTCTTACCTACTGCTTTGATGCAGTCAAATATAAGATAAATAACTAAATTTAGGCCAGTTTATACCACATTATCAAGGCTGTTGTTGTGTTAATAAAAATAATAATAGGCCTCCAAGGACTTTAAAGAGCTGAAATTATCTGTCCCACATGTTCTGAATCTTTTAAATAATCTATGAAGACTAGGCACAGTTGCTGTGATTCTACTGCAGTGATATAAATATGACCTTCCACGAAAAAGCATGTCATGGCCAGAAGTAAAATTCAAAGCAGCAGGTTGGGTTTCAGAGTCTACGATGCTAGAATATGCTGCCTCTCTGGTTACAGGGAAATAAATATAGACCAGACTGATTATGTGAACACATTTTATTTAACTTTGCCCATCTTTACTCATTTCCCAGCCAACAGAAACTAAATCAACCCAGCTATAAGTAGGTCTGCTTATCTCTTTCCTTCCAGCAGCTTCAGAAATTCCCCTTCTTTTCAAGGCTAAATTTTCCATCTTTGCTGTTGAGTTTATTCCCTTGCTGTCTTGCTAAACTACATGTCCATTTTGTTTTCTTTTCTTTTCTTTTTTTTTTGAGACGGAGTTTTGCTTTTGTTGGCCAGACTGGAGTGCAGTGATGCGATCTTGGCTCACCACAACCTCCGCCTCCCGAGTTCAAGCAATTCTCCTGCCTCAGCCTCCCAAGTAGCTGTAATTACAGGCATGCACCACCATGCCCGGCTAATTTTGTATTTTTAGTAGAGATGGGGTGTCTCCATGTTGGCCAGGTTGGTCTCGAACTCCTGACCTCAGGTGATCCACCCGCCTCAGCCTCCCAAAGTGATGGGATTACAGGCGTGAACCACCGTGCCTGGTCTGTCCATTTCCTTTCTGGTGACTTTGATGTCTCCATTTCCACTGGTTCCTTTCCTTGATATCCACAAATACATAACTAATTTCCCTAACAGAAAAACATGTCCTCAAAGCCTCTGCTTCAGCTTCTGAGTGTCTTCCTTTCTTCTTCCTTCCTATCAAAGTTTTTCACTCCTTATTTTCATCTCCTCACAGTCTTCATGCCGCTGTGATCTGACTCTGGCCACCACTCCCCTGAGTGGCTCTAAGGCCACTGGCTGATGATCTCCTACCTGCCAAGTCCATGAGTCTTTTTCTGTCATGTTATTTGACCTCACTGGGCTTGGTCGTTGACCATTCACTCCTTGAAACTCTCCTTACCTGGAATTTGTAACACAGTTTTATAATTTTTCACACTTGTCTTTCTCTAATGTTTTCTTTTCAGTTTGTTGTATCACAACCTCCTCTTCTGTCCCCACCTTGGGCACTGGTATTACCCATGCTTCCATCCTTGGCTGTCTACTTCCCACTCTCAACCCACTTTCTGCTTAATCTCATGTATTCCCATGATTTCAGCTAGTGCTGGTGGTCTCCAAAGCTGTATCTCCAGCCCTGATCATTCTTAGCATAATACTTGTTTTGAATATTCAAACGTCTAGAAATCTGTTGGTGTCCTACAGACATGTCAAACTGAACTGACTACATCTCCTTCCCTGGAGCTTCTTTCAATTCCTTGTAAGTAAATTTCTGCTACCTTAAAAAAAATCCAGCCAAAATCCTGGTAGTGAAGCGGGAAGAATGTCTGGCTGTCTGCCGATAGCCTGTGGCCTCAACAGATCATTTATATAAGAATGTGACAAAAATGTGCTATGTATGTCATACAGTTGTGTCCAGAGATGAGGGGAATGATTTCATCACATTCCTGTTTCAGGGAATAGCACCACCAACCAGTTAGCCACATGCTGTGGTAGAAACTAGCTAAGCCCTGGTTGCTGTCTGGCTATCCTGGTCTACTCATCAATAGCTAGGTGAATTTGGGCAAGGATTTTTGTTTGTTTGTTTGTTTGTTTTTAATTGATACAGAGTTTCTCTCTTGTTGCCCAGGCTGGAGTGCAGTGGCGCGATTTCAGCTCACCGCAATCTCTGCCTCCTGGGTTCAAGTGATTCTCCTGCCTCAGCTTCCTGAGGAGCTGGGATTACAGGTGGGCGCCACCACGCCCAGCTAATTTTGTATTTTTAGTAGAGACAGAGTTTCACCACGTTGGCCAGGCTGGTCTCGAACTCCTGACCTCAGGAGATCTGGCTGCCTTGGCCTCCCAAAGTGCTAGGATTACAGGCGTGAGTCACTGTGCCCGGCCTGGGCAAGATTTTAAACCTTGCTAGGTTTCTGTTTCTTCTTCTATCAAATGGGATAATAACATTGTTGTTTACCTACCTAGGATAACATAAAAGGTCAGATTGCTCAATTAGACTCACAGGAGTTGGTAATCTTATCTAGTATTGGCCTTTACTGAGAATTCGAAAGATACACATGATATTGAGACTTGGGCCAAGCACAGAGATGCTGAGGACCACCAGTGCAGCTCCCGGTCCTCTCTCGCCACATTAGGATGCACCCTGGCACAAAATGGACATAGGAGGTTTTTAAGTGATGCATGCAGGATATAACTTACACAAAGAGGTCAGGAAACACCTTCATTTTATACTTCAGTAATTACATAGCTGACAGATCAGCTATATCCTGGTAAATTATTGCATAAATAAGGGCTTTTTGTTATCTTTCTGATTGTAAATGCCATCAATAAGTATTTAGGAGATTGGGCCAGGTGTGGTGGCTCACACCTGTAATCCCAGCACTTTGGGAAGCTGAGGTGGGCAGATCACAAGGTCAGGAGATTGAGACCATCCTGGCCAACATGGTGAAACCCTGTCTCTACTAAAAATTAGCTGGGTGTGGTGGTGCATGCCTGTAGTCCCAGCAACTCAGGAGGCTGAGGCGGGAGAATCGCTTGAACCTGGGAGGTGGAGGTTGTAGTGAGCCAAGATCGTGCCACCGCACTCCAGCCTGGCAATAGAGTGAAACTCTGTCTCAAAAAAAAAAAAAAAAAAAAAAAAAGCATTTAGGAGATTGACCTGGGTCAATTCTTTTTTCTTTTTGTCCCCTTTCCTCAGGTGTTCTGAAGGTTGGAAATACGACTCTACCATTACCTAACAGTTATTTCTTCTTCTTTCCTAGTTAATAGAACCTGATTTCATTTGGGCCACAACATGTACAAAGAAGGAATACGTGTCCCCAGGCCTCAGAGAAAAGTCATGATTGGTTGAAGCCTAGCCCATTCCCCTGCTAGGGATTGCTTCTGAACTCAGCATAGGGCCAATTATGGCCAATGAGATGGAAAAGTCTGGAAGCAGGCTTTTGGAAAGATTCTTGTAGCCTAGTTAAAATCCCAGAGAGGAAAAAGCCTTGTGTTGACAAGCTTAAGAGTGAAAAACCAACATGCTGCGAAGGAGAATTAGGAAGACATAAAGAGGCCGAGTTCTTAATGACATCGTTGAGCCACTGCAGCTAAAAAGGAAACTTCTTTCTCCAGGACTCTTATGTCAGATTTTCAAACATCTTCATGGCTTAAATCAGATTTATGCATTCTGTTACCTGTAACTTCATGTGTTCCCAATGAAAACAGTACCTTGTAGAGCTGCTTGAGAATCAAGACAGGCACTGAAAGTAATGCGTCAAGCATATAACAAGTTTCTATCTTATAACCACTACCCAACATCTTTTTCTCCTTTCTTCCCTGGTTTATAAAACCTGATTTTATTTGGGCAGCCACAAGCACAAGGAAGGAGGACCTTGTCTCCAGGCCTCAGAGAAGAACCCAAATAGGTCTCAGCATCTCTCAGTATACCTTAGTCCTTTTAGTTCCCTTTCCTTCTCCTTCTCCCAGCCAGCTGTCATCCCTAAGTTCTTCTGTGGTCCACGTTTCTCAACATCCATTTAATCATCAAACTCTTAGATTTGATTCCTAATTAACCTTTCCTTTCTCCTTTTGTTGCAGCCGCCATAGTCAAGACCTGTTCATTTGTAGCTTAGATTACTACTCTTCTCAGCTCTTTGCTGCCTAGTTCATATCCCCTCACCTCATTCTCTGCATATCCACGAGACTAAGCTACTAAAATGGCCAAGCTGAGCATGTCACTCCTCTGCTTAAAAGTTTCACTAGGACGGGCGCAGTGGCTCACGCCTGTAATCCCAGAACTCTGGGAGGCCGAGGCGGGCAGATCACTTGAGGTCAGGAGTTCAAGACCAGCCTGACCAACACGGTGAAACCCCCGCCTCTACTAAAAATACAAAAATTAGCTGGGGATAGTGGCAGGCGCCTGTAGTCCCAGCTCCTCGGGATGCTGAGACAGAAGAATTGCTTGAACCCCAGAGGCAGAGGTTGTAGTGAGCTGAGATCGCGCCACTGCACTCCAGCCTGGGTGACAGAGCAAGACTCTGTCTCAAAAAAAAAAAAAAAAAAAAAGTTTCACTAACCAACCAGGCACAGTGGCTCATACCTGTAATCCCAGCACTTTGGGAGCCCAAGGCGGGCAGATCACCTGAGGTCAGGAGTTCGAGACCAGCCTGGACAACATGGAGAAACTCCATCTCTACTAAAAATACAAAATGAGGCCGGGCACAGTGGCTCACACCTATAATCCCAGCACTTTTGGAGGCCGAGACAGGCAGCTCACGAGGTCAGGAGTTCAAGACCAGCCTGGCCAGCATGGTGTAACCCCGTTTCTACTAAAAATACAAAAATTAGCCAGGCATGGTGGTGCGTGCCTGTAGTCCTCAGGAGGCTGAGGCAGGAGAATCGCTTGAATCTGGGAGGCGGAGCTTGCAGTCAGCTGAGATCAGGCTACTGCACTGCAGCTTGGGCAACAGAGTGAGACTCCGTCTCAAAAACAAACAAACAAACAAACAAAACACAACAAAATTAGCTGGGCATGGTGGCAGGTGCCTGTAATCCCAGCTACTCAGCTACTCAGGAGGCTGAGGCAGGAGAGTCACGTGAACCTGGGAGGCAGAGGTTGCAGTGAGCCAAGATCACGCCATTGCACTCCAGCCTGGGCAACAAGAGGGAAATTACATCTCAAAAAAAAAAAAAAAAAAAAGGTTTCACTAACCTTCCTCCCCCGGCCAGGTGGCTGGGAGTTCCTAGATTATGCTGTGGGATTATAGCGTCTGGGCCATTCTACCTGCTGTAACTACCTTTCTTCTGAAACGCACTCTCTGCCCTGGTCTTTCAGGGTTCACAGTCTCTATCTAACTAGCCTGCCTCCCTGGCTGAATTAATCACTCTCTCCTGATGAGGTTCAGGACATGTTACCCCAAAAGATAGCATCTTGGCATTTGAGAAAACAGCAGAATCAGTAAGGTCACTCTCACCTCCCTCTTGCCCTTCTCTGGAGTGAATCATAAAACCCTCACTCCAGAAGTACCCTTCCTATGTGCAGAGGAAAGGGGCATTAGGAACATCCTAATCCTTGAAGAGACACCAAGAAGAATCTGAACAAACAGGACTTGCTGAGTTCCCCTCAGTTTCTTTCCATTAGATCACATCCTCTTTGTCTAATCATACTTCCTCATGACTATCCACTGGCTGGGGCTGGTCCTGGACTGATAAGTACACACTTGATCTCAGCCAAAGAGCAGAGAAGCGACGGACCGACCAAGTATAAGGAGGCTCCAAACAACGTGCAGACACCCAGCAGCTGGCCCTTTTGCTTTTACACATCATTGCCCCAGAGAAACTCCTGAGCATGTACACAAGGCAAGCAGTACAAGGATGTTCACTACAACATGGTTTATAGTAGTGAAAAATTTAAACCTAGCACAAAAATGCGCAAGTTTGTTTCTTTTTCTTTTTTTTTTTTTTCTTTTTTTTAAGACGGAGTCTTGCTCTGTCGCCAGGCTGGAGTGCAGTGGCGCGATCTTGGCTCACTGCAACCTCTGCCCCCTGGGTTCAAGCGATTCTCCTGCCTCAGCCTCTCGAGTAGCTGGGACTACAGGCCCATGCCACCATGCCCAGCTAATTTTTGTATTTTTAGTAGAGATGAGGTTTCACCATGTTGGCCCAGATGATCTCGATCTCCTGACCTCATGATCTGCCCGTCTCAGCATCCCAAAGCTTTGGAATTACAGGTGTGAGCCACCGCAACCGGCCAAGTTTCCTTGTTTCTTTGGGTCTTCATTTGGAATATAAGCCTGTTTGCTTAGTTTTCTATTTCCTCTCACTATTTCTACCTCAAATTCTCTGGTGAAAAAGTTTTTGTCTCTAAGACCTTCAAACATACTAGATAACCTAATAATTTCATCTTTCTTTAGAGGCAGCCCTCCTGCCCTAAGCAGGACTATTTGTCATCCAGGCTTGCTGTACAGCTGTCACTCCATCAATGCCAGGGGACCCCTCAGCCTCACTCCTGGGCTGCAGCTCCTGTTTCCTGAACCCCACATCTTCCTCTGCATCGTGTACTGCCTGGTTTTGGTGGAGTAAAGGCCCTTGGGAGGTAGATTTTTTATGAAATCTTGCATCTCTGAAAATGCTTCTTTTTTTGCTCCTCTTACCGGATAGTTTAATTTTTCAAGTTGAAATCTCAAACTATCTTCATTAGATAATCTGAAAACACTTCCACTACAAAACACCTAAAAATGCTGGATACAGGCTGGGTGCGGTGGCTCACACCTGTAATCCCAGCACCTTGGGAGGCCGAGGCAGGCAGATCACAAGGTCAGGAGATCGAGACCATCCTGGCTAACACGGTGAAACCCTGTCTCTCCTGAAAATACAAAAAATTAGCCAGGCGTGGCAGCGTGCGCCCATAGTCCCAGCTACTCGGGAGGCTGAGGCAGGAGGATGGTGTGAACCCAGGAGGCGGAGCTTGCAGTGAGCCGAGATTGTGCCACTGCACTCCAGCCTGGGTGACAAAGAGAGACTCTGTCTCAAAAAAAAAAAAAAAAAAAGCTGGATAAAGTAGAAAAAAATCATTTAAACACACATCCAAGCGCCAAAAAAATAGGTAAAAGCCCCAGAGGCTAAGAGAAAACTAGACTCTGGGACCTAGAGTCTATGAGCAATGTGGCATAGCTCTAGGGAGGTTGCCAGCTCAGTAACCTAGAAGCTTGGTTTTTGTTTACACCAAGTTAGAAGAGCAGGCTTTGAGTTTACTGGATGCAGAAAATGGATACTGACATCTCTGCAGAGAGCTGGGGCTTTTAAAGGTGATGTGGGGATAAAAGGGTGAACTAGCAAAAAAAGGTCCCTGCACACAGGGAGACAATAATGAAGACTATACATCTTGGCCTGGACTCAAAGTAGGGGGAAAACTCTTGCTTGTTAATTTATGGCCATTGTATACCATTGTTTGAGATTTGAGTTTCTGCTACCAGCACATTCTGGAAGAAATGACTCCCCTTACCCATCTGATTCTTCTGGCAATACATAGCACCTTTTGCGGATGTCTGGTTTAGGTTAAAAGGTGTTGTCTGTAGCTGTGGATTAGGAGAATGTTTCTCAGAGTGTAGGCTAGAGACTACTTGTATTGGAATCTCTGGGGAACTTGTTAAAGATTCAGATTCTTAGGCCTTACCCTAGAGCTAACAAATCAGAATATCCGAGAGACTACATTTTTAACAAGTTTCCCCAGTAGTCCTTGGACACACTAAAACTTGAGGCCGCTTGATTAAAGCCAAGCTGAGTGACTCTTAAAGGGCCTTTGCTTTCAAAGCTCAGCAGGTCAGTGGAGGAACTGGCTGGAGCTGGTCCTGGACTGATCAAGTACACACTTGATCTCAGCCAAATCACAGAGAAGCGATGGACCGACCAAGTATAAAGAGGCTCCAAACAACGTGCACACACCCAGCACCTGGCCATTTCACCTGTAGACATTGGTGCCCTGGAGAAACTCCTGAGCGTGTGCACAAGGCGAACAGTACAAGGATATTCACTACAACGTGGTTTATAGTAGTGAAACAACTCAGTGGCCCATTAGTGAGGGGAATGAAAAATTGTGGTATGGTCAATACTCTAACAGTGAAAATGAATGACCAAATGTATAAAAATCAGTGGATTTCAAAAACTTAATGTTAAGTGAAAAAAAAGTAAGGATATTATTTACATAAACTTTAAATTTTTATAAAATAACTATACATTGTTTATAGGTAAAGTATATAAATATGGGTTGATTATACCCCAATTTCAGGAGAGTGATTGCTTCTACAGATGGAGAGAAAGGACCAGGACTGCAGAGGGGATTTCAATTTTGTTTTTTTAAAAAAGAAGCATATTTTCTGCTCACCCCCTGCCCTCACCTCAATTTTTGTCAGTTACGGTTCTTACAGGGTAAACATTTATAAAATTTACATTTTATTTTGTAACTCTAAGTAAGTTTTCTATGTTTTGCCTATAATTGTTTCAAAAATTAAAAACTTTAAAATAGCATTTCAGCTTTGTGACTATGTAAATATTATTAACTAAATAACCAATTATTACAGCTCTTTTTGAATTTGTCTAGCAGGTTTTCTGTTTTTTGTTTGTTTGTTTGTTTTTTGGTTTTTTTACTGGAAAACCCCCATGAAAAAAAAGAACCAATTAATATGATTGGAGTCAGGGAATATTAATAAATGTAAATCCTCATGCCATTTGAACTGTTGGTCCAAGGAAATCCTTTTGGGCATCTGAAAATGATGAATCCTCTTAATCTCTTGCTGGCTTCTTTCACTTCTTTGGGGTTTCAATTTCTTATATCCCATGTTGTCCTTTTTCTTGGACCCTCCTTTAATTTTTGCTGGAAAATATGTTTGAATAATTTTGTCATCCAAGGAATATGAACAGTAAATGTTCCGAGTTCTTGTATGTCTGAAAATGCCCTATGATTGCCTTTCCAAATAACTGGTACTTCGGCAGGGTTTAGATTGTACCAAGCTTTTCTTCCTTGCTAACTATGAAGATGTTATGTTACTCATTGTTGTCCAGGATCCAATGCTTTTCATGTCAGGTGAAAGTTCTGTTTCTTTTTCTTTCTAGGAAATCCCCAAGATTTTAAGATTTCCCATTTATATTTGGAGTTGTGAAATTGTGCCAAGGTGTGTCTGGATTTTAATTCAATTTGACAAATCTTTACTGATGGCTCCAGGGTGCAAGGCACTGTTCAAGGTGCTGGGCTTCATTAGGGAACAAATCAAAGATTCCTGCCCTCCTGGAACTTACATTCTAGCAGAGGAGACAGGTCATAAATAATATGCATAATGCATAAGACAATTATGTAGTGTGCTAGTATTATATAGTGCTATCAAAAAAAGGAATAAATAGAGTAAGGAGAACTGACAATGCTAGTGAGGGAAGTTTAATCTTATTTTTTCCTTTTTATTGAAGCAGGGTCTCACTGTGTTGCCCCAGGCTGGAGTGCAGTGGTGCAATCATAGGTCACTGCAGCCTCGACCTCCCAGGCTTGAGTGATCCTTCCACCTCAGCCTTCTGAGTAACTGGGACTACAGGTGTGTGACACCATGCCTGGCTAATTTTTAAATTTTTTGTACAGATGGGGTCTCACCATATTGCCCAGGCTAGTCTTGAAATTCTGGGTTCAAGTGATCCTCCTGCCTTAGCCTCCCAAAGTGCTGGGATTATAGGCATGAGCCACCATGCCTAAGAGTTTAACCCTTTTACCTTAATTTTGTTCAGTGAACACTTTCAGTCTTAAAGACTCACATATTTCTTGAGCTTAAGAAAATGTTGTTCTGTGACTTCTTTGGGTATTCTCTCTCTTTCATTTTCTCTATTCTTTCCTAATCAGACAGATGCTGGATCTCTGTGTCTGTCCTTGGCACTCTCTTATGCTTGCTGTCTCTTTGCTTTTCTTGCTCTACATTCTGAGATTCCTTGATTCCAGATCAACTGCTTGGTCTGTCGCTGCATCCAATTTATTATTTGGCACACTTATTGAGGGTTCCCTATTGCAATCCCACTTTTAATTCCCAAGAATCTTTTCTTGTTCTTTGCTTGTTCCTTTCCCATAGCCACCTCTTCTCAGTTCTTGAATGCAGCATCTTCTCAAATTATTCTGAAGATAGAGACCACAATTTTTATAAAGTCTTTCTTTCCTAAATTATCTCTGTTTCCTCCAAGGTCAATTTTTCTATTGGTCCAACTTGGATCTTCTCTTCCATGCTGTTGGTTTTCCTAATATATTTGCAATCTTTGGTTTTCTGTTTATATTGATGAATAAAGGACTATGTTCATTAATATGGTAGTTTCCATGAGTCTCTTTGCAGAGATGTGTAAGTCACTGTTAGGCCCCTTCCTTGGCTGACAGAATCATCTGAGGGTTCTTTGTAAGTAGGTGGGGCCTATCAAAAGATAGAAACCCTTTTACGGTGTCTAAAGGAGAAGCAAACAGTCAGGTTAGAGACATTCACAGTAGTTCAAGTGGGCTTTACCCTCCACTGAGGGGTAGATCTCTTTAGTATTTCAAACTGGGGTCTGCTTCATTCTCAAGCCCTATACCCCGCTTCAAACATTCCATGAGCCACCCTGGGCAACATAACAAGATCTCGTCTCTACAAAAAATTAGCCAGGTGTGGTGGTGCAAGTCTGTAGTCTGAGACTCTGGAGGCTGAAGTGGGAGGATCACTTCAACTCAGAAATTTGAAGCTGCAGTGAGCTATGACTGCACAACTGTACTCCAGCCTGGGTGACAGAGCAAGACCCTGTCTCTAAAAAGCAAAACAGCATCAAAAAACACTCCTTAGGAAGTTTGCCCACTTTCTTTAAAAAGCAGTTTTCCTGATTAATCTTGAGTGTGAAAGCCATTGCTTCTAGTTATTACATGTTCATGCACAGAAGAGGATAAAAGCTGACTATCTGAGCTATTCTCAGTGCTGTTCCTGAATGATCATCCAAAGTCTCCCTCTGCTCTTTGCATTTGTTGACTCTGAGCTTGGACCTACCTCCCTTAGGAAGAATTTTGTTGCTTCAGTCTTAATCCTCTATTCTTTCTCCATTGCTGTTTTGTATTTTTCAGTTATCTACTGCTGCATAACCACCCCATAATTTAGTGGCTTAAAACATTAAAAAAAGTATCATTTCTCATGTGGGTTGATTATGCAGTTGTTTTGCTTTATCTGGTGTTGAAAGGTTCATGACATCCTCCCATGGCTAATTTTTAGTGACACCTACTGGCTGGGATCTCAATTCAGGTTGTCAGCCAGGGACCTTAGTTCTTCTCCATGTTAGCCTTTCTACATGGCTGGTTGAGCTTCCTGACAGCATGGTGGCTTAGGTTCCAAGAAGGTGCATTCTAAGAGGATTAAACCCTAATGTACAAGCAGTTTTATAAGCCTCTGCTTATATTTCCTAATGTCTCACTGGCCAAAACAAATTACATAGCCAAGTTCAAAGTCAAGTGGTAGGAGAGATGCTGTTTATTAGGGGCATCCAAAGTAACAGCACAATCTTCTATGTATCCTTCACATTTTCTGGTCCACTGGTAGAACCCTTTCCTGTTTTCAAGTACTGTGTTTTTTCTTCTTTAAAAAACAAAATAGAGCTGAGATTGGTGGTGCACACCTGTAGTCCCAGATACTCAGGAGGCTGAGGTAGGAGCATTGCTTGAGCCCAAGAGATCGAGGTCAGCCTGGCAAACATAGCAAGACCCTGTCTCTAAAAGAAAAAAAAAATGTGTGTGTGCATGTATGTGTATGTATGAGAGATACATACCCAGGAACAGTCTAGATACTACAGCAACATTGGGTTTTGATTTAGTCCTTGTTCTAATTCACCTTTTTCATACAGAATGTCAAATTATCCATCTCTTTGCTTGTCAAACCATTACATTTTATCCTTACTTATCAATACATAGTATTTCTTCTTTCTTGCCAGCCACTATAACTGCACACTTCCTCTTGCCTCATTTGTATTCAAGCTTTATTATATGAAATAATATTCATAGAGCATTGCTTGAAGGATATTCACCAATTCCCTTTGATCAGAGCTGGCAGATAGATTCAAGTTGGCATGGGAGAAGAACCCTATTAATGAGTACGGTTGGAAAGGATTATGAGGCAATGTCCAGTCTCAACCGGAAAAAGTTCAGTGATCATTTGGTGATGTTTGTCCTGGGCTTGGACTAGAAGTGATGGTGTGGGTGCCAGGAAGGCATTTTCATCCCTGTTCCCAGATATTGTAAAATGTATCACTGAAAACAAGCCAGAACTTCGGAAAGTTGCTTTTCTGTATGTAATTGTTTTGACCACCTGAGTGTCCTGAGTGGCACTTGACAATATGCCAATCACCTGCCTTGAGGATGTTCTGGGAGACAATTGTTCAGAATTTGATTCTATATTTATTGCAGAAATGTTGCTGAGGATAAACTATATGACATGGTGTTCCCTTTAAGAGGAGCCAGGGAAGAGTTTTTCTGAGCAATGGATCTGTTTTTATCTCATGGACACTGTGAATGTTATAACTGATTATGTTTCCCTCCTTGCTTTGGTTGCTAGGAAACCCAGGACAAAATTGCAGACCTCCTCTGGCAACTGCACAAGACCTTTGAAAAACATTTGACATGCTAACTTTACCTCTCCCATCATTCTATTTTCATATCACTTTTTCTTTAGAACTCCTTCCTTCCCTCTAGATTTCCTTCCATCCTTTCCCTCTGTTTTCTTTCTTTATCTCTCCTTTCCCCTCTTCAGTTAACATTAATTGTACATCTGCTGTATGCCTGGTACCATGTTAGGGGTTGGACACACAGCCACCTTTACCCCCACCCCCCTTCAAACCCATGTTAATAATTGCAGCCCTAGTCACAGCACTCGGGGTTGCTGGAAAGACTTAGGGAGATCCATGCACCCAGAGATTCTTCCAGAGTTTTTTTTCAGGTGGGCTGGGCCCTCCCTGGTTTCTTCTTCAGAGAGGATTCTAGTGACCTACACACCAAGCACATCATCCTTGCCCTGGTCTCTCTCAGATCATTTGTTCTGTCCCTATACACCCATAGATCAATCTGCTTAATTGCCTCTTGCACATTCATCTAGAGTGGGTAGCCTTTCATAAGTACACAAATACAACTTTTATCAAAAAGATTTTTTGAAAAAGGAGAATGGAAGCATGTGATGAGGGGAAGAGAATGAATGTTCAGGAGCTGGGGGCTAAAGCGTGAAAGCTGACTTCCACTTAACTTTTCCTGAAGATCATTAATCTGCCCAGCCCCACTCTTCCATTGTTCCTGCTTCCAATGTGACCAAGCTCCTCAAAGTTCTGCTTTCACTTCCCCTCTGTGGCAGAAACAGGCATGGTAAGGTGGGGGCTTTGCATTTAATTCCTGATTAGTCAGTTAAGTCAGTGATTTTGAATCTGCATTACAAAACACTGTGTGTTTCTCAGGTAATTGGCATTGTACAGCCTCTATGTTTCTATTTTTGCTTCCAGGAAGCTTGGAGTCAAATTCAATGCTTCATCACAGCTGCAATATTAGCCTTCATGGCTTGCAAGATCGATGCTCCTTAAAAAGCAGAAAACAACAATCAAAAAACATCTTTATTGTTTGAATGACTTTTTTTTTTTTCTTTTGAGGTGGAGTCTTTCTTGCTCTGTCGCCCAGTTTGGTGTGCAGTGGGTATGATCTTGGCTCACTGCAACCTCTGTTTCCAGGGTTCAAGCAATTCTCATGCCTCAGCCTCCCAAGTAGCTGGGATTACAGGTGTGTGCCACCATGCCCAGCTAATATTTGTATTTTTAGTAGAGATGGGATTTCACCATGTTGGCCAGGCTGGTCTCGAACTCCTGACCTCAGATGATCCTCCCACCTGGGCCTCCCAAAGTGCTGGGGTTACAGGTGTGAGCCACCACACCCGGCCTGAATGCCTTTTTAAAAAGCCATATAGAACCCTTTTTCAAACAATGATTTTGAAATTGACCTACACTGAGCAGAACTTCAGACCTTAATCTCCTGGGCAGTGAGTCAAATGATCAAATCAAAGCGTGTCCAAACACCATTGTCTAAGGTGCTGGGCATGGAGCTTTGCTGGGGGTCAGCTGTGATATCATGAGTGTAGCTACTTTATGTCAGAAGATGTGAATTCAAGTTTGCCCTGTGTCTTCTTAGACATTTGAATTTGGCAAGTCATCTAACTTCTTTCAGCCCCAGTTTCTTCATCCATAAATGGCTCTATGTTCTTCAGACAGCTGTTGTGAGGATTACAGGAGATAGAATTGATGGAATTACTGTTTAATCTACAGAATACTATATTGTCACAAAATCGGATTATATTTGTTGGGTTTATGACTTATCCCAAAACCCAGGGAAGTTTCCTGTGAAAACTTCTTCCCAACTACAAGCCTTCCGACCACTCGTATTTTCAGCGTTAAGAGAAACTTGTCAACAAAAATCATGTAATCTCCAATACGTACATCACAATACCTCAAACACTGCCATGTCGCCTGGGTCCCTTGTGGGCTCTAAGGGAGCAGCTCTCAGTGCTGGGCTGATGGATGTTTCTGTTATTGAGTTCAGATGCCCATGGCTGTTCTGCTGGTGGGAAGGCTCACCGACCCCTCTGAAGTGGCTTCTGTTCACCATTCTCTTTGGCTCTCTCCTCTTCCTGGGACATTGATTCATTTCCTTTGTTTTAAGCCCCACCTCTTGCTAATGACCCCCAAACTCTCTGTAGCTTGTGCCTCTCTTGGTGCCACAGATGAGTATCCAAACAGTTGACAGCTCTTCCTGGGAGCCCCTGGGTACTGAAAACCCCACATATCCACAACCAAAATCACCTCTAGTGCCCTCCTCCCAGCCGTCTCCAATTCCTATCTAGATCTTTCACACCTGTGTCCTCCTCTTCTCCTCTTCACTCTCACTGCCATTGCCTTGGTTCAGGGCCCATCCTCTCTTGCCAGGACAATTGTAGGAGCCTCCTAATTGTTCTTTCTGCCTCCTATCCCTCTTCCTTGTAAACCATGGTCCATGCCAGCTACCAGACAGAGCTTTAAAGATGCTACTCTGATCAATTCCATCCCTCCTCCCACTTATACGGTTTATTCTTTTTTTCAGAGATGAGGTCTCATTCTGTTGCCCAAGCTGGAATGCAGTAGCACAAGCATGGTTCACTGCAGCCTCGACCTCCTGAGCTCAGGTAATCCTCCCACCTCAGCCTCCAGAGTAGCTGGGACTATAGGTGTGTGCCACCACACCTGGCTAATTTTTTGGCGGGGGGGTAGAGATGGGGTCTCATTATGTTGCCCAGGCTGATCTCCAACTCCTGGCCTCAAGCGATCCTCCCTCCTCAGCCTCCCAAAGTGCTGGCCACCACGCCCGGCCTCATATACAAATAATTTAAGATTTATAATCTTTTCTGAGATTGAGCCCCTGATCCCTCTCCATCTTCACCTCCTGCCAGCCCCCCCTCACACACGACATCCCAGTATTTCCAACCAGCGCAAATTACTTGTACTTCATAAAGTGGCAAGCTCTCTCACACATTTCTTTCTGACTTTAACATGTTTTGTCTCTGTTGCCTGGAAAGCCCAACCTCTTCCGTGTCTGTTTGGCCAGCTTCTACTTGTTCTTCAAGGCTAGTCTAAAGCCTCACTTCCTTCTGAGGCTTCTCTTGGATCCTCCAGACCAAATTTGCTGTTTCCTATAGCAATTGGCTTATATATTTTTTACTGCATTATATGGTAATTGTTTACATGTCTTTCTCTCTCATACTAGTCTGTAGTCCTCTTGGGCAATTTGTAATTCATCTTTGTATGCTTACTTCTTAGAATAATGACGGAAACACGGCAGACTCTCTGAGGATTTTTTTGATAAAATGAATTGATTAGTGATGTAATTATCATATCTATTTTTACAATAGTAGAGAGCACAACTGAAGCCAGGTCAGTATGACAGAAGGGGTAAGTCTAGAGCTGCCATGTCCAGTACAGAAGCCACTAGTCACATGTGGCTGTTGAGCACTTGAAATAAGACTAGTCTGAGTTGAGATGTGCTATGTCAAATACACATGGGATTTTGAAGACTCAGAATGAAAAAAGATTATAAAGTATCTCATTAATATATTTCATGTTGATGACTTGTTGAAATGATAATCTTTTGGATGTATTGGGCTAAATAAAATATATTATAAATTAATTTTACTGTTTCTTTAAAACTTTTTGACGTGGCTACAAGAATATTTAAAATTATACATGTGGCTGGGCGCAGTGGCTCACGCCTGTAATCTCAGCACTTTGGGAGGCTGAGTTGGGCAGATCGCTTGAGGTCAGGAGTTCAAGACCAGCCTGGGCAACATGGAGAAACCCCATCTCTACTAAAAATACAAAAAATTAGCCGGGTGTGGTGGTGCACACTTGTAATCCCAGCTACTTGGGAGGCTGAGGTACAAGAATTGCTTGAATCAGGGAGGTGGAGGCTGCAGTGAGCTGAGATCGCACCACTGCACTCTAGCCTGGGCAGCAGAGTGAGATTAGGTCTTGAAAAAAAATTAATAAATAAAAATAAAATAATACATGTGGCTCACATTTGGGCTCACAGTGTATTTCTGTTGAGCAATAATGATCTAGAGCTTTCATTCACTGAACAAATATTTCTTTTTTTTTTTTTTGAGACAGAGTCTTGCTCTATCACTCACGCTGGAGTGCAGTGGCATGATCTCTGCTCACTGCAACCTCTGCCTCCTGGGTTCAAGTGATTCTTGTGCCTCAGCCTTCTGAGTAGCTGGGACTACAGGCACACGTCACCATGCCCGACTAATTTTTGTATTTTTAGTAGAGATAGGGTTTTACCATGTTGCCTAGGCTGGTCTCAAACTCCTGACCTCAAGTGATCTGTCTGCCTCGGCCTCCCAAGGTGCTGAGATTACAGGCTGAAGCACTGTGCCTGGCCTACAAATATTTCTTGAGCACCTCCTATGTACTGGGCATTAATCTAGATGATGGGAATGGAACAATGAACAAGCCAGAGAAGGTTCCCAACCTTGAGGAGCTTCCATTATCATGGAGGAGAGATCCAGACCAGTAAACAAAGGTGTAAGCCAGATAATTTTAGATAGCAAAAGTACTCTGAATCAAATAAAGCAGGGCGCTTGATAGGCGAAAGTGCAGGAGGGTGGTCAGGTAAGGCCTTCTACAGCAGCTTAGTCAACTGAGGTCAGAGGCAGGAATCAGAGGGAGGAGACTAGGACATGTTTAGATGAGAGGCAGTATAGACCAAAACTAAGAGGAGGTGCGGATGGGGAGGAGCAAACAGACTTGAGTGATATTTGGAAAGTCACACTGGGAGAATTGTGTAACAAAAGGAATTCCGGAGAGGTGGGAACTGATGGCTCCCAGGCTTCTGGCTTGGGTGAGTGGGCGAATCGTGGTGCCACCAGATAAAATAAAGCAGGAGTGCGTCTTGAGGAAATGAGGAATTCCGTTTTGACATTGTGAGGTGCCACCGGGATGCCCAGGCAGCCATGCTAAGGGAATAACAGGTCAGGGCTTGTTATTTGGGATCTAGCATCATAGATGTGGCCATTAAAACCAAGTATGTCTGAGAAAGAAACGAGAGAAGATGGTAGGCAAAAGAGGACACTCAGGGCCGGGTGTGGTGGTTCACACCTGTAATCCCAGCACTTCGGGAGACGGAGGCGGGTGGATCACCTGAGTTCAGGAGTTTGAGACCAGCCCGGCCAACATGATGAAACCCCATCTATACTAAAAATACAAAAATTAGCTGGGTATGGTGGCGGGCACCTGTAATCCCAGTTCCTTGGGAGGCTGAGGCAGAATTGCTTGAACTCGGCGGGGGGCAGGGCAGAGGTTGCAGTGAGCTGAGATCGTGCCACTTCACTCCAGCCTGAGTGAAAGAGTGAGACTTTGTCTCAAAAACAAACAAACAAACAAACAAACAAAAAACAAACAAAAAAAACCCCCAGGACACTCAGGTTCAGGGAGCAGATTTCTAAATTGGAAGCTACTTGAGCATGTGTCTAGGTTGAGGGGAAGGATCCAGGGCAGCCAGAGGGGTTCACTTATCCCAAAAGCCAGGGAAGGTTCCTGCAAAAAACTCTTCCCAACTACAAGCATTCTGACCACTCATATTTTCAGCATTAAGAGAGAAACTGTTGTCAACAAAAAAATCATGTAATTCCCAATATGTATATCACAATACCTTGAAACTTTGCTGTGTCACTTGGGTCCCTTGTGGGCTCTGAGGGAGTAGCTCTGAGATTGATGCAACAAGGTTGGGTGTTGATGGAAGGGATGGGCTGGCTTGGGAGCCTGGCTGGGAGATCATATAGGAGGAGGTGTCTCCTGTCAGGGAGGAAGCAGGAGTTTAAGGAGAGTGGTGAAGGTTAGGGGTGGAAGAGGGTGATGTGCAGGTAACAGGTGAGGACACCTCTTGGAGAAACTTTGGATATGTCACAGTGTGGGCCAAGGCTTTATCGTTATGCACTCAGAGTTGGAGAAGCCTTCAAGAACTAGGATGAGGGATTAGGAGAACTGGCTTTTGAAAAGTGGAGTGGCCCTGGAGCAGGCCATAGCCTCCTTGTAGCTCATTTTCCTCATGTCTAAAATGAGCCAAATGGTCTTTCAGAGGCTAGGTGCGGTGGC
Source organism: Pongo pygmaeus (assembly GCF_028885625.2). NCBI lineage: Eukaryota > Metazoa > Chordata > Mammalia > Primates > Hominidae > Pongo > Pongo pygmaeus. The sequence goes on along the minus strand of NC_072389.2, from coordinate 89,525,680 downwards.
TCACACCTGTAATCCCAGCACCTTGGGAGGCTGAGGAGGGAGGATCACTTGAGCCCAGGAGTTTGAGACCAGCCTGGGCACAGTGAGACCCTGCCTCTACAAAGAAGTGGAGTGAGACTATAGTCCCAGCAGCTAAGGAGGCTAAGCTGGGAGGATGGCTTGGCCTGGGAAAGTGGGGACTGCAGTGAGCCCTGATCTCTCCACTGCCTCTAGCCTGGTTTGCAGAGTGAGACCCTGTCTTTAAAAAATAAAAATAAAAATAGGCTGGGCGCGGTGCCTCACGCCTATAATCCCAGCACTTTGGGAGGCCGAGGCGGGCGGATCACGAGGTCAGGAGATCAAGACCACGGTGAAACCCCGTCTCTACTAAAAATACAAAAAATTAGCCCGGTGCGGTGGCGGGCGCCTGTAGTCCCAGCTACTCTGGAGGCTGAGGCAGAATGGCGTGCACCCGGAAGGTGGAGCTTGCAGTGAGCCGAGATTGCGCCACTGCACTCCAGCCTGGGTGACAGAGCAAGACTCTGTCTCAAAAAAATAAAAAATAAAAAATAAAATAAATAAATAAATAAATAAATAAATAAACCGCTCAAATGGCAACAGCAAAAACACATAAATCGTCTCTTAAATTCCCTGGAAGTTGTAAAGACAGTAAGTACATGCCGGTACCTCCCTCGGTTGCTTGAGCTGTTCTCCTCCTGGAACTCACTGCCCTTTAGATAGCCAGCTCGAGTAGTCGAGTAGTCGGCACAACACTTGACACACAATATTTTCCATACCCGTAGGCATCTATCATTCAGAGGGAGAGGCTTATCTTCCAGTCTTTGTACCCTGCAGGGCCCAGTGCAGGCTGGCTGGTGGCAACCTGGCCTCCAGGAATGCTTCCTGGAATAGCAATGAATGGCGCTCTAGTCTCTTAGAGTCTCAGCATTTATGTCCATTTCAATTAAAGAAAAAAAAAAAAAAAAGAATTGCAGGAGATGGTGTAGTGAGCAGCGCAGGATAACGCGCTTCGTAGGTATGAACTCAGTTAACCCCACAGTCACACTATGAAGTGTGTTATCCCCATTTCCCAGATAAGGGAAAAGACAGAGAGGTTAAGTAATTTGACCAAAGTCAACAGCTGGTGAGTGGAGAGCCAGGGTTTAAAAACCGGATGCCGGCTCCGTGCAACAGCCTGCCGATGGCTGCTGGAGCGTAGAGGCTCCGAGGTTCAGGGGTATTTTGTCCTTTCCCACTTCTGGGCCGTGGGCTCCCCCATAGACGATCCCGCGGGCCCTTCCTGCTCTGACACCCTCGGATCTGGTTCCACCTTTCCCGGACCGCAGCTCAGCCCGCGCCTCTCCAGCTCGTCGATGACCGGTTCCCGGCCGTGCCCCGGGCCCTCCCTCGGAGCGCGCGCCGCCAGGGGCACCTGTCCCCGCGCGGGGGTGTCGCCGCCCCTCGGCGCCGCCGGGCACTCGCTGCTGAGCCGTGGCGCCCCTGGCAGGAGCACTGCAAGGACGCCTCCCGGGACTGCACCGCGGCCCTGCGCACTTGGGCGACGGGGCCAGGCGCGGGGGACGGCTGCGGGCTGGGAGGGCGCGCGGAGGAGACACTGCTGAGGGGACGCCGCTGAGGGCGCCACGCGGGGGGCGCGGCTGGGGCGTCTGGAAGGGCAAGCGCCAAGGGGGCGCGGGCGCCGCCGGAAGCTGGGGCGGGGCGCCCAGCGGGATGCGGTGAAGGGCGAGCGGTGCGGCGGCTGCGATGAGTGCCTCTGCGGCCACCGGGGTCTTCGTGCTATCCCTCTCGGCCATCCCGGTCACCTATGTCTTCAACCACCTGGCGGCCCAGCATGAGTGAGTGAACCGGCGCGGCGGGGGTCGCGCCGAGGGACGGCGGGAGTTGACTCGGCGTGACGGGAGCCTCGCAACTTTTCCGAGGGGGCTGGGACCGTCCGCCGCGGGACAGAGGTTCGCGGCCGCAGGGGCTCCCCGCGCCTGGCCAGACTAGGGGGGCGCCCCAGGGGTCGCACGGGCCGGGTCTTGGAGCCGGGCCCTGAGTTGCCCAGGCTGGCGCATTTCGGGATGTTGGTGCCTGCACCGCGCCAGGTGCGCGGGGTCACAGGGGTCAATACGGCCATGCCCCTGCCCTGGAGGGGCTCAGGGGCAGGTGGGGAGCGGAACAAACACGGACACTACGAACCTGGCCGTGTCAGCTCGTTTGTGCCTTGTTCTTTTTGCATCTCACGGGAACGTTTCCATGTATGGACTTTCGCATACTTATCATTTCTTATTAATTTTAGAAACTGTTGTGAATGACTAGCAGAAATAGCCCGGAACCAACAGGCAGAGACGTGGGTTCTAGGCCTGGCTTTGGCACTGACGGTGTGGTCTGGCCTCGGTTTTCCGGTCAAGTGGACTTTGTGTGCGTCCTATTGTAAGGTTCCACGGAGACCTGTTTGTGAAGGGGCGTTGTGAATGGAGAAGTGCTTCCCAGTGCCTGCGCTGGGGTAGGATGGGGACAGGCAGCACAGGCAGAACACTTCAATGTGAAGGAAATGGGTGGGGCTGATGGAGGGGGACAGGGCTTGGGTTCGAAGCCCTGCCTCCCACTCCACTGCAGGGATCACTGACTAACCTGCAGCGGGCAGCTGAAGGCCTGAGGGTCGCCGGGTGTTGGGACAGGCACCAGCCTCTGTTCCTGCTGATGTTGGTTGCTGTCTGGAGGGAGGAGGAAGTAACCTGCTATGTCTCTCAGCTGTTGGTGCTAAGGAAATTGCATCAGTCTGTAGGCTGCAAACCCCCTTCAGCTGGTCAGGCCGTGGAGTGTCTGTACACAGGGTGGTAACTTCCTCCTCTCCAGCTGCCAGGCCGCCTGATCCAGGCAGCACCCACACTGAGTGCTCACCAGGCACCAGCAGTGTCTGCCCTTGGCCTGGCCCAGTCTCTGGAGGCAGCTGCTCTGGGCCACCGAATATTACATGCCTGTCAATATAGTGCATGGGGGACCCTGTGCTCCACAAAATGGCATTATGGGCAGTTCAGTGAAGATATATTGAGTGCCTACTGTGTGTTTGGCATTGTTCCAAGTGTTGGTGACATAGCTATGAACAAGCCAGAAGAGGCTGTGGAGGCAGGTAATGAGATAGACATCAACAAACATTAATACATCGATAGTGACATGCTATGAAGATAATAAAATAGGGTGACTGGGGAGGGGGCTGGTGGCCAGGGAAGGCTTCTAGGAGGAGGTAACACTTGAGCTATGGGAAGATCTGGGAATGGAGCCTGTCGGGCAGGGAAATGGAGCAGTGCAGGGGAAGGAATTGGATGGGCGTAGTAGGTATTTTGGAAGGTGAACAGATGGGGCTTACTGAAGAGGGTTGCACGGCAGCAGACGATTTGAGGATGAGCCCTAAGTTTTGGCCTCAGCCACTGGGAAGACGGTGATGGCATTTACTGAATACAGACTGAATTATGTATTGCTGTGCATGATGGAGCACATTGGCAAGCACTACAGCGTTTTGAATAATTAGTGTCAGCCATTCTTCCTGTCCTCTTGCAGGTTAAAACCCCAGTGGCCTTTGGTTCCTCTCTTCTTTCTCCACTCCCTTCCTCCTACTGTCTGCTTTCCCACAAGTCCTGGGGCTCTAGTGTCTGTTCCCTCCTTTCAGTTCTCCCTGGCACTGTCCCTTTCTGACCTGGACTGTGGCAAAGGCTCCCGTGCAAGTCCCGCCGCTCAGCCCCGCTGCGTGTTTCTTGGCCTCGGCCCCCAGTCCCAGCCCACGCACTAGTGCTCCTGCCATACCAGCCTGCCTTTGCCCCTTGGCCACTCCTCCTCCTCTAGCCTGGACTCCTGCTTCTCCCTGACGGGGATGCTGCCTTCCTCCTATCGCAGACTGTTGAAGCCGCACCTGGACTTTATGGCCACTTCTACCTTCTGCAGACCTTCCCTCTCTCTCCTTTGAGCTCCCTCAGTCCCTTGTTTGCACCTTTCTCCCGAGAGTTACTTTCCTGTGGTAAGAACTTACCTGTGCCGGCTATAGCTCACCCCTCTGTACTGTCCTGCCCAGGCCAGCACCGTGTGCATCGTAGGCACTCAGGTATGTTTGACTTTGTTGAATCAAGTTTCCTTCCCACCAAACCTTTTATGCAACTCTGAAAACCAGAAAAAGAAAATTAGATTGAGAGGTCAGGAAAGGATTTAGCATGTTCTCTCTCCCTCTCTCACTGAGAGAGACACACTGCTCACACTCATCCATGCATGTCCCCTCTCAGTAGGTGTCTGTTCATAGAAGGGCATCAGCAGCCCTTCCCACCCCCCAAGACTAGCAACTTTCTCATCCTGGGGTTAGTCACAGCCCTTGCCTTTCCCCAAGTCCCTGCAGGACCTCTTTCTTCCTGTGGTGAGCAGGTCCTGCACTTGGCTGTTGTAGGAGGGTCTCTGGGGACAGTGCCAAGAGTCAGAGACAATCTGCTGCCCTAGTTTCCCTTCATTTTTCCCTCCTCTCCTGGAGCTAAGAGCATGAGAGGACGCTGTGAACCAGTTTACACTGCTCTGTCCTGCTCCAGAAGAGCACCAGCCACGCGATCCTGCTGGCAGTGAGTGCAGGCCCTTGGTAGGAGTGAAGACTGGAGTTGTCACCTGACCACCACCTGCCTGCCTCAGGCTGTTCACCATTAAAATGCCTGTCAGCTGACCCAGCACACCCACCTCTTCCCTCACGGGATTCTTCAGCCCAGCATCATACTCTTGACCCACATTGGCTTCCTCCTTCTTCAGCTCATCCCCACAGGAGGAGCCTGGAGCAACCACTGAAGTGCAATCACCAGAAACCTCCTATTTTTCAGTTTCTCATCTGGACATTGAAACAGCCACCCTCATTCTTTTTTTTTAATTTAATTAATTTATTGTTATTATTTTTTGAGACGGACTCTTGCTCTGTCATCCAAGCTGGAGTGTAGTGGTGCAATCTCGGCTCACTGCAGCCTCCAACCCCTAGGTTCAAGCAATTCTACTGCCTCATCCTCCCAAGTAGCGGGGATTACAGGCATCCGCCACCTCGCCTGGCTAATTTTTTGTATTTTTAGTAGAGATGGGGTTTCACCATGTTGGCCAGGCTGGTCTCCAACTCCTGACCTCAGGTGATCCACCTGCCTCAACCTCCCAAAGTGCTGGGATTACAGGTGTGAGCCACTGCGCCCGGCCTCATTCTTATCATAGAACTGATCCATCTATCATTTATCCATCCACCCTCCATACATTCACCCATAATCCATCCATCCACTCATCATCATCTATCCATTCATCCATCCATCATCCTCCATCATCCAACAATTCATCCATCATCCATCCATCTATTCACCCATCATCCACCCATTCACCCATCATCCATTCATCCATTCATCCATCATCTATCCATTCATCCATCATCTATCCATCCTTTCATCCATCATCTATCCATCCATTCACCCATCATCCATCCATCTATCCATCCACTCATCATCTATTTGTTCCCCCCTTCTCTCCCTCCTTCTATTCTTATCTTTCTCTCTCCTAGGGGATGGTGATAGTTATCCAAAGGTCCCGATGTTGGGCTGTGGTGGTGTGGAGGGGTCTCAGCTGAGGAGTGGTGCTTGTAGCTGCTCCAAGCTGAAGAGGTCCTGGTGTAGCAGGCCATTGGAGTGGGCCAGGTAGTATTTTGTCTAGAATTGGAAGCCCTGTCAGTGCTGGAGGTGTGAGAGGGAGAGTATTGCTATTGGACTGCAGGAGAACTCCTAGCGGGTAGAGCTCAGAGTCCATTGAGATAGGTTCCTCCATGTAGGCAGGGACTTCTCTTATTTATCCAGTCTCCTAGGGCCTGCAACAATGGCTACCACGTAGGGGTGCAGAATACATTTTATTCCTTGCTATGTTTTTGAATTAATTAATAAACAGATAGATGCAATGATGTGACTTTCCTACGGTGACACAGTTAGCAACAGAATGGGTACCAGGATCCCAGTTTCCTGATTGATAACTCTACCAAGCCTCGTGCCGTATCGCTGCCCCACTGAATAGTGGCTTTGGCCCCTGCTGTCCTTGGTGCCACTCCCTTTCCTGTAGAACGTCCAGGGGATGTGCTCAACTAAGCTTCACCTTGGTTTCTGTGGTTTGGGGTTGGATGCTGGTCTGTTGGCCCTGGTTCTGGGTGTTGGGCTATCTTCATTCTGGCCTCAGGTCTAGTCCAGACTCCTTCTCCATGGATTTCCTGGCCTCATACTCTGGCCCATTTGATTATACACATAACATAAGGTCTTTCTTGTCCCCTGGAAGGCATGTTTAGTTGTAATGCCTATATATTCCTTGGAGCTCAGTCTGAGGGTTTCTGACTGGCCCTGAGGGAGGTGGCAGAGTCAGTGGTGAGGCCTGTCAGCTGCTAGGGAGCAGAGGAACGTGTAGGTGGAGGCAGTGGGGCAGCGGCCATAGGTGCAGCAGGGTGGGGTGAGGCAGAGGGAGCTCCAGACATGTCATCTGTGCACATGAGACAGGATAAGAGGAGAATGAGGAGGACCTGATGGCTTCGGTCCCTGAAAGTCATGGGCTGCAGCACAGATGGGCCAAAGAGCTGCAGATAAACTTCACTAACTCTACAGTGCTGGGAGCTGCAGGCAGAGGCAGAATTACGGATGAATTATGCAGCACTAGGAGCCAATGCATTCAATAGTCAGGAAATTCCAGGCACCAATGTGTTTATTTTGATAGTGACCACCTCCCTGTTCTGGTCGTTGCAGTTCCTGGACTATTGTAGGGGTTGCTGCCCTCATCCTGTTCCTGGTAGCACTGCTGGCTCGTGTCCTCGTCAAAAGAAAACCACCCCGGGACCCGCTGTTCTATGGTACGTCTCCACAAAGGGAAATCTTTCGTATCTGATTAATAACACAATACTTTCGGCCTCAGTCACATATTCCTCCTTGGTTGTGAATACTCTGAGCCCTTTGGTAACAGTGGCTGCAAGTGTAGGGGTGTTTCAGGACAATCTGGCCCTCACCTCTGGCTATTGCCTCTCAGGCTGTGGACTCCACCCTCTCCCAGGTGGCATCCCAGTGGAGAGTTACTGCCAGGCCAGGCAGGGCACCATGCCAACCCCAGCATGCTTTGACCTCTGACCTCTGACCTCAACTCCCATGCCAGCTCCTTCCCGGGCTTCCTGTCTTCAGCCTGCTACTTGCAGTCCCCCCCACTTAGTGCAGAACTTAACTGTGTGGTGTCTGGGTCTGCACATATGCATGAAGAGGAAAATAATGGAACCTGCCATAGAGACAAGCACCTATAGTACACCTTGTATGACCCTGAGCACTTTAGCAGCAGGCTTTCAACTAATCCTCACCATCCCTCCACTTGAAAGTGAAGCAGCTGGCCTGGAGATGCTAAGAAATGTGGCAAAGGTCGCGTGGCTGTTGACCCCTAAAGCCCATGCCCTTCCATCATGCGTGCTGCCCCAGCCAAGCTGCTACTGGCCTTTGAGCACTTCCTGTGCCAGGTACCTTGCTGGGCATTTTGTTCTGTAGTTTCTGCTTCAGTAATGCTGCATATCAAATGCACCCTAAGTCCTACAGCAACAAACATTTATTTTTCTTGCTTACAGGTCTGTGGGTTGGGGCCACTCTGCATCAGGCTGTGGGTTGATTTCAGGGCTGTTCTCTGACTCCTTATTCTTGGACCAGCAGCTCCCAGGCATGCCCTTCTCATGGCAGATACAGAGGCACAATGGGGCTAGTAGGAAGAAAGTGGTGGCTCTTAAGGCCTTGGCTTGGAGCTGCCCCATCTTACTCCCACCCATATTCCACTGGCTGAGATGAGGCATAGGTCCAAGTCCATCAGCAACAGCATAGGGAGCATTCTCTGCCTACAGTGGGCCTTGGGAAAGGTGGGGTGGGAAAGAAGAATTGTGAGTAACTGGTTTCTCCCAATCCACATATAAGAAACTCTGAAGCTTATAGAAATGATGTAATTTGCCTAAGGTTTTACAGCCAGTCAGTAGATGAGCTGGGTCCGTCTGATTTCAAGGCCCACATCCCTTTTCCTGGCTCTCTCCACTGGCTGTGCTCTGGCTCTTGCGCACCTTTCCAGATGAGTTTCCTGCTGCTATCTGTCCCTCCTGTTCTTCCCCACTCCATGGAGCCTATATTAACTGTACTGGTGTCTCTCCTGACTCTTCGAGGCTGGGCACCCTCTCTCCTATACCCTCAGCCCTCTGTCCTGGTCTGTTACAACTTTGAGCAAACTGCAGCCTCAGGGTGAGACTCAAGGCCAGACTCCTCATGTACTAGAAGGCAGAGACCATGTCCTTGTCATTGCTAACACAGTGTCTGACACTTGTGTTGGCATCAGCAATCATTGGCAGATTATGTGCCAAACACCTCCTTTCTTGGAGACATATGATGGCTAATCACCTGGGAGGCTTCTGAAAAATGAGTATCAGGAAGTGACACTGCCAGTGAGAACTGGGCCAAAGGCCCCCATGGAGGCGTGGGGAAGGCACATCTGCAAAACAGAGCACATGTGGCCTTTTGTTCCTTCTGGGGAGAATGTGAATGCTGGACTCCTGGCTGCTGACTCCAGGCAAGGCCGGCTTCCCTTCTCTGTGAATTAACCATCCCCACACTCCTCTCCATTTCTTTTTTCACAGCTTTTCTTATATTCACCATCAGATTTTTCTACTGTCCATGCCCATCCCATAGTCTAAGGCATCAATGTGTTACAACTTGAAAATGCAGCTTTGACAAACTAACATGCACTAAATTTGATCACCTGCTGTTTAAAAAGTATTATTTCTTAGTTATTTGTTGCTAGTAGTTTTGAGCCCATTTAGGAGATGCTCACAACTCTGGTAAGATTCTCTGACAGGTACAGCTTTCCTTCTGTCATATTCAATTATACCCTCTTGTATTCATTTTTAACATCACTAGTCTTTTTTCTGAAAGCCATTGTCACTTGCACATCAGCCACCTGTCTGTCTCTAGGATACGCCATGTGGAATAGGGTAACCACACTGGACACGCTGTGAGGTGGCCTGCTTGGGAATCATTGAGATGAATCACTTCGTCAAGTCATTGTCTTTTTTTTTTTTTTGAGACAGAGTCTTGTTCTGTCGCCCAGGCTGGAGTGCAGTGGCGCGATCTCGGCTCACTGCAACCTCCGCCTCCCGGGTTCAAGCAATTCTCTTGTCTCGGCCTCCGGAGTAGCTGGGATTACAGGCGTGCACCACCACACCCAGATAATTTTTGTATTTTTAGTAGAGACGGGGTTTCAATATGTTGGCCAGGCTGGTCTTGAACTCCTGACCTCAGGTGATCTGCCTGCTTCAGCCTCCCAAAGTGCTGGGATTACAGGCTTGAGCCACCGTGCCCAGCCTGAGTCACTGTCTTAAACTTAGTGGTCACTTCTATGCTTCCTTGGCCACTCAGTTACTGGCTTTGCTCCCACTGCCCAGGTGGGATGTGGGTTTGGCTCTGGGCAGCCACTTGTAGGGGAGTGGAGGATGGGTGGAGTTGGCCTGCTAGAATCTTCTGTGATTGAGCCAGCAGTGACCATCATTCTCCACTCCCGTGATGAGTGTTCCCTTGATGAGAGTACTTAGGCAGGGATGGGGAGAGCTGCGAACACAGGTGGAGGTCCAGCTGGGTGTGTAGAAGGGGTATTCTGTTAGTCTATCTCGATAATTGTCCACAGCATCTTCTGGAAAACATGAAAAACATTCCATTATTATTAGCTGATGCCAAGCTTGTAGTAATTGTCTCCTGAGCTATTGCTTTTTAAACTGCTGCTTTCTTTGCTCTAGTGTATGCAGTTTTTGGATTTACCAGCGTGGTGAACCTCATCATAGGACTGGAGCAAGATGGAATCATTGATGGGTTCATGACACACTACTTGAGAGAGGTATGGGATCACTTAGTGATTATGAGGTTTCAACCAAAAGGCCACAACCCAGATCACATTACTCAGAGACAGAAGTCCTCTCATTTAGTGTGAACAGGTACAATACGCAGGCTTTCATTTCCTGTAATAGCCTTAGGTCGCTTATTCACATGGAAAGTGGAGCAGAAAGTACAGTTAGATCACAGGAGGCAATTCTCTCCAACATTCAGCTCTCACGGCCTCTCTCACTCATGACCCCACACATCACCTGCTTTTCCCCTTTATTTGTATTTAATATAAATAAGGTACCTTAAATGGATTTAGTATTTATGTGTCTGTTAATACATGACTATCTCAGAAACCCCAAGTCAGTCTTAAATTTGTAAAGTACCAAACACACAGGCACTTGATGAAGTCATTTGATTGTGATGGCTGGCACTCCCTACCACGCTGCCCAAATCATAGCTTTAGATAGCTGCCTGGTACTCGAGAGAGCTAGTCCTATTTTCTTATTTTATGGTGGGCTGAACTCAGCCCCAGAGAGGTTAAGTGACTTATTCAAGGTGACACAGGAAATGAGGAACAGGGCTCAAAGCAGATTCTTCATCCATGTTCAGATAATGGGGAGCTTTGTATGTACGCTGTGGGAGTTTGGGTTTTATCCTGTCTGTGAGGGAAGATTTTAAGTCAGTGAAGAATACAGGCAGCTCTGGGAAGGGTGGGCTTGCAGGGAAGGGTCTGTGCCATGAGCTGGGGCACCAGTCAGGAGGCTTCCTTGGGACCAGCAGGGGCATAAACGTGGCTGGGCAGAGGCAGCGCATGGGAAGTAGAGAGAGGGATGAACTTTAGAGAATCGGAGTGGCTGGAATGAGTAAGACTTGGGGACAAATTGGGAATGATGGGAAAGATGAGGCCTAAGACAATGTCCTGATTCCTGCTTTGGAATTTGGAAGAATGCTGCTGTTTTTACACCAGAGAGGGATGAGAGGAGGAATTTATTTCTGCAGACATTTGTTGGAGGGGACTCTGTGGTCAGAAGACCTGCTCCCTGCCCCCCAGGAGCTCCCTGCCTGATAGGGTGGGGAGATGGAATTGTCCCAGGCACAGTGACAGAGACTCACTCCAGGCACAGAAGTACTCAGAGGACGAATTAAGTCTGGGTGCAGTCGGGGAAGGCTTGTTGAGTTGGTGACACTGCTGTAGCATTTTAAAAATGGTCATGGCAGTGGAAGATGGACATTTCCAGATGGACCAGGGAGGTGAGAGGAATTCTGGAGAGAAGGGACAGCTTGGGCAAAGACTTGGAGAGGAGAAAGAGTATGTGCCTCCCCCCGGGGCACCAATCTGCAAGGATGAGGCTGAGTTTCTACGGGGAGGTGGAGTTTCAGACGCTGGCAGGGCTTTGCAGGTCTTGAGCTCTGAGGAGCAGTCCTGGCAGAGAGAGTCATGGGCCATCTGAGTGCGGTTGGTACCTGAAGGTCTGAGAGGAGAGGGGCTTGCCTATGAGAAGGTGGAGAGAGAAAAGGGCTGAGCTTGGGACTTTAGAGACCATGGCCAGAAGAAGAGAAGCCCCTGAAGTGGACCATGGGGGGCAGGCCAAGAGGCAGAAGGAAAACCTGGAGAGTGGGGGCCATGAAGCCCAGAGGAGGGAGGTTTTAGGAAGGAGGCGGCTGACGAGAGGGCTGGAGGCTGAGTTGGCAAGGGTGATAAGCATTGGGGCAGATGGGGTACCAGAAGGGGGACTGGGGTGTTAACTGTGGTGGCAAGGTCTGCAGGGCCAGGCTCTGGGGACCCAGCTGTGATAGAGAGGAGATGGGGCTTGGTCCAGCAGGCTGTGACAAGTTTTGGGGAGTTTTAGAGTACAGGAGCAACATGCCAAGAGCCAGGCCTTGAGAATCTTTATCTGGCAGAAGGAGTGTCATGGGCTGGAAGGAGGGGACAGAGGTAGGGAGACCATTTGGGAACGTAGCTGTGGTCCAGTGAGGGACACTGAGGGCTAGACCTAATGCTGTGAAGAAGAGGGAGAATTGCCGGGGTGACACTGTAGCAATAAATTGATAGATTTGCTGAAAGACTGCACAGGAGAATGAAGAATGAAAAAATGACCACGTGGTTTTGACCTTGGTAAGCTGAATGGTTTCACCATTAATATAGAGAGGCCATGGCTGGCCTGGTGGCTCATGCCTGTAATCTCAGTGCTTTGGGAGACAAAGGTGGGAGGATCGCTTGACGCCAGGAGTTGAGATTGCAGTGAGCAATGATCACCACTGCACTCTAGACCAGGTGACAGAGCGAGACCCTGTCTCTATACACACACACACACACACACACACACACACACGTACAGAGACAGCAAGAGAGAGGGAGGCAAGATGGAAGGCTGGTTGAGGGGAGAAGCTGATGAATTAAGAGTTCAGGCGAGTTGAAAGGACCTGTGGCCTGTGCAACATGCAGTTAAAGATGCTCATCAAGCTACCAGGAGAGGCTAGCACTGGCTCAGAGAGCCAGGTGTATTAGCAATGGAAGTCTGAAACCATAAATCGGATATATTCTTCAGTCAGAGCAAGTCCGAGAGAAGGGACATGGGCCTGGCATGGGTGTAGAAGCAGAACCTTGATTCTGTTTCCTGCTCCTCTGATTTTAATTTGATTTGATCTGTGGGAGAGATGACAGAGCAGTCCTTGCCCCAGGGGAGTATGAAACTTAAGAGAAAGCCCTGCTTGCTTGGCTGATTGATGGACTGGTTGATCTGCACTCTTCCTTGTTGTAGAAAGGACTTAAGGCATCTTACAGTGTGAAACAAGCCAGGACAGCATGAGCGTGGGAGAAAGAGGAAAGGAAAACAAGGTGGGGCCAAAACAACAGTAAAAATGCATGGAAAATTGACAGACTTTCCAGAAGCCACCTGGAAATGTAACCACCTAGAAAAGGGAAATGTAGTTCGTCATATAATCTTGTGTTCATAACATTAACATTTGCCCAGGAGAAGTATGGCTCTTCTTGGTCTCTGCTAGGTATACTAGCTACGTGACCTCAGGAAAGTCTTGTAATCTCTCAGAGCATCTGTTTCCTCATCTGCAAAATGGACTCAATCCTGTCCATCCCACTGGGTTGTTGGGAAGGTAGAAGGAGGGGTTGGGTGTGAAGCTCCGAGTTCGGTGCCTGCCTGCCTATGTGTCGGTATGTGGGGAATGAGTGCTGTGCCATGACCAGCCCAGCAAGCCACGGGATCAGCATGAATTATTAAGGCCAGCCACTGGCTCTGGAAAGCAGGGTCATCCCTGGCCACCTCTCTGGTCACTGCCAAGCACCTTTTGTCAAAGATGTGGCTTGGTCTCTGTGAGTTTGCCATACAGCCAGGATTGCCTATCATGCCATCTGCCTTGGCATCACAGTACAAACCTATGTTGACGCATCATGGGCCAACTGGCCAGGCATTCTCTAATTCCATCCTCTGTGGCCAGACCCTGGTTTTGGCAGCTCCAGCGTAAAGTTGTATTTTCACGTTCCTAACAATTTTGAAGAAATGGTTGCATCTTAGCAGATGAACACAAGTTAGTTCTGCTGTTTTATTTTACTTGCAATACAGGTCTGATGTTCTGCATTTACAGGTCTTATTTAAAGTGGACTTCTTTTTAATGCTTTCTTTAGGGTGAACCGTATCTGAACACTGCATATGGGCACATGATCTGCTACTGGGATGGCTCCGCTCATTATCTGATGTACCTGGTGATGGTGGCAGCCATAGCATGGGAGTAAGTCAGTTCACCTGGTGTGTGCCTTTGCCACCTTAGCAACCGATAAGCGGGTATGTAAGGAAATGTTATGCATAGAGGCAAATACACAAGCAGGTATACCGGACATGAATATAAGTTCCATGGGTGCACGTCAGACGTGGCTTTATCCTCCTTGTACCACTGCCTTTTGAATATGTCCCTCTGAATTGCTCCCTAGCATGGTGACAGCTCGGGCAGACCCTTTAAGCTTTCTGATTATGTTGTCTTACAAGAATAATTTTTATTTTCAGCAATTAAAGCCAAGCACATCTTAAACTTCATTCCAAAACTTCAAAATTTCCAAACAGCAATCTGATTTCGGTTCAAAGCTTCTGTCCTTCCCCAGATCAGGCACAGCTCTGCGGCTTGGCTCGCACTAAGGCTTGGCTGCATGTCCTGTCCGTTCACTCCTCCTGTCTCACTCTGCGGCTGGGCCCTTGGCTGTGGATGTGTATGTACAAGGGATTAAAGGAACAGGGGCAGAGTCTTATGTGAAAGGTGCTGGTTTTTGGGTATTGGTATCCCCATCATGATATGCTAGCTTGGTCTTGGGAGGCACACATGTGAGTTCTTTAGAGACCCCAACCACAGGAGCTTCTGCATTGCACTAATTCCTGAAGTGAACGACGTGCTCTCGGGCTGAATTTCGGTCCATGGTGGCACACCCACAGCTTTTTTTCTGCTGGGGCCCCTGTAACCCAGAAGGTACACCCTTTGGGGAGGGATCTTTTCAAAACGTTTCAAGTCCAGCCGTCTTCTCAGGCCTCCACTTGCTTCTGGGTAACAGAAAGTCATGCATTCTTGCCCCATACAAGGTTGAAATGTAGTTTAACCAACTATCTCCCTCACTCCCAACATGCACTCAAGGTCAGCTCCAGCTAATTTTTTTTTTTTTTTTTTTTGAGACAGGCTGGAGTGCAATGGCACAATCACAGCTCACTGCAATCTCCGCCTCCCAGGTTCAAGTGATTCTCATGCCTCAGCTGGGACTATAGGCGTGTGCCACTATACCTGCAAATTTTGTATTTTTAGTACACAAATCTAAACTTTTTTTTCACCATGTTGGCCAGGCTGGTCTCAAACTCCTGACCTCTGGTGATCTGCCTGCCTCAGCCTCCTGAAGTGCTGGGATTACACGCGTGAACCACCGTGCCCGGCTCCAGCTCATTCTTATCTGTCCTCCTGTTTACAATACCAGTCATTGTGAATGGGCCTCCTGGGGTCTGGTTACATTTGGCTTGAGGGCTGGGGTGAGGCAGGACGCACACAGTATTCTCCTTGTTTCCCTTCAGAGAATTTCCTTTTGAATTTCTCATAGCCTGTTACATAGTGTGGAGTTTGGGTTATTGGGGTTATCAATTGAAGGAACTTTTTTTTTTTTTTAATTTTGAGATGGAGTCTCGCTCTGTTGCCCAGGCTGGAGTGCAATGGTGCGATCTTGGCTCGCTGCAACCTCCGCCTCCCAGGTTCAACCATTTCTCCTGCCTCAGCCTCCCGAGTAGCTGGAATTACAGGTGCATGCCACCATGCCCAGCTAATTTTCTTTTCTTTTTTTTTTTTTTTTGTGCTTTTAGTAGAGATGGCGTTTCACCATGTTGGCCAGGCTGGTTTCAAACTCCTGACCTCAAGTGATCCGCCCACCTCAGCTTCTCAAAGTGCTGGGATTACAGGCATGAGCCATCATGCTCGGCCTGAAGGAACTTTTTGTCAGCATTGAAGATTAGGGGTATATGTCTAGCAGCTCCTTTGCAACATGGGGTACATGTCACTTGTCTTCACCTTTGGGGCTTTGGCCAAAATTCTGTGATCCCAGGAAAAGTCCATTTAACATTATCATTGTAAGTATAACTCATACTTATAATGATTAAAAACATGGATCCAATTTCATTTCTTCTTTCAGCTTTCTTTTTCCTTTCATGCTGTTGAGTTTCACACACAATAGGGAAATGCAGGAGTCCTGTGGCAGGGATGATCATGTTGTAGTTTAACAGAAGACATAGCAGGCATAATTTCCTATTTAAAAGGACACGAAGAAGGTTCTATAGTATATCACATGGCAATGAAGTTACATAACCAGGGCTCCTTGTGTTTGATTTATTCCTCTCGATTCAATATGCTTTGATTCATGTACTTTACTAGTTTGAATACAAAATAATATTGAGGATCATTTTTTGCTTAGTATTCTAAGACAAACATACCAAGTCAAGATTTTTTTGTTGTTGTTGTTACAGGGAAACTTATAGAACCATTGGCCTATATTGGGTTGGATCTATTATTATGAGTGTTGTTGTTTTTGTGCCAGGAAACATTGTAGGTAAGAAACTTTATCTTAAAGTTCACTTTCCTTTTCTAAAACAATGGGGCTTGTTTTTAAATAGAGAAGCTCTTTTAGTTATAATAGAACCAAGTGATTCCAAGCTTACTAAAAACCTGTTTTGCAGAATAATTCCTTTTTCTCACCTTTAAAAAAAAATACCTTTTAAGAAGTGCTTTGAGCAATTTTCAGACGTGTGCATTGAACAATTTGGCAGTCAAGTCATCAGGGATTCCTGTTTTTTTAGAAGGATCTTGAGGGAGTGAGTATGGTGTTTATGGCTATATTTACTGTGTAAATATGTTAACTCCTGACACACTATGAGAACTCCAAAAATGTACTTGGAAATTACATTATTAATGTATGCAGGAAATCAGGATATATATATATATAGGGAGATAGATATATACAAACATATATAGATATCTATCTAGATGTATTTTTTGAGACAGGATCTCACTCTGTTGCCCAGGCTGGGTTGCAGTGGTACAGCCATAGCTCACTGCAGCCTTGATCTCCTGGGCTCAAGCAGATTACTGTAGGTAGGACATGCCTGTTAATACACATCTAGTATTTTAAATTGACCTTTTTAATTTGGCCTCATTAAAAATATTGTCTGGCCCATAGCAAAATTTTAGATGACCTGAAATGGGGAGGTATCCTAAATATTACTTGTGTTAGATATGCTTTTGGTAACTTCTTTCTCTTTCTCTCTTTTAAATAGGGAAGTATGGAACACGAATTTGCCCTGCTTTTTTCTTAAGCATACCATATACTTGTCTTCCTGTCTGGGCTGGTTTCAGAATCTATAATCAGCCATCAGAAAATTATAATTACCCCTCAAAGGTGATTTTATTCAGTTTTGATGTACCCTGTTCTCAAACTCATAGGGTTCTTTCGCATCCACTGGCCACTGAATTGAACTGTGCCTCTGTGGACTGGAGCATTTGGGGCATCCAAACAGTGTGACTGTTTTGATTATGCAGCATTAGCTTACATATTAGTTAATGTAGGCAAGAAGGTCTGTTTCTGTCTGAATACATCTGCTTCTGTTGGCAAGGCCATACTTGGGGGAGCTTCCTGTGCCAGTGGTCACACTGGCTCTAACCATCAGATTCTGCATTAGTGTGTCAAGTGAAGTCCATAGTGTGTGGTTTATCTAGGATTGTTAATGGCCTGGACTTTGAGCACCTGGGTTCCTCTGTGACACCTATGCATTTATTACCCCAAGAGGACACTGGAGGGATACTGTTCCTCAAGGTAGTCTACACAGCCATACAATCTTGACTCCAGAGATCCAGGCCCATGGAGACTGGCTACAGGACATCTGAGACACCTCCCTTCCATTCACAGCCAAGGCAGTCAAGGTGAAACAACACTGGCCTGACAGATACTCTGTTAAGGCCTTCATTTCTAAGCTAGTTTCTCTCTGTTTCTTTTACTTTTCTAGGTATTAGATCATTTAGCAAGATCTTTTAAGCAAAACTGATATATGAAAATACGAATTACTAGAGATAATCAGAATATGACTATTCATTTTACAAAAGATTTTCAATATAATTCATTAAAATACATTTTAATTGACAAATACTTCATTTGTAAACATTTAGACACCTGCTATGTAAACTCAGGCTGGCACACTGACAGCTGGTACTCTCTTATATCCCTCTGAGGAAAGAGGTGGCTGTTAAAAAGAAAAAGCAAATAGTCAGTCCACCCTTAGTTCCAGCTCCACTGCTTTTAAAGGTTCCATGTCAGTGTGTCAACAGAGTAGGTATGCCATGAGGCATGCAGAATTGCTTATCATTATTTTTAATGTGAAAACACAGTGACAGCCAGGGCTAAGCAGGCATTGTCATACAGTGCTGACAGAAACATAAATTCAGAATTGCTCTGCAAAGCAATTTGGCAATGTTATCAACCTTAATAATTCTGGAACCCAATAATTCTGCTCCTAGAGCCCTATCCTCAGGAAATCATCACGCAGATACCACCAAAGATTTACAAAGTTGTTCATCATTACATTAAATATAACAGTGAAAAATGCCTAAATATCCAACAGTGGGAGAATGGCTAAAGTGTGGTGTTTCCATATGGTATTCAGTTTTAGAAAATTTTTAAACATGTAGGAAAGTGTTTATAATATAGGCAGATGCTGAGGGCAAAAAGAACAAATACAGAATTGTTTATATACAGGAAAAATTTTATATATAAAATTGTTCCTAATTTTCTGAAAAATGTAGATATATGTGTGTGTATATATGTATGTTGTGTGTGTGTGTATGTAACTATATCTATTTACATGTATTACTGGAAAAGTATATCAACGGCTAATAGTGGTGTGGCAGGTTTACGGTTTACCTTTAAAATTTCTTATCATTAAAACGTCATTTCAAGAAAAAAAGTGGACTCATAGAGCTACAAGGGCCCTTCAAGAGATCATTTAGCCCAAATTCTTCATTTCACAGATAAGGAAATTGAGACTTGAGGAAGGAAATGATTTTCCTAAAGTTCCATGGCCAGTGATTTATGATATAAATTGTGAATCTTCAAAATTCTCTTATCCATCATCATGACATTTAATGTTTCAAATTTCAGATTCTTCTTTGGCACTTTGGGCCTGCTCTTTAGGTACAAACTCTATTTTAGGTTATTCAAGAAGCCCAAGCGAAAGACCTGCTGAGAAGACCATTTGATTTAATGTTGGTCGTGTGTCTCCTCCTGGCAACTGGATTTTGCCTGTTCAGAGGCTTGGTAAGCATAACAGATCATAATAATGTAACATTGTGATACTATTCATATTTCCAAATGGAAAAAAACTTAGAAATATGTTTTTGTTTTTCCATACTTCTTAGCAAACTAACAAACCATTCCTCCCATCAAAGCCTGGAGCCCTGGACCTGCTTCCTGCTGCTCCCGACCCCAGACTCCTGCTGTCACCTCGTCCCATCCTTAGATCAAGCTCTACTCAGAAGCATCTTCCTCCCCGTTTTAGGGCATCTAAAAAATCAGCCATCAGAGTCTCTCTTTTTTATTCTTTTGATGTTTCTGATTTAAATGTAAACATCTTTGGTAAGGATGGCACCCTAGGACTGCAACACAACTGTGGCACAGAGCATCCCTGTGTTCTCAGGAGTAGGGGCAATAGGGTTGAGGAAGGCGTACCAGTTCAACAATTCACGTGTATGTAGGGTTATGGGAATGTCTCACTGATAAGAGTAGTGTTGAGTAAATTCATCTCAGGCCTGGAGTCTTTGTATTGATGTGACTGAAATACATTAAGGGCACGTGTGCATTTCATGTTTTCTATTTTCTCTTTATTAATATTTTACTGCAGAAGTTAGGAAAAAGACTCACAGGCTTTGGAGTTAGAATCCTGGCCACTTACTAGCTGTGTGGCCTTGGAAAAACTACTTAACCTCTTTGACTCTGATTTCCTCTTTGTAAAATAACACTACCTACCTTAACAGTATTGTTTTGGAGATTAAATAATGTACATCAAACACTTGGTAGAGGCTCTTATACATAGTAAATGATTACTGTTAGGATTTTTATTGATCAGTGATCCTTCACAATTCCCCAGTTTGATGATTTCTTCTTAGTAGAAATGAATTTGGGAAGTTTAGAATTATATTGTTAATTATATTCAGCTTCAGTGACAATTTCTATTCTAAGCCTGTTGGCGCACGTAACAGTTGGACAGTAGAGTGGCAAGTGTAAGCCCATGTAGGTGACTTTTATCATTTCAGGGTCTTGGGCTACTGGGGGCCTGTGCAGCAGGCTGGGTTCAGGGTGAGAAGCTGTTTTAAGAGTTATCTTTATCTGTGAAATGTCAGAAACTTTCTGGAGGAGAGTTGGCCAACAGGAGGAGAGGCATGGGGAAGAGAAGTAAAGAAGGCAAGGCCATAGCTTTGCTTAGACCACAGGGCCACTGAAACTGTTCTTTGGTTAGTTTGTTGTAATTCTTAAAGTTCAAACAACAAAAAATAGTGGGCCCCACCTGTATTCTTGCATGGCCATATCCCCTTCCCTGTGCACATGAGAAAAATGTGTGCATGTGTGGGGGTGCATGCAAGGTGCGTAGGGCTTTTGGATTGGGGCCATTTTTACCAACTCTGCCATTGGCCTGTGTTCATATATGCCATCTAGGTGGGACAACATTTATGGCCAAAGACATGAGGAATGGTGCCTGAGGGGAGGAAGGTGACTCAGAGGGGACCTAGTAAGGTGCCAAAGAGACTTTCCGGCAAGAGGACCCTGCTTTCAAATCATCATCTTTTACTGCCTCCAAAGGCCATATACTCTATGATGCACTGGATACAGGAGGGTGCTATTTTCAAATCTTGCAATGCATAGTAAGATGAATTTGGTGTAGAAATATACTTTTCTTCCTGTAGGGAATAGTGGGCTAGTTATTTCCAAGAAAAGTGAAACTCATAATTTAAAGCAAGCTGTGCTTTGGCTAGCCAAACCTAGATACTTAAACTCTGAATATCTGATAGGTACCCCAGAATAGGGCATTAGTTTCCATTTCCTGCACCATAATGAACCTTGGCTTAATCTCCTTAGAACAAATCTGCAAAATATTTCCATCATTGATGAGCCTCTACAATGCATATGTTTTGTTAAATAGCAAAGCAGCTTGTGACTAAACCTGGCACATTTAGCCTTATCAGCAAACCTAAGAACCAGATGTGATTGTATTTTTATAATGAGTTTATTTTTGTCCTTAGATTGCTTTGGATTGCCCATCTGAGCTCTGCCGATTATATACGCAGTTTCAAGAGCCCTATCTAAAGGATCCTGCTGCTTATCCTAAAATTCAGGTCAAGTAGTTATGAAGCCTAAGATTTTTCTAAAATTAATTTTCTTTTAAAAAATGGGTCCCAGCTGGGTGCGGTAGCTAACGCCTGTAATCCCAGCACTTTGGGAGGCTGAGGCAGGTTGATCACGAGGTTAGGAGTTTGAAACCAGCCTGGCCAGCATGGTGAAACCCCATCTCTACTGAAAAAATACAAAAAACTAGCCGGGCATGGTGGCACGTGCCTGTAATCCCAGCTACTCAGGAGGCTGAGGCAGGAGAATTGCTTGAACCCGGGAGGTGGAGGTTGCAGTGAGCCGAGATCGCGCCACTGCACTCCAGCCTGAGTGACAGAGTGAGACTCCACCTAAAAAAATAAAAATAAAAATAAAAGTAAAAAAAAAAAAAAGTGTCCCGTATAGGAAATAGGAATTAATATTTTCAAAGATGAAAATGTTTATTTTTTTGTACTTTTTAGTCAGGCCAAGTTAACTGCCAATTTGCTGATGATGTTATTTCTCTGTTCAATACAGATGCTGGTGTATATGTTCTATTCTGTTCCTTACTTTGTGACTGCACTGTATGGCTTAGTGGTTCCTGGATGTTCCTGGATGCCTGACATCACACTGATACATGCTGGAGGTCTGGCTCAGGTACTAAGAATATTCTGTTGAGAAGGTTTACTTGTGGTCTACGTGTCAATTGTTGAATATATGAAAAACTTCTTTGCTCAGTGTTTTAGACTAGGAGATAGCTATTAGACATGTCACCTTTTGTTTTGCAGTTCTTCAGAAGACATTTCTGCAAGTACATTTTATTTCAATCTCACAATAACTATATGGTAGATGTGCCATCCAGTTACACAGATGAGGAAACTGAGGTCCAGTGAAGTTAAATGATTTGCCCAAAGTTACACACCCAGCATGTGGCATTGTTGTTTTATTGGACTGTTTCACAATCTCTGAATACCATGGCTACTAAGAAAGGATTGAGAGCTGTCACCTTCAAAATGTCCGTCCAAATTTAAGACTTCAGAATTCCACTACGCTATGCTATACAGAACCAGGGAAACTGGTTTAAAAAATGTTCTGGGCCTGTCATTTCATTCCTTTTCCACTGGCACCTTGCCAAATATTTGGCCTAGAGTAGGTGTTCAGTGAATGCTTACTGCATTTAACTGAAAATGAAATTATCTATGGAGAACTTCACACATAACATAAAGCACATTTTTACAAGATAATTAGCAAAACAAATCAATCTTCTGAACAAGGAAGAAAATGAATTTCATTTTTTTCTTACTAGAAATAAAACAAATGAACTTATCGTTTAAAAACATTAGCTTCATCTTGTTCTTTTCAAACAGTTATAAGAATGAGGTTCATCCAGAAACTGTAGGCTTGTACAGTCAATTATATGCATGGTATAATAACCACGATCGCAAGACATACTAGAATTCACACGGTTGAAAAATATAGTTATTTAAGGGGTCAATGCATTAAATCCTTTCAGTTTGAGGTAATTCTTAATTATAAAATTAGCATAGTAGTATCAAAAAAGTTGATGTAGCATCCAGAAGTAATGGTTCCTGTCCTTTCCTTGAGGGGCTTAAGAAGGAAGAGAACTAACATTTATTGCTCTTTGCTGGTTTTTCCTTTGCAGACCTCTAAATACCCGATTCCTCAGTCCTTGGGGTTTATTTCTGTATTTTAGGTTTTTATCTTTGTATCTTTCAATACCAACTATAAGCTGATGACTTCCAGTTTTCTACCTTCAGCCCACACTGTTCCCAGACTCCTGTATTTCATTCCAAACTCAGTCTTTTTACTTGCATGCCTCACTAGCACCTCAGATTTAATATATAAAATAGGACCTGATCCTCCCCACAACCTCTCTTCCATTTTTTCATTATCTGTGTAAATAGTCCAATTGCATCCAGCAACTCAAGCCAGAAACTTGGAGTAATTATTTACACTCCTCATCCTCTACATCTAGACCACCACTAAGTCCTTTTTTTTTATTTTAAAGAGACAGTCTTGCTCCATCTCCCAGGCTGGAGTGTGATGGCACAGTCAGCTCACCGCAGCCTCAGACTCCTAGGCTCAAGCAATCCTCCAGCCTCTGTCTCCAGAGTAGCTGGGACTACAGACATACACCACCGCACACAGCTAATTTTTAAATTTTTTAAAGAGATGGGATCTTACTTTGTTGCCCAGGTTATTCTCAAATGCCTGCTTCAAGTAATCCTCCTGCCTCAGCCTCCCAAAGTGGTAGGATTACAGGTGTGAGCCACCACACCCAACCAGGTCCAGTTAGTTTTACTCCAGTGATTCTCCAACCCATTTTTTTTTCCAGCTCCGCTGCCCCTACACTAGTCTGAGCTCTCATTACCTTACTTCGTGCCAGGCAAACCACGTTAAACGTTTTACTTACCTATTTGTCTAAGGATAGGCTATGTGCTCTGCTGCTGTAACAAATACTCAGAGTAGCTTAACACAATAAAATTTTAATTCTTGTTTATGCAAAGATCACGTGGGATATTTTCAAGGTCCAGGCCTGGCACCAGGTCAACTGAGGGGAGGCTGGTGACTGTGGTCTTCCTGCCTGCCTCAGAATAAACAGCACAATGGACACATAGTATTATCTTCTGTAACAGCTTTGGAAAAAAAATCCCAATTTAAAGATGAGGAAACTGAGGCTCAGTCCACCTGGAATTATTTGCCTAAGATTACAGTTATTAAATGGCAGAATAGGGTTATGAAATCCTGTCTTGACTCCAAAGCTCATATTCTTCTCCATTGTGTTCTCTCATCCACCTCATGCAAACAATGAACTATGGCACAGAGTCCTACAGCACAAAAGACTGTATGTAGTACGAGGTATTGGAGAACCTTATGGGTGGAAAGCAGTGACATTCTGAGTTGGACTCTGAGGGCCAAGTGGGGCTTTATTAGGCTGAGCCTGTCCAGGGAATAACCCAGGGAGCATATGCAGCAGGTCTGAGGGCAGAGTAATAAGCCTTGGCTTTTTTTTGGCCTGGTTCCCCTGCCTTATTCTCCTGTATCCTTCAGGACAGATGGCCGCATACCCACTTCACTCTTGCCAGCCCTTTCTTTAGAGGATTAGACTGTTCAGTTTGACAGCTGTTCAGTTTGACACCTATTACCTGTGTGCTTTGCCTGCACAATCAGGCCTCCTCTGCCTGCCATGTGCCTGGTCAGCCTGGTACCAGTCCCTGATGCAGGAATGCTAAGTGTCATCAGCCAGCAGGCTGGTTAAAGAGACCAGATGTTGGACCTGGTCAAGTCTCAGGAGACAAATGGAAACAGCAGGAAAACCATGTGACCAGCAAAAGCCTAGTCACATGGCCAGGGTCAACAGTTAGGAAGCTTAGGAAGGTCATAGCTTAGAGGAAAATGGGTGTGGTAAGCCTGCAGCAATAAGACAAACCCTAATCTGTTGGTGAAGCTAAGCTTGCAGATGGGCACTTATTACTCCAGCCAAGTGGTTCTGAGAAGGGCAGTGTGGACTACAGAGCAGCCGGCAGCCACAGGGGCATTACCTCATTCATGTCAGACGTCAGGCATCCTGGGGCTTATCCATCACTGCCCAGTTTGATAAGGCAGCCTGAAGCCCCTCTCTTGATGGTGAATGCCCAGATCCAGAGCCTAAGGCTAAGGACCAGATCCTGTAAATGTCAGAAGGATGTTTCTCCCAGCCCAGCAGGTGAAGACAGACTGAGTAAAGAATTATGGGTCTGATTCCCACAGCTCTTGGCTGAGCTTTAATATCTACCTACTTATAGTGTGTAGGCTAAGGAAAAGTTAGAAGCCATGCCGCAACAAAACAATACATATGACCTGAATACTGAATTATGTTGTTTTGTACTTAGCAAATACTTGCTTATGAAATGGAGTCTCATCTTATGGGAGTATCTGACACATTCATCACAGAAAGCACTCTCCAGCAAGGCATGGTGGCTCACACCTGTAATCCCAGCACTTTGGGAGCCCGAGGTGGGTGGATTGCTTGAAGTCAGGAGTTTGAAACCAGCCTGGGCAACATGGTAAAACCCTATCTCTACAAAAAATACAAAAATTAGGCTGGCATGATGGCATATGCCTGCAGTCCCAGCTACTAGGAAGGCTGAGGTGGGAGGATCGCTTGAACCAGGAGGCAGAGGTTGCAGTGAGCCGAGACTGCGTCACTGCACTCTCCAGCCCAGGCGACAGAGAGAGACCCTGTCTCCCCCACCACCACCACAAAAAAAAAAAAAAAAAAAAAAAAAAAAAGGCATTTTTCTGTAACTTTAATCAGCATCTTTGCTTGCTAAAATTGCCATTCTTATTTAGAAGCCTTATGCATTCATGATCCCACTAACTTTACTAAAACTTACTTTTATTGAAATATCTAGTAAACTCTCAAGAATCTATGCAACTTAGTAAGGGGAAAAAAAAAAACACCTTTGAAAAGTTCTAGATCAGTACAGGCCAATGGAAGAAATATTGAGTAGTGGCCAGGCGCAGTGGCTCACACCTGTAACCCCAGCACTTTGGGAGGACCAGGCAGGTGGATCACCCGAGGTCAGGAGTTTGAGACCAGCCTGGCCAACATGACGAAACCCCGTCTCTACTAAAAATACAAAAAATTAGCTGGGTGTGGTGGTGGGCGTCTATAATCCCAGCTACTTGGGAGGCTGAGGCAGGAGAATCGCTTGAACCCGGGAGGCAGAGGCTGCAGTGTGCCAAGATCACGCCACTGCACTGCAGTCTGGGTGACAGAGAAAGACTGTCTCAAAAAAAAAGAAAAAAAAAGAAAGAGTGAGTAGTTATTGGGGCCTTGATTTCAGACCATGTAGGAGTCTGCCAAATCTGCTGCCTTCAGAAATCAAAAGATCAAGGAAAGAGTAAAAGAAGATTGAATAAAATGCAACCAGGACACATTTTAGACCAAAGAGTTCCACTAAGGACTTACTCATAACCCAGGTATCTTTTCATATAAAATGCTAACCATAGGATTAAAGCTGCAAGTGTAATCTGAAAGGCATTATAGGCTGCTTAGATCCACTTATTAGCATTTCCTATCAATTGAAGCATTTTCTCTGCTAAAATATCAATGAAAATGAAAAAAAGTCAAAGCCAGTAGAGTTCATGTAGTTAGGAACATAAGCTCTGGAGGTGAACTGGTTCAGATTCTAGCCTGTTGCTGATGAGCACAATGACCTTGGCTACTTTACCTCTCTGATCCTCAGTTTCCTCTTCTGTAAAGTGAGGATAATAACAGTAGCTTTCTCATGGAATTGCTGTGAGGGCTGGATGAGGTAATATATGTAAAGGGCTTAAAACAGTGTCTGGCACATAACGGCTATATTAACTCTTTGTTGCTATTATTACTGGTAGAAGATTCCCAGTAAGAGTTTGGAGATAATGCCTTATGTTGTTCAGAAGATTAACCTGAAGACAAGCTAATTAAATTATGTGTATTGTATATAATTACCAAGAAAACAAAGAAACTGGGTGAAAGCTTTGGGACAGACTCACCATGGGCTTGGTAAGGAGCCTGCCATCCCACAGCCAGCGAAGCAGGTTCAGTTACTTTCAGTCAGGTGCTGCCCTCAGACTCTCTAACTCTCTGGATATGTAGGTGCCATGCCATGTCTTTTTCTCACAAAGAGATATGGAAACTTACATGTGAATAATTTGGTTGTGAAGAGTTAACTCTACTGAAGTAAATTTCTTTTTTTATAATTTTTTTTTTTTTTAACTTGAGACAGGTTCTTGCTATGTTGCCCAGGCTGGTCTCAAACGCCTGGACTCAAGTGACACTCCTGCCTTGGCCTCCCAAAGTGCTGGGATTACAGGTATGAGCCACCATGCTCAGCCTGGAAGTAAATTTCATACGGTTTTTCCCTCACAGAGACGTTAAGAAAAATGTGAAAGTAACGGTTTAGGAAGAACACGGATAGTTGGGATACTAATGCAAATCTTGTTTTCTTCATTTGCTTCTGGTGTGATTCATTGCTAAACATCTTTACTTAGTATTAAATTATACTAATTTAACATCTTTATGTACTTATCCTTTCATGGAGACACAGTAAAAAGGTCAAAAGGTCAAGAGGATCTAAAAACAAAGGGCCCAGGTTTTCTAGAGTTGAGCACCAGATCATGAATGGGTATTTCAGTTTTGTATTTGTGTCTACAGAATAGCCCCAAGTGCTTGACACTATCTAAGCATGTCACAAACATTACCTCACTGAACCCTCATAACAACCTATGAGGTGGGTTCCACACCTCACCCAAGGCTAGACGGCTGGTTTGTGGTGAGGTGTGATTTGACTCTGGATGTCTAGTTCCAAAGTCAGTGTTCTGAACCAATGAACTATGTTGCTCAGAAAACTCTAAGAAAAGATAACACAGTTCTAGATTAGCTATTTATACTGTATTAGCAAAAGACCCTGGCTATCGTCCCAATGGTCACCTAAGTTTTCTGCCTATAACATTCACATGGACATATAACACTCTTTCAGTTCCTCCTTCTGGAACCATGATTAACTTTTTTAGTTATCCTTTACAGATTGTCTCTATACATGTAAGAAAACAGCTCTTAAAATTTAACCTTTGTTCACCTTATTGTCTCATTTGCCATTCCAATCATCCATTCTTAAAAAAAAAATCAGAGTATATCTCTTAATTATTTCTGTAAGGTGAAAATGATTTAGAATGAAGTGGAAGAAAAATTATTAGGGACTCAACCTCACATTGCTAAATTCTGGAGAAATTTCTAGGATCAACAACTCGTATCTGTAATCCTGGGCCTCCTGTTAATTCAGCAGCACTGAGTTCACTGAGCCACCTGACCCCAGCACAGGCTCAGGCTGAGCTCTTCAGGTCCTGCCATGAGAGGCCTGCCTTGTGCTGCTGGGAACACCACCCAGGAGAAAACCTGCAGCCCTTTATTAGCTATGTGCTTGGGAAGAGAAACCTCCTCAGGTGAGACTATTTTTCTGAACTTCAGAACCCTGAACACTTAACATCCTATGCCTTAGGAGAAAGCTTTGGTCAGGTGCTCACTCAGCTAGAAGTGTGGCCACCATAAGTACATCCATTAGGACTATGAGCAGTACTGGGAGCTGCACACAACTGGCCTTAGAGTTCTTCTCTCACATACAAATGCCTCTTTTGATTATGAATGTTAAAATTTTTGTGCCTTGTTTAATAATTCTGAATAAATAGGCCTACTAAAATACATACAAAAATAGAGAAATGCTTTGTAGACCCTTTTTGTATTTTGACAGTCACAAGTCCATTGTTGTTGAACGTTTATTGAGCTCTAACAATGTGATAGGTGCCACACAAAACATTAGACAAAGTACCTGCCCAGTGGGCTTACAATCTAATCTAAGGACATGAATCTTTTTTTTTTTTTTTAAAGACAGAGTCTCACTCTGTCACCTAGGCTGGAGTGCAGTGGTGCAATCTTGGCTCATTGCAACCTCCACTCCCGGGTTCAAGCAATTCTCCTGCCTCAGCTTCCCGAGCAGCTGAGATTACAGGCGTCTGCCACCACGCCCGGCTAATTTTTTATATTTTTAGTAGAGATGGGGTTTCACTATGTTGGCCAGGCTGGTCTTGAACTCCTGACCTCAGGTGATCCACCCACCTTGGCCTCCCAAAGTGCTGGGATTACAGGCGTGAACCACTGCGCCCAGCCATGATTCATTTAATGTTGCCACGAGTTTGCTGTTCATGAAAATGAGGTATTAACTGCACTGGTTAGTGCAGGAAAAGAGCCTACGGAATCACTGACTTTTTACGCAGGCTTCCCTATGCAAGTAGGCACAACTGCTCATATTTATTCTCTCAAAGTATGGTTGGCATTTCCCCAAATTTGGTGATTTTGTGATGTGTACAAGTATCTATAGAGACAGAACCACCAAACCCAGATTTCTGAAAACCAGGGATCAAATTTGGCTTCCAGTCCAGAAGAAAATGCTTGGTTATATATTCAGAAAAACACTATTATTCAAAACAGGCCCTAAGGAAAAATAGTACGGGAGCCATGCTCCTGCTCAGAGTTCCTAGAATGTCCAGAAAGCACCTCCTCAGGGCAGCCCTGAAAGTGCCCTTTACTCTAAAGGTTTTTTGTCCTCGGAGCCCAGAGATGAAAATACATTTGCTGGGTTCTGCCTGGGCATCTACCCAGGGGAAGGGTATCTGAGGGCCAAGTCCTCTCAGTGCCTCATGGATCACAGTGTAGACAATCTACGTGTTGGTCCTTGGCAATACATCATGCTAATTTAATTTCTATCTCCAGAATAGCAAAAATGTACCACAGGTCTACAGAATATATCAGGAATTTGTAAAAATGCAGCCCATTAAAATATCTGCCACTGATAAAAAATTCATAAAGATGCTGCTTAAAAAAACTTGTCCTTTTATTGTCATGGTGAAGTCAAGTAAGTAACACCTTTATCTGTGAAATCACTCAGCAGAATAAATTGGTTCCATATGGAAGGAAATATAAAATAACTTATATGTATTTAAAGCAAATTTAAAGCAAATTCTATGCCTTCTCTATAGTGCAGTCTTTTGTCTCTTTGATCCTGATGAACTGATAATTTACTACTTATTACATTTAGATTCCCAATCCTTTATTCATGTGTATCTTGAATTTCAGCAAGATATGAAAATGCAGACTCCAGGGGTACATTTTGTAATGATACAAGCCTTCTGAGGAAATTTTTGACAGGAGCTTTTAATCCTGCTGTGGTCTGTTTTACCCTTTCCAATACGGTTTTCCTCTGTGCTTGTGAAAAATATCAAAAGACCAATTGGCACATTCTGAATGTGTTTTCTGAACAAGTATATAAGTAGAGAGGGAGGCCATTTTGCAAATGCAGATAATGCTGACAAGTCATACTTCTAAATAAATTATAATTTGATTTAAAAAGGTTGCCTGCATGTACATTTGCCATTTTACAAAGAGCAACCGTACTCCTACCTCTACCCAAGTTGGTAACAACCTTATCTTACAAACAACCCTTAATATTTTAAAAGCTGCAGAAAAAACAAATACATGAATAAATGAATAAACAAAAAACATACAGGGAAAGGGTATGAGCTCTTGCTCCAAGGAGTAGATGAAAGGCTGATAAATGAAGCTGAGGTCCCCCCAGTGCTTCCCTTTCAATAGTCTGTTATGCTAAAAATATTTTAGTTTTTAAAAACTCTGCACTTTCTTCATTTTTATTGGAACACAATTTGTGAACCACAACTGAGTCTGTATGTAGGATCTCCAGAATACAAATCAGAAAAAAATTTGAGATTTTATTCAGATTTTTCTATTAGATTGAGCCACTAATGTTTGGTAAGGGGCACTTGATGGTTAAAAAACACCACTGGCATGATAAAACTACACTAAATAATATCTACTTTATTTGAACAGTCATATTAAGAATGGCCCTAAATTTAATCAAGGACTAAATTTAATGAAAGACTCTGACATTAAAGACTCTGGATTATTTGAAGGTATTTTGCCTGCAGGTGAGACTGGTTTTTAGGGCACAGAAACGCAGCCTGAATGAACCAGTCAGAACTCATCATGCATCCAACTGAACACGTTTCATGCTTACCCAATTTTTTTTTTTAATGCAACAGGCTCAGTTTTCTCACATTGGTGCATCTCTTCATGCTAGAACTGCTTATGTCTACAGAGTCCCTGAAGAAGCAAAAATCCTTTTCTTAGCATTAAACATAGCATATGGAGTTCTTCCTCAGCTCTTGGCCTATCGTTGTATCTACAAACCAGAGTTCTTCATAAAAACAAAGGCAGAAGAAAAAGTGGAATAAAAATATTACTTCATGTTCCTCCTTTCTAAATTACTAACTTTTGTTATACTGGTACTGATATTTTGTCCCATTTCACTCTCTTCTCATAAATGAATACTTAAGAATATGTACATTCTTGCTCTGCACTGTATGTGTGAGCTATATGGTATTGTGTAAATTTTTTTTGAAGGAAAATGGAAATTCTTGAGAAACAGTTTGTTTAAAGAAATATATTCAAAATCATTTGTGAATAAACTTGATCATCCATCTCAATATTCTGTTTGACATATAAAATAATTGTAAGTGTAAAAAATTACAATGTAGTGCCAACAGTAGTGAGCATGAAATGAAACTATTCAGAAGAGAATATGGCCTGTGCATATTAAAAAATTCAAAACAGTGAATGCTGACTGGAGGAGTAACTTTTGCAAATAAGATGAATATGCTTCATTATTAACCTCAATATAAAAGGCAAATCATCAGAATATTTTTAAATGTTGTTTGAAAAATGTTTTTCCAAGGAAAGTTTATTATTTGCTGTTTTAAGAAAATTACTTTTACTAAATTTTTTTGCGTGAATTTAAACAGCTAAATAGGGATCAGTAATTTTATCTCTATCCTTAATGAACACTTGTTTTATTGGTGGCTAGAAATATTTCTATTGTATTTCTGTGTATATTTTTAATAAAATTATTTTTGGCCTCTTATGAAGACAAATCTTATTAAATTTGAAACATTTCATATATACACATAAAATGCTTTTAAAGAAAATTTGTGAGTTGTATATTCCAATTCAAAATGTCATCTACATTCCCCTTATGTTTCAGTGTGAGCAATGAAGAGGTCTTTTGATGAATTAAATTTCATTAATTAAAAAATACATTCAAATATTCAAAATTAAAAAGTACCTTTTAAGGAAAAAGTATTAGATTGACATCTCTACTATCTTTTTATGAACTTTTCATGTTTGGGATTGTATGTTGAGTATACTAGAGAAAATCAGTATTTACTAAATGAAAGAAACACACCAAAAATACAAACAGCCACCTCCTCACTGTGCCTGGGAATGATAAATGGACTGGTGCTTTCATACCCTTAGCTGCCATCATCACCATCATCATTATTAATGGCCCTAGGCTTTTAGGTCTGCTCACATTTTCTCATGTTTTTATTAGCTCTCATCAAGAAAACCAAAAGAAAATGGGATACAAATCAATGCATGGATAATATCAGGTTACAAAATCTAGGGTCCACTGGGCTGGTAAATATGTATGTGTAAGCATATCATGTAGTCATCTCCCCATCATCCCCTACAGTGTTTTCAAATAATCTAAAACCCAGAGAGTGTTTAAAAAAAAAAAAAGAAAGAAAAAGAAAAACCCTCACCTGCACTTGATTCTATTGTCAGCTTGCTGTGAACAATTTTTGCTTTAATATATGAATTACATTAATACCTCACGTTACATATATGAAGCCCAATTACACTAACTTAGTTTGCTTACAACCTCAAATCTTACTCCCAGTACACATTCCAATA
Source organism: Pongo pygmaeus (assembly GCF_028885625.2). Taxonomy (NCBI): domain Eukaryota; kingdom Metazoa; phylum Chordata; class Mammalia; order Primates; family Hominidae; genus Pongo; species Pongo pygmaeus. The sequence continues at coordinate 89,493,549 of NC_072389.2, read as the reverse complement.
AATTTATTCTGTAAAAACAATACATTTTTTTGTTTTTGATTTTTTTACAGTAAACTTTTCAACTACAAACCTTGAATACGCGAAAGATGTTCCAAGGACAAGCATTAACAGGATTGATAAAACCCAAACTGACTAAATGTGTTCTCACAATATAAGCTGGCATAAAAATAAATAAAATTCTCTATTATCACAATAGCAACAATAATGTACACATAATAATGGTTTAAGGATGAATATTAACTATTCTAATTGTAGTTCCAAAAGAAAACAGTTTATTTTAAAAGTCTACATTTAAAAGTCAATGCTTTGTCTGGTTTCCCATAGGGCTGTTGCTGATTCCAGCTTTAAAATGTAAAGTATCCACCTTGAGTGCTTAGCTCAAAATTGTATTGGCACTGGGAAAAAAATAAATCATTGCCTTTATTTTGGAGTAACACAAAAAGACTCACTAACTTCACATATAGAAACTTAGTTTGTGTACATAACAATATGAATTTTGAGAAGTATAAGCTGTCAACTAGCTATTTCTAATACGGAATAGATATTTTACAATATGGTTAAACTTTACACATGGCCTCAAAACTGAAGGACAATTTTAATTTTGTCTTCAATATACCAACGTTATGTATTTAGGAATTAATTCCTGGGTTCTGTCACAGAGAGGAAATTCCATTCTTAAGCATTATGTTGAGTGGTCATCTAAAAAATGTTAATTTATATTTAACTGAGTGTTTGATGATGGTGGGGTCAAGGCAGGAAAATGATGATCATAACTGCCTTGATAAAAGGATCCTAGACATGTATAAGTCTGCGCAAAAATCTTGATAATCCTCAGTGGTTAAGGGCAACTTCATGCAAGCAAATAACATGAAATTAAATCAGTAACTTTTAAAAAAGGCTAAAATGTCTTTTCCCCCCGAAACACAACAGAGAGGAATATGAATAATGTACATACAAACTGGGGTTCTGTCAATGACAACAAGGACTATGTGTTGGTTCATATCAAATCCAAGAATATTAGACAACCAAACATATAACCTTCTTGTGGTTTCTCTTAATATGCAGCATTCATTATGGTAGTTAGGTCTGTAAAAAAAAAAAAAAGAAAGAAAACAAGCCTTTAGATGATTTAGGATACTAACAATGAGAGCTATCCACACCTAGATAGTACATAATTGGGTTTTCTGAAATTTTAATATGCACTGCAGCATTAACAATACTTACTGAGCAAGAGCAGCTTCTGTGGCTTTGCTTTAGACCTGTCAGTGCAAAAAGTTAAAGGAAATACTAGGGTATTTTTAGTGTCCCATAGAAAAAAATTATAAACCTTGTCTACTGTCTGTTAGGACAGAGTGCAGCAGTGCACATTCTACAATTCTAGGACTATGTTTATTGCTGGAATACATCATCAGTGGAGAAATTGATATAATCTATCTGTGAGGACATTCTTCAGAAAGAAAGGTAAGCTGTGTAAAATTTAAAAAGCACTTAGAGTGTGCACCAATTAATCTTTGGAATATTTATAACTTAATTACTTGTGACACATAGCTCAAACAAATGTAGGAGTTAATTAAGATGTACAAAGTCTCTGACTTCTTGCTTTTAAAAAAAACATAAAGGATAAGAGGAAGCCTAGATTTCTTATAAAATTTAGATGGCATCCGTGTGACAAACAGAAAATAAAACATTTGTTTCATAAAAGAATTATGTTTCTATTTGGGTCCCACTGTAAATTGTGTCTGGTTCTATTTCCCCAAAAGGATGCTATTTTTTCCCCCTCATCATTAACCCAAATATATTAAACCCCCTAGTAATACCCTCATGGGATGAATGAAGGAGGGAAGTCAGCCCTCAAGTATTTTTTCTAAAAACAGCCTGCTTCCACTCTTAATTTCACTAAATGAATGAACATGTTTGTAAGCACATGTGCACACTCATGGGTATGTTCTCATTGAGACAGCCCAACATGTATACTAAATGGTATATATTATAATAAACGATTCCAGGACCTTCAAAGGAGAGAGAGTTACCAAAACTTCCATCCCCCTAAGATGGCACAAATATACTTTTTATCCTTCTGTCCCTACCAAAATGAGGAAGTAAATCTTTAAAAAAAAAAAGTTTGAAATTTGTGAACTTAAAAAGCGGAGTGCCTGGTGACTCCTAATTATTTCTTAACAAAAACACCAGTTATAAGATTATACTCACAGATACTTTGGAGGATCTTCCTCCCTTGTGAAGGAGGAAGACACCCATTAGAACAATGAAAAATTGTTAGTCAACCAAAGAAACTTTTTTTTTTTTTGAGACAGAGTCTCACTCTGTTACCTAGGCTGGAGTACAGTGGCGTCTGATGTCAGTTCACTGCAACCTCCGCCTCCCCGGTTCAAGTGATTCTCCTGCCTCAGCCTCCTGAGTAGCTGGGGTTACAGGTGTCTGCCACCACGCCCGGCTAATTTTTGTATTTTTAGTAGAGATGGGGTTTCACCATGTTGGTCAGGCTGGTCTCGAACTCCTGACCTCGTGATCCGCCTGGCTCGGCGGCCTCCCAAAGTGCTGGGATTACAGGTGTGAGCCACCATGCCTGGCCGAAACCTTCTTTAACAATGTTTTCTTATTATTACTGTGAAAGGCGATAAATTCTATGTTTATCTTGGTAGAATAATCACAGTAAAAACTACTCAATCCACATCAAAGAATATTTTTGGAACAGGGGGTCCAATGGCAGCCTCAGAGTAGTATTAATACCCCCAACAAAGTGAAGGGAGCACCAAGAATTTGACTATAGTTTTAAGGACATGCTTTTTGTGGTCTTTAAACAAGGTGCTGTCAAATGAGTGCTTTGTAAAAGCAAATTACAAAATCTGAGATTAAAAAATTCTCACACCATAATCACTTTGCATCCATATGTTGAAAACTGCATCTTGCTAATTCATCATGGTATATATTCTGGACATGGTACTCTGACTGTCTCCTAGATCTGAAGTCTCCTCTGAGTAAGTAGCCACAAGTGGCTCCTTATGCACTGGTTGCCATGCACCCCTATATTAGATAATGGATGGAGAATCCAATCAGATTCTCTCTGGAGGTATCTAAATGTGAGGCACACTGAGAGGCTGTAGGGTGGCAGCAAAACTGAAGGATACCCAGAACACTGTAAGCAGAAGGTATGAAACAACAGAAGCTGTAAGGATCTTTTCAAGGAATACCATTTTGATATGAAGGAATGATGATATTCAATATGGCTATGCAGATTCGGCAATTTGGCACGTTATAACAAATAAGTAACTTATTACTTCCAGAAAAACAACTGTTTTTTGCCAATGATAAAATTTGAGTGTTCAGTGAAAACTAGAATTTCAAATCCTCCATGACTGACAGTTTTCCAATATTTAAAGACTTTTTTTTTTTAGAGACAGGGTCTTGCTCTTGTGCCCATGCTAGGTGTAGCAGTGTGATCACAGCTCACTGCAGCCTTGAACTCCTGGCCTCAAGCTATCCTCCTGCCTCAGCCTATCAAAGTGCTGGGGTTACAGGTGTAAGCCACCAAACTTGGCCCCAATACTTAAAAGACTTTTCTGATGAGACAGGTAGTGATATGAAAAATGTGATTAAAAACATTTTGTACTGAAATGAGTGAATATTTGGAAGACCCAAGTAATTCAGAGAACCTGTATTTTCTAACTGGGGGAAAGCTATTCAAAGTGCTAGACAAACAGGCATATGAAGAAAAGCTCAGTATCACTGATCATTAGAGAAATGCAAATCAAAACTGCAGTGACATACCATTTCACACAACTCAATGGCTATTACTAAAAAGTCAAAAAATAACAGATGCTGGCAAGGTTGCAGAGAAAAGGGAACACTTATATGCTGTTGGTGGGAGTGTAAATTAGTTCAACCATTGTGGAAATCAGTACGGCAATTCCTCAAAGAGCTAAAAACAGAACTACCATTCAACCCAGCAATCCCATTACTGGTTATATACTCAAAGTAATATAAATCATTCTACCATAAAGACACATGCATGCGAATGTTCACTGCAGCACTCACTATATACAATAGTAAAGAAATGGAATCAACCTAAATGCCCATCAATGACAGATTGGATAAAGAAAATGTGGTACATATATACCATGGAATACTATGCAGCCATTAAAAAGAGTGAGAGCATGTCTTTTGTGGGAACATGCATAGAGCTAGAGGCCATTATCCTTAACAAACTAACACAGGAACAGAAAACCAGATAGCGTGTGTTCTTGCTTATAAGTGGAAGCTAAATGATGAGAACTCATGGACACAAAGAGGGGAACAATGGACACTAGAGCCTACTTGAGGGTAAAGGAGAGGAGGGAGAGGATCAGAAAAAGTAACTATTAGATACTAGGCTTAGAACCCAGGGTAACGAAATAATCTGTACAACAAACACCCATGACATGAGTTAACCTTTATAATAAATCTGCACATGTACTCCCTGAGCCTAAAATAGAAGTTAAAATAAAGGCAAGACTATTAAGATACTCATATCACCATTTTTCAATTAAATATCTATAATACCAGATTTTCTTCATATACCTTCAACCACAATTACATATTACAATAAAGAGAATGCAGAAATAGATATGAGGATCTAGTTGTCTTCTATCAAATCAGACATTAAAAAGATTTGCAAAAATGTAAAAATGTCATTCTGCAAACTTTTCTGTGAAATTTTCATAAAAATGCTATTTAAGTAATGGATTTATTATTATATTAAATGAATTAAGTATTTTTAAAATTTGTTTTTATTTCTAATTAAATAAATATCATTAACGATCACATATATAAACAAAGCTCTTTGGGGCCCTCAATAACTTTTTTTTTTGAGATAGAGTCTTGCTCTGTCACCTAGGCTGGAGTACAGTGGCACAATCTCAGCTCACTGCAACCTCCGCCTCCCGGGTTTAATCAATTCTCCTGCCTCAGCTTCCTGAGTAGCTGGGATTATGGGCACATGCCGCCACGCCCAGCTAATTTTGTATTTTTCGTAGAGATGAGGTTTCACCATGTTGGCCAGGCTGGTGTTGAACTCCAGACCTCAGGTGATCCACCCACCTTGGCCTCCCAAAGTGTTGAGATTACAGGCCCCTTAAAGGGGGCCAGGTGCAGTGACTCATGCCTGTAATCCAAGCACTTTGGGAGGCTGAGGCGGGCGGATCACTTGAGGTCTGGAGTTCGAGACCAGCCTGGCCAACGTGGTGAAATCCTAACTACAAAAAACACAAAATTGGCCAGGCGTAGTGGCGCGTGCCTGCAATCCCAGCTACTCAGGAGGCTGAGGTAGGAGGATCGTTTGAACCCAGGAGGCGGAGGTTGCAGTGAGACAAGATCGTGCCACTGCACTCCAGCCTGGGCGACAGAGCGAGACTCCATCTCAAACAAACAAACTTTTAATGGTATTAAAGAGGTCCTGAGACCAAGAATAAATGAGAGTAAACGGTGAGAGGTAAGACTGCACAGATAAACTGGGGTCAGCTGTGAAAGGCATTGTATGATGGAATAAGGAACACAGACTAAATCTTGTGGGGCACTGGGGAGATATAAGGCGGCAGCCACTATATTGTAGAAAGAACGGGTTCAGGGTCAGAAGAAAAAAGGCATGGCCACATGGTAAATCGTTACGGTAAACATTGTAGCTATCACCCCAATGTTTATCCTCTGTCCCTCCCTCCAATTGTGTGGTAGCCTTGTGGTTGTTTGTTTGTTTGTTTGTTTTTAATGATATAAGACTTTATTGTCATTTGAGGGTCTGTTTTCCAAATAATCTCTAGTAAATATATTGGAATAATTACAAATTGTAAGTCCCAATTCACCAATACGGCACGATTCTCAGACCTTCCCCTCCACTGACTGCCAGGCAATCGTCAGCACCAGACAAGGCTGCCCACCACTAGTATCTTTCACTGCAGCCCTCCTGGGCTCAAGCAATTCTCCCGCCTCAGCCCCCCAAGTAGTTGGGACTACAGGCAGATGCCATAGCTGTGTAGTAGCCTTGTGATTTAGGGACCTGAATCCAGCTCCAGGGGTGTGGAGAACCTGAATGGTGTGAGCCAGTTCTAACCCTCTTGTATCAGTAGTTGGTTTAGGGATAGGTAGCCTTCTGATACAGTCTCCAATGATTCCTGCCTCCGGTATCTCTACATCACATTTTTGTGTAATCACTGCCCCTTGAGTGTGGGCTGGACCTAGTGACTTGCTTGTAATAAACAGAATGAAGCAAAAGTAATGGGATGTCACTTCTGAGATTAGGTTACAAAACACTGACTTCTGTTTGCCAGCACTCTCTCTTGCTGACACTTTACTGCTTACTCCGATGAAGCCAGCTGCCATGCTGTGAGCTGCCTCATGGTGAGATCCATGGGGCAAGGCATCAGAGGAGGCCTCTGGGAAACAACTCATGAGGAACTGAGGCCTCCAGTCCAACAACTGTGAGGAGCTGAATCCTGCCAGGAACAATTTGAGTGATCTTAGAAGAGGATCCATCCCCAGTTGAGCCTTAAGATGATGAGTCCCTGCTGACACCTGGACTGCATTTTGGTATCTCAGTTCCTTTTGCAAGAGACCCAGAGACAGAGGATTTAGCAAGTTGCACCTGAACAGACTCTTGATGAGTCTTGAAAAGATGAGATAATCAATGCTGCTTTAAGTCACTAGGTTTCAGTTACATGGCAATAGATAACTAATACAGCAGGTGTAACCCAATCAGTGCATGGTGTCCTCCTGGCCACAGATGAGTAACTTTCACCTTCTATCCATATGAATCGAAGGAACTCCAAGTATTCTAGATAAGGGCGCCTGCTCCTTTCCGTCTCCTTCCGCTAGTGGCAGGAGGGAGGAAGTACTCAGAGAGCCCCTGGGAGCAAAAAGGGACCCTCGTAAAAATCTCTTCTTTCTTTCCCTTAACAATATGGGTAACATCAACCCATCATCTGCTTTGAGACTATCAGGCTTTTTATCATTATGCCCTTTATCCTAGCTTACTTTGGATACTACAAGATGGGCTCCAGAGCACCCATCACTTCCTGAACTCATATCCCCAGTCAGCTTTGCACAGGTCCTTTTATGGCCTCATTTCTTAACAGAACCCCCCATCCCATTCTTTAATCTCTTCTACTGGGCCCCCTGAAAACCACAGTTAGCCATTAGCAAAACTCCTATATTCTCAATTTGAATTTCCAAGATATTCCACTCAACAACTTGTTCTAACTAAAACCTGTTTTCTTCTAAGGGCAGTGCTGCCCTCTCAAATGGTAACCCTCTCAAATGGTAGCTCTGTTCTCTCCCACAGCTCTTGTACTACTACTTGCCCTGGAGGTGGAGAAGGTGTCCTTCTTGCTCCTCCCTACTATTTATAAGCTACTCATTCTTTCCCCTGTGCCCCACATTCCCTGAAAATAAAAGCCTCCCAGTTTTGAATCTCAGTGTAAGCTACTCCCCTCCTTACTGCAATCATCTACAGACTCGCTGGATTATTCTCCTTACTCTTTAAAGATTTCACTTCTGGCCCTCTGTCATTCATCATAATTCCTGTGATTTCAATATCCACGTAGATTATCTTTCTAACATTCTGGTATCTCAGTTCCTTGGCATCCTCTCTGCCAAAGATCCTGTCTTCCAAGACCCTACCTCAGTCACTTGCTCCCACGGTTTGTTCTTTCTCTTTTTTTCTCTCTCTCTCTCCCTTTCCTCTTCTTTTTTTTTTTGAGATGGAGTCTCACTCTGTCACCCAGGTTGGAATGCAGTGGCTCGATCTTGGCTCACTGCAACCTCTGCCTCCCGGGTTCAAGCGATTCTCATGCCTCAGCCTCCCAAGTACCTGTGACTACAGGTGTGCACCACCATGCCCAGCTAATTTTTGCATTTTTAGTAGACAGGGTTTCACCATATTGGCCAGGCTGGTCTCAAACTCCTGACCTCAGGTGATCGGCCCACCTCAGCCTCCCAAAGTCCATGGTTCTTTCTTAAGACAGGTGATTCACAACCACTGGGAGTAACTGTAAATACTGTCTTAAGCCACTGTTTTGAAAGCAAAATTATGTAGGCATTTTAGGTTATTATTAAGAACTCTGGGGTTCTACTGGCATTTAATGCACAGGGGCCACGGGTACTAAATGTCTTGTGATGTAGACAGTGCTCGTACAATGAAGAATTAAGTGTCCCACTGGAAATACTAGTAGCACCTGCACTGTCATCGGCAACTACTGCAACCTTTCCATGATTCTATTCAAATACCTCACTCTTCTATCACCATTTATATTTCCAGCTCATACTCAAAATCTGTTGACGCTATCCCTTCCTCATTTACATCTTTCCTCTTAACATATGTTGGATTCCATGGTCCATTGTTATAATCCTTGTACACATCCTTGATTCCCTGGCCTCTAATCTTCTTTGCCCTACTCTCTGCGGAAACCTTAATTCTAGTTAAATTCAATTATCTGTCCTCTCTGTGACTGAATAATTGAATATGCCTGGAGAAAAACACACAACCATTGTGACCCCTCACACTTCAAATTCAAGACCACTGGTCTCAAGCAAGCCTTTAGTATTACCTGGCAATTCAACTTCATTTCCCAAGTTCATTCATTCTCTTATTCTTCTAAATGACTATTTTGTACCTTTTTCTCTCTCTTGAATCTTCCAACATTTTTTCCTATTCTCAGTCTCAAATGCTAACCTTGTTCCTTAAGAAAATAGAAGCAATCAGGTAAGAATTTCTATAAGCTCTCACCCCAAGTATCTACTTACCTGTATCTGTGCCCAAATACTCTGCCTTTCCTTCCAATTTAATGGATGAACCAAGGTAGCCCCTCCAGATGTGCACCAGATCTTATACTTTCTTTCTTTTTTTTTGAGACAGAGTCTCACTCTGTCACCAGGCTGCAGTGCAGTGATGTAATCTCAGCTCACTGCAACCTCCACCTCCCGGGTTCAAGTGACTTTAGTGCCTCAGCCTCCCGAGTAGTTGGGACTACAGGCATGCACCACCACACCCAGCCAATTTTTGTATTTTTAGTACGGTGTATTTTCACCATGTTGGCCAAGATGGTCTCGATCTCTTGACCTCGTGATCCATCTGCCTCGGCCTCCTAAAGTGCTGGGACTACAGGTGTGAGCCACCACACCTGGCCCTACCTTCTTGCTTTCTAAAGGACACTGCTTCAGCAATTCTTTCTTACGTGATCATTTTGTGATCATTTCTGACTTGGATCATTCTTACTAGCATATGTAAATTCTCCCATCAAGAAAAAAAAGACCTTCCTTGAACTTCTATCCCAGACCATGACTATTAAATATTTGAAAACTAAAACTATGCAATTAGCCCTATATGATATCAGGACTCATTATAAAGCTACTATAATTAAGAGAGCGTGGTATTGACCAACAGGACAGAATAGAGAGCCCAGAGAGAGACCTATGAATATATGACAGATGCACTGCGGATCAGAGAAAAAAGGAAGGACTATGCAATAAATGGTGCTGGTTCAAATGGTTATGCTTAAACAAGACAGAAAAATGCTAGCCATAAAAGGAAAGTTTGATAAAGCTGACTACAATACAATAAAATTTAAAAAGTCTGTTTGCTAAAAATATCAGAAAGAAATTGAATAGACAAGCCATAAACTTGGAGAGGATATCTGCAAGAAATGTGACGATCCATGTTAGTTAGAATCCAGAGTATGTAGAGAAGTCCTACAAATCAGTAAGAAATGAAATCCAGTAAGAAAATGGGCAAAACCCAAAACAAGCACTGTACAGAAGAGAAAACATGGGTGGTCAATAAACATGAAAGGCAGCTCAACCTTATCATTAATTAGAGAATTATAAATTAACACTATAATGACCATTTTATACTCACTGTATTGGCAAGAATTAAAAAGCCTGACTATGCCAAGTTAATCACAGGGAACTCTTCTACATCTCTGGTGAGAATGTCCAACTACTAAGGAAGATAATTTGGCATTATCTTGTAAAGTTAAAATCCATCAACTCACGACTCAGTATTTTCAGTTCTAGTTACATATCCTAAATAAACTCTTGTACACGTATACTAGGAGACAGGCATGAGAATGCTCACAGCCACACAGTTCATAATAATTGCAAAAAGCTGGCTGGGCGTGGTGGCTCACGCCTGTAATCTCAGCACTTTGGGAGGCCAAGGCGGGCAGATCACGAGGTCAGGAGATCGAGACCATCCTGGCTAACATGGTGAAACCCCGTCTCTACTAAAAATACAAAAAAATTAGCCAGGCGTGGTGGTGGGTGCCTGTAGTCCCAGCTATTCGGGAGGCTGAGACAGAAGAAGGGTGTGAACCTGGGAGGCGGAGCTTGCAGTGAGCCAAGATCGCACCACTGCACTCCAGCCTGGGCGACAGAGCAAGACTCTGTCTCGAAAAAAAAAAAAAAATAATAATAATAATAATAATAATTGCAAAAAGCTGGAAACAACCCAATTGCCCATCAATAGGAGACTGGATAAATAAGTTGTGGTATACCCATAAAACTGAATATTATACAGTAGTTAAAATAGACTACGGTTACACATAACCACATGAAGGAATCTTGGGAAAACAGTGCTGAGTGAATGTCATAAGTTTTTAAAAAGCTAAAAATAAGTAATATTAAACAATATACTGTTTAAGTATATACCTATATGTTAGGCATGGGCAAACATTTTAAAAAGAAAAGGAAATAATACAACATTAGTGCTCATCTCTGGGTAGGAAGAGGGACTGGAAAGAATACGTAAATAGATACAAGTTAATTGTGATGTTCTAGTTTTTAGGTTCAGTGTAGGGTCACTTTATAGCTGTATAACCTTATATTTATATATATTATTTTGTATATAACAAATATATCATTAAAAAAGGCTCTTGCTTCCCACTTGAGCTCTTACTAGCTGTGTGATACTAGGCCAATTTTTCAGTCTCAGTTTCCCCAACTAAAAAGCAAGAGCAATACCTGCACATACCTCCTGAAGTTTGTATGAGGATTAAATGAGATAATGCATGCAGAGTACGCACAATATGTGGCACACAGGATACTAGTGCTAGCTAGTAGCAGCTATTATGTTCTAAGGTGCTTTCAAGAAGAAATGGTTTTATTAGTGGTTAGAACAATGAATCTACAATGCATAGGATATATAGAATGAAAACGTAATCAGTAAAGTTGAAATCATGTGAATGGATAAGATGAACACAAGACGTTTTCAGAGGAGAAGTGTGCCAAGTCAGACTGAAGAAAGGAGCTCTAGAAAGAGACTAAGAAGGAACAGGGAGAGGAAGCGGAAGAGATTGGTAACCTGGAGGAAAAGTCAGGAGGAGAAATGTCTGATGATATTAAATTTTGCAGAGGTGAAAACGAAGACTAAACGAGACGCTGGATTGGGCAAGGAGAGGATCACTAGGAACCTTTACAAAAGCAATTTCAATGAAGTGGTCAAAGAAGAAATAAGAGTGCAACGGGTTAAGTCATAAGGAGGAGGAGAGGAAATGGAGACTGGGAGAAAAGATCATTCTTTTTACGAAGTTTAGAGATGAAGGGAAAAGTGAAAAGGGTAAAATATAAGATTGAAGGGAGGTATCGTCAAGATTAAGGGAGACCTTAGGCTGTTTATAGGCAGAGGGGAAGGAGCCAGTGGAAAAGAAGATGTGGTATAGCAGAAGGGGACAAATTACTGGGTGTGCTTTGGAGAAAACAGGAGGAGATAATATTCTGAACCATGACAATAGAAAGATGTAAATTAGTGCTTCTCAGACTTTCATGTGCATATGAATTACTTGGGGTTGAGTTAAAATGCAGATTCTGATTCAGAATCTGGAGTTTGGGGCAGGTCTGAGATTCTGCATTTCTAACAAGCTCCCACCTAATGTTGATGCTACTGGTTCACTGACCACATTCTGAGTATTAAGGGGGTAGGAAAACTCTTCCTTTGTCATGAGAAGTGCATCTAGAAATAAGTTTGGTAGTAAAGGGAAGAGAAATTGTTGGAGTTGTTGCTATTTGCATATTGAAGTGACCTGACATAAAGGTAGCAGGTGGAATAAAAAGAAAATCAAGTGAGCCAGGTGTTCAAGTTCTCAGTGAATGTTAGCAGGTATATGTCCCTGGGAAGGCTGCTGGCAAAAGTAATGATAGAGGACTACTTATTAAAGAAAAGTCAAGAGGATGAAGAAAAGCAGAGGACAGAGTAGGGCTGAGCTGGGTGAGAGGAATAAGAGAACAATCAGAATCATAATACTTTGGGAGTAATTATAGATAACTGAGATGAAGGAAGAAAAGAGATGAGAGGTAAACAGGACTGACATGAACAGGCAAGAACTCAGCTGAAACCAGATAAATTTCTTAGGTCATTATTTTTAAATGATTTGACATTGTCTAACTAGTCTTCATAGAGGAAAGACTCAAGGAAAATGCATGGGGGCAAAATTTGCCTTCACCAAGTTTTTTACAAAGGTGGACTTACCTGTGCTTTGAAGTTAACAAAGGTTAACAAAAGTTATGAAGAGTCATTGTAGACAAATTTGTCCCTAGGGGCACTTTAAATATCAATATTCAAACATTGCTTGCATATTTAAAATCCTCATGGGTACAATGAATTACACACTGCTTCTGGGAAAGAAGCAGCAGTATGTAATACTCTATTTTGAACATGCCATTGATTTTGTGATAAAAGAAATACAACTGTTGAATTTTGAGGTGGCATTTCATAATTTCAGTATTTCACATTGTACTTTAAAAAGACTCTAAAGTTGCTAAAGTTAGTATAAAGAAAAATAAACCTGTTCATAGAGATCCAAATTGACAGGCAGGTATAATTCTCACTTGGCTCTTTTGTTCAGACTCTAAGAATTTGATTATATTAAAGAGCTAGTGGATGCATATACTAGGCTGAGAATACTTCTCCATTTATCAACACAATGTTTACTAACGCTGACATATGGATGCTGAATCTGAAGCAAAATGTCTTCTAATAGAAGGTAAGAGAAATTATAAGCACATCCTTACCCCTTCACTGGTTTTCTGCAAGTCTGAAGTTGTGTTTCTTGTGTCGTTGCCCGCATCTCCACCCTCGGAGCTGCTTTTGTTTTCCTCTTCTTTGCAGTCTTTGTCATCTTCATCTCCTGGAGATTTCCGGGACTGTTTAGAGGATTTCTAAATGTTTAGACAAGTTAAATATTATAGTCAAAAGCAGAAATCCAAATGTACAAGTAAGAGATGCAGAAATAGCTGACTTGCATCTATCTAGTCTTAGTGGTTGATAGAGGATATACTGATGTAACATGCAGTATGCCAAGGCTGGGCTAGGTGACATTGGACAAATCATTTCACCTCATTGGACCTCAGTTTAACTAGCTGGAAAGGAAGCAGAAGTGGGCTAGGTGACCTCTTAGTTATTTCCAGCAATGTGATATTAAAAGCAGAAAATGAAGATTAATGTACCTAGAACACTGTCAATGAATAAATACAGCTGGATGGACACCACCTTAAGAAGGCTACAGAACTAGAAGGTACCCTAAAGGTCATCTTGTCCTCCCCATCATTTTATAGTAGTGGAAATTGAAAGAAGTGAGGTGAACTATCCAAGAGAATATATAGATATTCATGCTGGAACACCTCTTGAAGCTGTTTGGTTAATGGGATACCCAGAATCATCTTGACAAAACTGTTTGATATAAACGAATCTTTTCAATTATGGAGCATTATTTAAGAACTCAAGGCCATACTGGTGAACCAGTCCTTTTTCCTTGTCATCTTGCATTTGAAAACAAGATGAACTCTAGAGGAAGATGAAAATACAATTAGTTTGCCTCAAGAGTTACTTGGCAGCATTGCATTAAAATTATAGAAAGCTGGCCCCAATTGTGTGCCTTAAGAAAGTAAAATATAGTATTTTTCTACACTTCCTCTTTGAGACATTTTAAGAATCTTCAAGCACATTGCACATTGCAAATAAGAGGTAAGGCAAAACTGATTTTGCCAAGTTACTTCTGGTCTTCCAGAAACAAATGAGCAAACTGAAGCTTCTTCAGATAATCAGTTTTTTAAAATGCAACTTTCAAAGAGAAAACATAGGCCGGGCATGGTGGCTCACGCCTGTAATCCCAGCACTTTGGGAGGCCAAGGCAGGTGGGTCACCTAAGTAAGGTCAGGAGCTTGAGATCAGCCTGGCCAACATGGCAAAACCCTGTCTCTACTAAAACTACAAAAATTACCTGGGGCCAGGCGCGGTGGCTCACGCCTTTAATCTCAGCACTTTGGGAGGCTGAGGTGGGCAGATCATCTGAGGTCAGGGGTTTGAGACCATCCTGGCCAACATGGTGAAACCCCGTCTCTACTAAAAATACAAAATTAGCTGGGTGTGGTGGCGCGAGGCCTGTAATCCCAGCTACTTGGGAGGCTGAGGCAGGAGAATCACTTGAACCTGGGAGGTGGAGGTTGCAGTGACACTCAAGCCTGGGTGACAGAATTAGACTCTGTCTCAAAAAAACAAAAAACAAACAAAAAAAGAGAAAACATCCTCTAGCTGTGTGACAGATTATATAATTAAACTGTTTCTATTTTACTTAACTGAAACTACCAGCCAAGCCCAAAATGTCAGTTTAAAATGTGATTTTTACTTTTTACATGAAGGGAAACAGGGATTTAATAATACAAATGTGGAGTATTTCAAGTGATCAAGAATGACAATAGTAAAAGTGAAACACTTTCTCCTTATAGTATAATTATTAAAATGTAGCAACTGCTTTATATAGTGATTTTCAAATAACAGTCCTTGATAGACAGTTCTTTTTTTTTTTTTTGAGACAGAGTCTCGCTCTGTTGCCCAGGCTTGAGTGCTGTGGGGCTATCTCGGCTCACTGCAAACTCCGCCTCCTGGGTTCACGCCATGCCATTCTCCTGCCTCAGCCTCCCGAGTAGCTGGGACTACAGGTACCCGCCACCATGCCTGGCTAATTTTTTTGTATTTTTAGTAGAGACAGGATTTCACTGTGTTAGCCAGGATGGTCTCGATCTCCTGACCTCGTGATCTGCCCGCCTTGGCCTCCCAAAGTGCTGGGATTACAGGCGTGAGCCACCGTGCCCGGCCCCTGGCAGTTCTTATAATAATGAACAACTCCCTAAAATTTCTAATGCTCATAAAGGATCTTTATGAGTAACCTTATAAATTAGTTTATAAGTATTACAATTTGGCATGTATTTGGGATATACAGAATAGAATTAGGGCATTACTAGAGTTTTATTAATGAGTCACAACATTTAGTATTCTATGAAGAAATCTGGTTGCCAAGCTCTATTTGGTAACCTTGAAAAATTTTTCAGATTACTGAAACTCCTGTAATTTTGAAGGACTCAGTTTTATCAGTGTGGTCTTAAATTGGTTATGTGTTTGATTTTTGCTATCTTTGTTTTTTTAAACTAAAATTACTGGTGGTTTATCAACATCAGTTTAGTTTGTTGTGAGGCTCTCATTAGTCCTATTTTATATAGTAAATAATTTGTATGCAAAATATTTTTGACCTATGATTTTCCAGTATCTGCTATGACTCAAATATGAATAATCCACAGCCTTACTGCTAAAGAGAGAAGACATATAATCTCCTTCAAATCTACTATAGCATGACTTTTCATTATGATTACTGAGCGTTTTCCTTAGAAAACTGAAATTAGGTGAGGTAGAGGAGACAGGTGTGGGGCCTTTTCCTCTACCCAACTGGAATGTAGTAAAAAAAAGTTTTGTGAGCCACTAATTTTCCACGCAAAGGAAGACTACTCAACTCTTAAGAAACAGACATAAAAACTGGCCGGGCGCAGTGGCTCACGCCTGTAATCCCAGCACTCTGGGAGGTTGAGGCGGGCAGGCTGTTTGAGCTCAGGAGTTTGAGACCAGCCTGGGCAACATGATAAAATCCGGTCTCTACTGAGAAAAAAAAAAAAAGCAGCGTGTGGTGATGCACGCCCGTGGTCCCAGCTACTGGGGAGGCTAAGGTGGGAGGGTAGCTTGAGCCCAGGGGGCAGAGGTTGCAGTGAGCTGAGATTGCACCACTGCACACCAGCCTGGGTGACAGAGCAAGACCCTGTCTCAAGACAAAGAAAAAAAAAAAAAGGAAAATCACCATATTTGTTTTTTAAAAAGCATTTGGGAAGCAAAAGAGAACAATGAAGTTATGCTAGGCGAGTGGTTCTCTAAATATGGTTCCCAGATCAGCAGGATAAGCCTCACCTGGAAATTTGATTCCTAGACCCCACCCTAGACCTTCTGAAATAGAAATTCTGGGGATGGGGTTCAACAATGTTTCTATTTTACTTAACTGAAAACTACCAACCAAGCCTAAAATGTCATGTTAAAATGTGGTGATTTTTACTTTTTACAAGAAGGGAAAACAGAGATTTAATTATACAAATGTGGAGTGTTTCCAGTTAAGATCAAGAATGACAGTAAAAGTGAAAAACTTTTTGTTCTCCTAGTAAATATAGTATAACTATTGAATGTGGCAAGCTTGTCAAACAATGTAAGCTTGTCTTTATAAGTCTTTCATGTAATTCTAAAACATGTAACAGTTTGAGAACCATTATGCTAGGTTATTTCATTGATATTAAAAATAAAAAGCTATTCTTTTTTTTTCCCCCCTTTTGAGACAGGGTCTCACTCTGTTTCTCAGGCTGGAGGGCCGTGGCATGATCATGGCTCAGTACTCGCCTGGACCTCCTGGGCTCATGCAATCCTTCCACCTCAGCCTCCCAAGTAGCTGGACTACAGGTGTGAGCAATCACTCCCGGCTAATTTTATTATTTGTGGAGATGAGGTCTCACTATGTTGCCCAGGCTGGTCTCAAACTCCTGGGCTCAAGAGATCCACTTGTCTCAGCCACTCAAAGTGTTGGGATTACAGGTATGAGCCATTGTGCCCAGCCAAAAGGCTATTAAATGATCATGAAGTTGTAATCTTCAAGAAAAGCAAAGGAAATGATCCCTTAATTTAAAATAGATAAACATTAGTAAGCTAAGTATATCTTTACCCTTTCTCTGCTTTAAATTTTAAGTCCACCCAGGTGGAGCTCCATTACTTTTGGTCTTTGTAACAAGCAATAAAATAATGGCATTTAAAAGCCACATATCCACACTATTAAATGCCTAGGCAACATTAGGTAGCTTAGATAATTTAGGGTTGCACAACACATTAGGTGGAAGCTCAGCTGGCAATCATAAATTAAGTAAAATCAATTCAAGTAGGTGTTTAAATGAAGTCCAAAATGCTAAAATTCAGTTTAAAAAAATAATTGCAATGGAAGATAAAGTCTGACAAGAAAAATTCTAATTACTTTGTCGTCATTTGCAAACTTTATCCCCATCCAAGGCAATCACATGTTTTTCATTAGGTACACAGGAAATAATGCTGCATTCACACAATTCTGCCTTATGCCAGTTGGGTAAGATTTTATATACTGCCAAAATAAATGCTGATAGTCTAATAAACTCTAGGTACTTGTTTTTAGAGTTTCCTAAGTATATTCAGCCACTAAACACCAGAATTTAAATAGAAGTAATTTATCCAGGTATTCAATCATGTGACAGACCAATTATAGTGAAACCTGTAACAATTTTTGGTCTTCAAGGATCCATTTATCTTGCTTTCAGTTTCTAAAAGGTGAATAATTTTCACAATCTCAGAGTTCTTTCAATTGTATTTCTGAATTACCATATGAAAAAACCTAGACTTTCAATTTGCAAATCTAGGATCATGTCATTCCTCTGTTTAAAATCTTCAAGTATTGTTAGATTTGGAATAAAATCCAAATTTCTCATTATGGCCTACAAGTCTGCATTACTAGGCCTTTACCAGCCTTTCCCCCCTTGGTCATGATTCTCCAGCCACACCTTCTTTCAATACAGGAAAAACATGCTAAACTCTTCCCTGCTTCAGAGCTTTGCTGCTACATTCCTTTCCCTCTGCCATATATGGCTTCTCATCCCACTGTCTTCTTTGAGGTCTCAGCATAAACTATACGTTTTCAGAAAGCCGTGGCCATCCTATCTAAAATAGGGGACTATTTTAGGTCCCCCTGCTCCCATTCAATTCCTTCACACCCTTTCACAATTTATTATTTATGTGATTTCTGTGTGCTACCCCCACTCTCTGTTGCACTGTAATTTATGTGAAGGCAGGAATGGAGTTGCTCACCGCTGGTATACCTAGTCTGGTGTATGGAATAGACCAGGTGATCAGGAAATAAAAGAACTGAATAAATAAACAGCCAAAGCACATTCTTTGAAGCAGAATGACAAGTAAAAATATATCTTTTTACAGTCATGTCACATAGTAATGTTTTGGTCAGTGACAGACCACATATACGAAGCCTAGATGTGTGGTAGGCTGTACCACCTACATTTGAGTAAGTATACTCTATGTTGTTTGTACAATGACAAAATTGCCTAATGATGCATTTCTTTTTTTTTTTTTTTTGAGACAGAGTCTCTGTCACCCAGGCTGGAGTGCAGTGGCATGATCTTGGCTCACTGCAAGCTCCGCCTCCTGGGTTCATGCCATTCTCCCACCTCAGCCTCCTGAGTAGCTGGGACTATAGGCGCCCGCCACCACGCCCAGCTAATTTTGCTTTTATATTTTTAGTAGAGACAGGGTTTCACCATGTTAGTCATGATGGTCTCGATCTCCTGACCTGTGATCTGCCCGCCTCGGCCTCTCAAACTGCTGAGATTACAGGCATGAGCCACCACACCCAGCCATGATGCATTTCTTAGAACCCCACAGTTAAGTTACATGTGATGCATTTGCACATATAGTACATAGACATAGTCTTGAATTATATTGTGTCTCCTACATTTCTCAATTCTTTAGAGCTCGTCTGGAGGTTATTGTAGGAGGCAAAGCTACTCATATATCCTTAACTAAAGAACAGTCCTCCTCCAACTAAAAATGTGGTATTTTCAGGGCCAAATCAGCCCTAAAGAGTCAACAGTCAGATTGCTCTAATATCTAAGGTTACCTGACTTCCCTCTGCTGTATTTTGTCCCTGAAGGCAGAGGCTCCATAGAATTTAGTATATTTCTATGTACCCAATAAACACATGGAAAATAATCTAAAAATGTTTAATGGATATGCATATAATATTAATAACAATGAGAAGTTTCTTAGTAACCTTTGAAGTATATGACTTTTTCCGTTTTGAGCCTGCTTTTTCATTCTTTCTTTTGCCTTTTCCATCTTCTTCTACTCTATCGCCTTCTTCCTCACTGCTTGCATCTGCAGTATTTCCACCTTCTCCCTCAGTTTCTGAAGAGCTCTGTTGCTGAATTGCCTAAGAAATAATAAAATATTAGCTGATTACATTTTTGAAAAAATGCAAAGAACAAACACTGAAAAGAACTACTCTGTTTTCATTTGAAAGGGTTCCGCTTACTCGGAAGATTTTCAAAAACAAAAGGCTGTCAAACTGAATTTTCCAATGGACACTTGATTTGAACACTTCTGATTAAGAATTACATTTAATCCAAAATGCTACGGAGTCAAAAAGAATTCTGACTTAAGGTAACTATTAGTAGAAAGGACACATGAGAAAGATTTGAAAAAGCGTTAAAACCAAAGAAATGAGATATACAAGTGACAAGGAAGTAAACCATTACCTGGTATCCAGTAAACTTTACTCCTGGGTTATTTTCTATTTCCCACAATCCTTCGTTAAATCCTTTCCGTTTGTTTGACTTTCCAAACTTGTCTTTGTACTCCTTATATGGAAAAAGGTCTTTGGGACCTAGAAATGCACTGCAGAGACATATTAGAAATAGAATTAACACACTGACCTTCAAAGGTAAGATATTTTAAATATCGGTATCAGTGAAGATGTCAGAGCATACTATAGCAAACAAATCTAAAGTACATATAAACCCTTCAAGTTAGGCACATATTACGAGGTGTTTTAGACACATACTTCAAGGCAGAAAAAATGGATAGCTGAGCATACAAGCCAGCCACCTGGATTGCACTACTTTGATTTTACTTTTAAATTATCAATATCTTCATTTAAAAACCGATTTTTAGTTACATAAGTAGAATTAAATATGTCTACTTTGGCCACTTAAATCATCACCTTAAACTAAGATTTATCTATGTTAATCTTACCATAGGTAAGGGTTTTGTGAAATTCACAGTAAAAATATAAATGCTAGAATAAAAAAAAGATTTTAACTCTCTATATAGTACTTCCCCACTTAACTGTGGTTTTGCCTTCTGTGGTTTTAGTTACCCATGGTCAACTGTGGTCCAATGGAAAATAAACAATTCATAAGTTTTAAATATTACACCCCTCTGAGTAGGCGATAAAATCTCATGCCCACTCCATCCTGCCTGGGACATGAATCATCCCTTTGTCCAGCATATCCATCATATTTGCACTACCTGCCCACAAGTTACTTAATAGCTGTCTCTGTTATCAGATGGAAAAATCATAGTATATATAGGCTTCATACTATCCACGGTTTTAGGCATCCACTGGAGGTCTTGGAATGTATCCCCTACAGATAAAGGGGGCATTACGGTACCACATTAGTATATTTATTCACTCTTATTTCTTTCTTTTTTTTTTGAGATGGAGTTTTGCTCTTGTTGCCCAGGCTCGAGTGCAATGGTATGATCTCGGCTCACTGGAACCTCCATCTCCCGGGTTCAAGGTATTCTCCTGCCTCAGCCTTCCAAGTATGGGATTACAGGCATGCTCCACCACATCTGACTAATTTTGTATTTTTAGTAGAGACGGGGTTTCACCACATTGGTCAGGCTGGTCTCGAACTCCTGACTTCAGGTGATCTGCCCTCCTCGGCCTCCCAAAGTGTTGGGATTACAGCCTGAGCCACCGTGCCCGGCCTATTATTTCTATAAATTAAAAAATCATTTTAGTGTTTAATGAGGCACTAAGTAAGAAAAAAATTAGAAGTGACAAAGCAGATAGACTCTTATCCAATTTAAACCACATCCTAAATTAATCACAACCAAGAAAAAAAAAAGAAGTTAGAACAAATTCCGAGCCTGGCTAATAGATCTGAGCATTCAAATCAGAGTCTTTAGCATTAGGCCACAGTTCTGGCTGACACCCCTAGAGCTTACTTTTCAAACTGAGATTCACATATTCCTTCATTCAACAAACATTGATTGAACATTTGTTAATACAATGTGCCAGGCACTATTCCAGAGGAGCTACAGAAAACAAACAGACAAACATCTCTGTTTTCTTGGAGCACATGTTCTAGTGGCAGGGGTAGGGGTTTGGACAATAAAAAGATAAATAAAATATATAGTATGTGTGCTAAAAAAAAATAAAGCAGAGAAAGATGGGAAGAATAGGAGATGGATTTTATAATTATAGATATACAGATCAAGGAAGGCAAAGAGAATAGCTAAGTAAAGAACAAAGAAAGTGAAGGAACAACTCATGCAGTTACCTGGAGAAGAAAAGAACAAGTTGAAAACAGAGCAAGTACAAGGTCCCTCAGGTAGGAGAGGAAGAGTGCCTCATAAGTTTGAGAAACAGGAGGTCAGTGTGGCTAGAGTGAAATGAGTGAAGGACGACCGGTGTGAGACAGGTTAACAGAGTAGGGGCACAGATTATTTAGGGCCTTGAAGGCCACTATAAAGGCTTTGAGTGAGATGGGAAGCCATTAAAGGTACTGAGAAGAGAAGTGGCAATTTATGTTTTAATAGGATAACTTTGGCTGCTGTACTGAAAACAGACTGAAGACTTAGTTGCTACAGTAGAAGCAGGGAGACTAATTAGAAGGCTTCTGAAGTAATGATGGTGACTTGAACCAGGGTGTAAGCAGTACTGTTGGTAAGAAGTGGTCAGATCCTGAATTCATTCTCAAGAAAGAGCATCAAGATTTGTTGATGGGCTGGATATGGCATATGTGAGAAAGGGTGGAGGAGTTGAGGATATCTCTAAGGTTTTTTTTTTTGAGACTGAGTTTCACTTTGTCGCCAGGCTGGAGTGCAGTGGCACGATCTCGGCTCACTGCAACTTCCGACTCCCTGGTTCAAGCGATTCTTCTGCCTCAGCCTCCCAAGGACCTGGGATTACAGGCACGTGCCACCACACCCAGTTAATTTTTGTATTTTTAGTAGAGACGGGGTTTCACCATGTTGGCCAGGATGGTTTTGATCTCCTGACCTTGTGATCCGCCCACCTCAGCCTCCCAAAGTGCTGGGATTACAGCCATGAGCCACCGCACCTGGCCATCTCCAAGGTTTTAGACTGAGAAATAAGAAGGAGTTGGTATTTACCGAAATGGAAATATTTTTTGGGGGAACAATATTTGGGGGCAAAAAACTCAGTTTTGAATGCTACATTTAAAATCCAGTTTAGACATCCAAGTGGAGATGTCAGGCAGTTGGAGAGAGGACTCTGGAGTAGAGGGGAAAGGTGTAAGCTGGAGATGTAAATTTGGAAATTATCAGTAAAGAGAAGATACTGAAAGCTTTCAGACGACAGGTTAACAGTTTACTACTGATCTCTGTAAACTCCATTTTCTGCCTGGGTCTCAGTGTTGATCCCTTGCATTGTCCAGTTGATCAAAAACTTCAAGCTTATTAAAACTCCTGGTAAGCTTTCTGACCCCAGAGCGGTTTAAGAAGCACCAAACTTTTCCTTATGGTTCACTTTAATTGCTCAGTCAGCATGATTCCACCTCATTGAACCCAGAAATAATTTATTACATTACTGGACATCTTAATAAAAAAAAGTCAAAGTCTTGCTTGATAAACTGAACACAATAAATGGACTTTGTGTATGGCAACTTCACTTTTAGAGGAATTTGTCGTGAATTATTAGACTCTAGCTTTTGACCTTCCCCAGTCTTTGACTCTATGCTTAAGAAATAACTGTGGGCTAAGCTGCCTGGTATTCACATCAGCTACTTGATGCTAATCAGAGCTTGCTTATACTTATTTTTTTGGGCAAGGGAGAAAGGGTCTCTCACTGTAGCTTTGGCTTCCAAGCTCAAGTGATCCTCCCACGTCAGCCTCCTGAGTAGCTAGGACTACAGCCACCATGCCTGGCTAATGTTATTTTTTGTAGAGACAGGATCTCACTATATTGCCGAGGCTACTCTCGAACTCCTGAGCTAAAGTGATCCTCCAGCCTTGGCCTCCCAAAGTGTTGGTATTACAGGCATGAACCACTGCACTTAGCTGCCTATACTGTGATAATGCCACAAGAGTCAGGGCTAATGGTCATTATTTTTTGATGAAAGAGTTAACAATTTTTGCCCTCTTTATTTTTATCTTGTCCCACTTTGGGATGTATGAGATGGACATCTTCCTGCTACAGGAAGCATTCTTTTATGAATAAATGATACATTTTTACTAGCATTCCACAGGAATGACTTTAACTGACAACTGGCCATGTTAGCTACTGCCGGCAAGAGGGAGCCTGAATGAACTATTCTAAAACAAGTTGTAATTTTTTGATAAACAACTCTGTTTTTTTCTGGATTATAGATAATTGTATAAATCAAATCCCCTCTCAATTGGTTAATTGCTGTATGTTTTAAAATTTTTTAAGCGCAGAAAAGAAAATACATTTTTTCAAAGCTAAATACACTGAGGATGATATATTTTTCCATGCTAAGGGTTCCTTGAAAATTGTCTAGACTAAAACTACTGGGTTTATGTTAGAAGCAGAAGAACTTGAGGCTCCAGTCACCTACCTCAGAATTAGAACAGATTCAAAGTCATGTTCTGAGGAAAATTCTGGTCGTGCCTAGGGTACTCCTTTAGCTGAACCAAACGTAGCCTTCTTGTTAAGCTCACCTCACTTTTCACATGCCTCCCCCGCATCATTTAACTAATTTTAATTTAATTGATAGCTATTTTTTAAAAACCTACCATGGGCCAGGCACTGTGTTAAGCACTGTGTAAGTAGAGTAAGAAACACTGACATAATTTCTGCCTTCAGAGAGGGTGAACATTCATACTTGCCAGGGCAAGTATAATCTCAGGTTCAGGGACACCCAATACTTAGCAAAAGTTCACTAGAATCAATGTTATGACAGGTTTTTTGAAGTTAATTCTCCCCCAGGTATTTTTAAATCTGCCTCTGGATGATCAAACCAGATCATCCAGATATATAGCAAAAAATCACATATAGACTACTGTACAACCAGATCACTTGGAGATGGGTTCTAAAAAAATCAAACCAATGGTACAAAAACAAAATGGGGGCAGGAATAAGGAAAATGCAAAAATATGCATCATAAAGCCCTATGCATTTATTATAGGCAAAACTTATTTCTAAGCTTTCTAGCAACCTCTCTTAAGCAGGAAAACATGATCAGTTGCATAGTCCATAATGTCTATTACATAAAAATAATACAAAAGTAAATAAAACTTCCTGAGAGAAGTTACAATTATTTCTCACATGAAAAAAAGTCTGTCTTGAGAGGCTTCTCCTAACTCTCTTTCAAGACAAGAATGAGGAAGATGTTGAGTGGCAGAGACAACAAGCTAAGAAAGTTCATGCTAGGCTCTACTAACATTCAAATGAACATAAGTGATGACGCTGAATTTGAAGACTTTAAAATTTTGTGACAGTTTTTAGCTTTTCTCCACATTTCCAATTTGTTCCATTTGTTTTTTGTTGTAAATAACCATATCCGTTCCCAGTGTGTCAAAGATTGCCAACTATTCCACAGTACTCATGCTCTTCTTTTTTCCTATACTGGATATTCCTTCCAATTTTTAAAGCAGGATACAGAGTTGCCCAGCTAGAGACTGTTTCTCAGCTTCCCTTGTAGCTAGATGTGGCCACATTACCAAGTTCTTGTCACTGGAATGAATGCAAGTGTAAATGATATACAGTAAGTCCACACTTAATGTCGATAGGTTTTTGAAAACTGTGACAACACTGAACAAAAAGAAGTTAGTTGACAGCCTGCTGTCTGATGTTTCCTTTAAAGTCGCAGTTTCCAGGAACCTATCAACTTAAGTGAAGATCTACTGTATGTAACTTCCTGTCATTTCCTTACAAGGAACTACTTGTTCTTCACCTCTTCTCTTTCCTCCTTCCCACTGCCTGCAAGATGCACATGTGCTGCTGAGCCAGTTTTTTTGTTTTAGCAGTTAATGACAGGACAAGAAAACAGAAGCAGCTCGGGTCCCTAGAGCAAAGTTGTCTACCCACCCCAATCTACCTGCCTACCTCTGAATTATTTCAAAAGAAAGAAATAAACTTCTATATTATTTGAGACATTGTATTTTTAGGTTCCTTTATTACATCAGTGTAGTCTGTACACCAACAAATACAGTTAGAAAACCTAAAAAAGGTGGTATATTTCCTTGAGGGCCCAACAAGGTGAAAGAGCCAGAGAGAACATAACTTTGTTCTGTGAAATATGAATGGAAAAAACTTCTCTGGAAGGGAAATATATAAGAGCAATAGAAGAAATTACTGGGAGTGGTATAGAAACCACTCTAGGACTTAGAAGTATCCTAGAGGAGACTTCTAGGTGATGACCAACATTTAAGCAGAAACACAAATGACATTCAAAAGCAAAGATACGCTTTTAGTCATAAAGACTTCTATCATGAAAACTATTTACATTAACAAAAATACATTATTAACTTTGGCAATTTTATATAACTGATTATAATGATTTTAACAAGATGTAAGATGTCAGACATCATCCATAACAATGTAGCATAGCAGAGTCAAGTTAGAGCTGTTGAAACTATTTTTGCTAACTTACGTTTCATGGGTGCCAAAAAAGAAGATAGGATACTTGTTTGCTGGAGGCTTCACAGCTCCCTCTGGGAGTTCATCAATCTATGAAAGATAAATTCAGTTACTGAGTGAATGGTTATCATAAATACAATGTGAGCATTGTTCTGATAATTTACTGCTAATTGCAAAATAAAATCAATCAAAACTCAAATAGTTCTTTAGAACTTTACAAAATGATTCTAAAGTTCCTATTTGGCCCACCACATGGAAGTCAACTCTAGGAATGGATTACAACCATTATAATAATTTATAAGCAGGAGCCAAAACTACTCATTTCCTTTGACTCAAGAGAATTACTCTGGGGAATCTGTCCTAGTGAAAAATTAGAGTAACCAAAAAAAAAAAGAATACAAAAAGATGTACTTCTTTTGAGTAACAGTGAATACATATACATCCCTAGAAACATAAATAATGCATAACAGAATTATAAAAACTTAACTTGATGAACTATTATGCAGTCATTAAAAGACATCATCTCTTTCCTGGACTACTACAAGTCTCTCTTCCCACCCATTTAAAGTAGAATTCCCTTTGAAAATGCACATCTGATTATGTCACTTCCTTACTTCAAATCTTTCTATAGCTTCTCATTGCTTACAGCATTCCTAGCTGTAAATCTGACTCACTTATGGAGCTTTAAAAAAAAAAGATATTTCAGCCCTTCCTTCCTCAGATCTACCAATTCTTATTTATAGCTGAAGTTGAGAATTTCTGATAGGATAAAGTCAAAATTCCTTAAAATACTATATAATTACATATACATTACTCCTTAGAATGTTGCAAGAAAGGTTTTGACCAGTCTAAACTCCTGTCACTTTTCTCTCCTCATGCCATGATTTGGCAGTGTGAAACTGCATGGAGCTGTTTATAAGCATGCTATTTTATTTCATGTAGACTTCTCTGATGGTTGAACTTCTCATCTTTCAGACGTATAATGTTCAATTACAAAAGTGAGTATTTACAAGAAGAAAATAAACCACAAGAAAACTGCCAGAACTTTTCTTCTGAGACGCCATCAGGCAAGTTCCCAGAAATGCTTACATAGAAATGCTTTCTGGTTATACCCCAGCTTCCCCTCTCTACCTCCAACTCCCAGCATTCGCAGGCATCTAGCAAGTGGGGAACCCTGAAATTTAAGTTTCATTAGCTTCATTATAAATCCACCTCTGTATGTCACTCTCTCGAAGCAAGATCTATGTACAAGTCCTGGGTACAACTCTGTCACTTATTGGCTGTGTGAACTTGGGCCAGTCACTCAACTGCAGTTTCTTTATCTCTTCACATATAACTACTGACACTCATCATACAGGGTTGCTGTGAGCAAATGAATGGTAGTTTAGAATCTCTAGCACATACCAGTTGCTTAATAAATGTCAGGTAGTTGTTAACTGTTATTATTAGCTATCAGAGCCCCTAGAGAAAGAGGAGCTCCCCCCATGTGGCTTACAAAACCCTGACTACCTACCTCTTATCAACTGACTTCTCTGACTTTCCCCCATTGTTCCTGTCTGCCCTGTAAAGCCACATGACATGGCTGTGTGCAGACACATTTTAAAAATCACTTCTTTTACTAAAAATGCAAAAAAGTAGCCAGGCGTGGTGGTGGGCACCTGTAGTCCCAGCTACTCAGGAGGCTGAGGCAGGAGAATGGCGTGAACCCAGGAGGCAGAGCTTGCAGTGAGCCGAGATTGTGCCACTGCACTCCAGCCTGGATGACAGAGCAAGAATCCATCTCAAAAAAAAAAAAAAAGAAATAGACTGACCAAGCAGACGGAAGAATTCCAGAGCTTGAAGACTGGTCTTCTGAACTAGTCCAGGCAGACAAAAATAAAGGAAAAAGAATTATAAAAAATGAACAGTCTTTGAGAAATACGGAATTATATAAAATGACCAAAACAAAGAATTACTGACATTCCTAAGAGAGAATAAGAAAAAGGAAACAACCAGGAAAATATATTTGAGGAAATAATTCAAGAAAATTTCCCAAATCTTGGTAAAGAAGTAGACATCCAGATGCAAGAAATCTAGAGAATACTGGTAAAACACTATACAAAATGAACCAAGGCATATAGTCACCAAGGCATATAGTCACTAGACTGTCCAACATCAACTCTAAAGAAAAAAAAATTGAAGGCAGCTAGAGAAAAAGGGCAGATTACGTAAAAAGGGAACCCCAGCAGGCTAACAGCAGATGTCTCAGCAGAAACCTTATAAGCCAGGAGAGACTGGTGGCCTATTTCCAGCATTCTAAAAAGAAAATAAATTCCAAACAAAAATTTCATATCCTGCCAAACTAAATTTCATGAGCAGAAATAAAGGAGAAATAAAATATTTTCCAGACAAGCAAGTGCTAAAGGAATTTGTTACTACTAGACCAGCCTTAGAACAGATCCTTAAGGAAGTTCTAAATATGGAAACAAAAGAATAATATCTGTTACCAAAAAAACACACTTGGGTACATAGCCTGCAGACCCTATAAAGTAACCACACAATAGAAAGTACAAAACAACTGTATTAGTCTGTTCCTACATTGCTATAAAGAAGAACCCGAGACAGTGTAATTTATAAAGAAGAGAGGTTTAACTGGCTCATGGTTCTGCAGGCTGTACAGCAAGCATGGCTTCAGGGGACCTCAGGAAACTTACAATGCCTCAGGAAACTTACAATCATGGTGGAAGATGAAGAGGAACGAGGCACATCTTACATGTCCAGAGCAGGAGGAAGAGAGAAAAGGGGGAAGGTGCTACACACTTTTAAAGAAGATCTCATGAAACCTCACTCACTATCACAAGAACAGCAAAGAGGAAATCTAACCCCATGATCCAATCACCTCCCACCACGCTCCTCCTCCAACACTGGGATTATAATTTGACATGAGATATGCACAGGGACACAAATCAAACCATATCAGCAACCAGCAACTTCATGACAGAATCAAAACCTTGCATATCAATAGTACATTGAATGTAAATGGTCTAAATGCCCCACTTAAAAGGCATAGAGTGGCAAGTTGGATAAGAAAACAAGACTTATCTGTCACCTGTCTTCCAGAGACCCATCTTAGATGTAATGACATCCGTAAGCTCGAACTAAAGGTTTGGAAAAAGATCTACCATGTGAATGGAAAATATAAAAGAGCAGGAGTTGCTGTACTTAGATAAAACAGACTTTACATCAACAACAGTAAAAAAAAGGACAAAGAAGGCTGAGCGCGGTGGCTCACCCCTGTAATCTCAACACTTTGGGAAGCCGAGGCAGGGGGATCACCCGAGGTCAGGAGATCGAGGCCAGCCTGGCCAACATGGTGAAACCCTGTCTCTACTAAAAAGACAAAAAAGTTAGCTGGGCATGGTGGCGGATGCCTGTAATCCCAGCTACCTGGAAGGCTGAGGCAGGAGAATTGCTTGAGCCCAGGAGGCGGAGGTTGCAGTGGGCCAAGACTGCACCACTACACCTCCAGGCCTGGGTGGCAAAGTGAGACTCCATCTCAAGAAAAAAAAAAAAAAAAAAAAGTACAAAGAAGAGCAGTACATCATGAAGAATTCAATTCAACAAGAAGGTTTAACCATTCGAAATATGTACACGCCCAACATTGGAGCACCCAGATTCATAAAATAAGTACTTCCAGACCAATGAAAAGACAGCCACACAATAATAGTGGGAAACTTCAACACCCCACTGACAGCATGACAGCATTAGACAGATCATCAAGGTAGAAAACTAACAAAGAAATTCTGGATTTAAACTCAACACTTGGACCTAATAGACAACCACAGAATATTCATCCTTCTCATCTGTACACAGAACATACTCCAAGATAGACCACATGCTTGGCCATAAAGCAAGTCTCAATAAACTAAAAAATAAAAGATAAAAAATCATACCAACCACACTCTCAGGCCACAGTGGAATAAAAACAGAAATCAATACCAAGAAGATCTCTCAAAACCACAAATTACATGGAAATTAAACAACTTGCTCCTGAATGACTTTTAGGTAAACAATGAAATCAAGGCAGAAATAAAATAATTCTTTGAAATAAATAAAAACAGAGATGTAACATACCAAAATCTCAGGGATGCAGCAAAAGCAGTGTTAAGAGGAAAGTTCACAGTGCTAAACACCAACCTCAAAATACTAGAAAGATCTCAAAATAATGATCTAACACCTTCCCCGGAGGAACTAGAAAAACAAGAACAAACTAACCCCAAAGCTAAAAGAAGAAAAGAAATAACAAAATCAGAGTGGAATTGAACGAAATTGGACCCAAAAATCCATGCAAGGATCAATGAAACCAAAAGATGGTTCTTTGAAAGGATAAAGATCCACAGATCGTTAATAAAATTAACAAAGAAAAGAGAAGATCCAAATAAGCACAATCGGAAGTGACTAAGGTGACATTATAACCAATTCCATAGAAATGCAAAAGATCCTCAGGCTATTATGAACAGCTCTATGCACACAAACAAGAAAATCTAGAAGAAACAGGTACATTCCTGGAAAGATTCAATCAGGAAGAAATTGAAACACTGAACAGACCAATATTGAATCCTTAAGTTGAATCAGTAATAAAAAACCTACCCCAAAAAAGTCTCAGACTAGATGGATTCACAGCCAAATTCCACCAGATGTACAAAGAAGAACTGTACCAATTCTATTGAAACTATCACAGAAATTGAGGAGGGATGCCTCCTCCACTCATTGTACAAGCCAGCATCATCCTAATACCAAAACCTGGCAAAGACACAACAAAAGGAAAAAACTACAGGCCAATATCCCTGATGAAAGCAGATGCAAAAATCCTCAACAAAATACTAGCAAACTGAATTCAACAGCACATCAAAAAGTTAATTCACCACGATCAAGCAGGTTTCATTTCTGGGATGCAAGGTTGGCTCAACATAAAAATCAATAAATGTGATTCACCACATAAACAGAATTAAAAACAAAAGTCACATGATCAACTCAAAAGACTCAGAAAGAGCTTTTGATAAAATCCCTTCATGATCAAAACCCTCAAGAAACTAGGTATTGAAGGAACATACCTCAAAATAAGACCAATATATGATAAACCCACAGCCAATATCATAACAAACAGGCAAAAACTGGAAGCATGCCCCTCGAGAATTGAAACAAGACAAGGATATCTACCTTCACCACTCCTATTCAACATAGTACTGGAATGCCAGCCAGAACAATCAGGCAAGAGAAAGAATTTCAAGAAATAAGGCAAATAAGAAAAGAAGTCAAAATTATCTCTCTTCGCTGATGATAGAGTCTGTATCTTAAAAACCCTAGGCCAGGCACGGTGGCTTATGCCTGTACTCCCAGCACTTTGGGAGGCCAAGGCGGGCGGGTAACTTGAGGTCGGGAGTTCGAGACCAGTCTGGCCAACATGCTGAAACTCCATCTCTACTAAAAATACCAAAATTAGCTGGGAGTGGTGGCACGTGCCTGTAATTCCAGCTACTTGGGAGGCTGAGACACGAGAATCACTTGAACCCAGGAGGCAAGGTTGCAGTGAACAGAGATCGCACCACTGTACTCCAGCCTGGGCGACAGAGCAAGAGTCCATCTCAAAACAAACAAACAAAAATTCCTAAAGACTTTGTCAAAAGGCTCCTGGTAACTGACAAATGACTTCAGTAAAGTTTCTGGATACAAAATAATGTACAAAAATCAGTAGCACTTCTATATACCAATAACATCCAAGCTGAGAGCCAAATCAAGAATGCAATCCTGTTTACAATAGCTGCACAAAAAATAAAACACCTAGGAATACATCTAACCAAGGAGGTGAAAGATCTCTACAAGGAGAACTACAAACACTGCTAAAAGAAATCACCAATGACACAAACAAATGGGAAAACATTCCATGTTCCTGTACTGGAATAATCAATATTGTTCAAATGGCCAGACTACCCAAAGCACTAAAGATTCAGTGCTGTTCCTATCAAACTACCAAGATCATTTTTTCACAGAACTAGAAAAAACTACTCTAAAATTCATATGGAACCAAAAAAGAACCTGAATAGCCAAAGCAATCCTAAGCAAAAAGAACAAAGCCGCAGGCATCACATTACCTGACTTCAAACCATACTGTAAGGCCACATTAACCAAAACAGCATGGTACTGGTACAAAAACAGACACATGACCAATAGAATAGAAAAGAGAACCCAGAAATAAAGCCATATACCTACAGCCATCTGATCTTTGACAAAGTGGACAAAAATAAGCAATGGAGAAAGAACTCCCTATTCGATACATGGTGCTGGGATAGCTGGCTAGCCAAATGCAGAAGAATGAAACTGGACCTGTAACTTTCACCACATAAGAAAACCTAACTCAAGATGAACTAAAGTTCTAAATGTAAGACCTCAAACTACAAGAATCCTAGAAAGAAACCTAAGAAACACCATTTTGGACACAGGCCTTGGGAAAGAATTTATGACTAAGTCCTTAAAAGCAATTGCAGCACAAACAAAAACTGACCAGTGGACCTAATAAACTAAAGAGCTTCTGCACAGCAAAAGAAACTATCAACAGAGCAAACTGACAACCTACAGAATGGGAGAATATATCTGCAAACTATGCATCCAACAAAGGTGTAATATCCAGAATCTATAAGGAATTTAAACAATTCAACAAGCAAAAAAACCCACAAATAATCTCATTAAAAAATGGGCAAAATATATGAAGAAACACTTCTCAAAAGAAGACATACAAGCCAAGAAACACGAAAAAACTTGTCATTAATCATCAGAGAAATGCAAATCAAAACCACAATGAGATACTACCTCACATCAGTCATAATGGCTACTATTTTCTTTTTATTATACTTTAAGTTCTAGGGTACATGTGCACAACGTGCAGGTTTGTTACATATGTATACATGTGCCATGTTGGTGTGCTGCGCCCATTAACTTGTGATTTACATTAGGTCTATCTCCTAATGCTATCCCTCCCCCCCTCCCCCCACCCCATAATGGCTACTATTAAAAAATTAAAAAACAATGGATGTTTCGTGAGGTTGTGGAGAAAACAATGTTTACACACTGTTAGTGGGACTGTAAATTAGTTCAGCCACTGTGGAAAGCAGTTTGGAGATTTCTCAAAGAAGTTATGAATAGAACTACCATTTGACCCAGCAATCCCATTACTGTGTATATATCCAAAAGAAAACAAATTGTTCTACCAAAAAGACACCTGCTCCCTCATGTTCACTGTAGCACTATTCATAATAGCAAAGATGTGGAATCAACCTAGGTGCCCATCAGTGGTGGAATAAATAAAATGTGGTACATATACACCAAGGAATACTACACAGTCATACAAAAGAACAAAATCATGTCCTCTGCAGCAACATGGATGCAGCTGGAGGCCACTATCTTAAGCAAATTAATGCAGGAATGAAAAACAAAATACTGCATGTTCTTACTTGTAAGTGGGAGCTAAGTAATGAGTATGCATGAACGTAAAGATGAGAACAGTAGACACTGTGGACTCCAAAAGGGGATGGGAGGGAGGGGGACAAGGGATGAAAACCTAACCGTTGGATACCTGGGTAATGGGATCATTCATACCTAATACCTCAGCATCACACAATACACTCAAATAACAAACCTGCACATGTTTTCCTGAATCTAAAATAAAAGTTGAAAATAAAATTAAAAGAAAAAAAGAACACTGTATGAACATGGTGGTTTCCTCTTTTTATCTCCCCTTTTCTGCTCATCCATGGCAATTTAAATTTATCACCAAAATACTAAAGTAATTCTCTCAAAGGCCACCAGTAACATTTCCCTTCCCAGTCTACATCCTCTTGCCTTCTCTATGGCTCTGCTATGGCTTGAAGGGCTCCCCTCCAAAATTCAGGTGCTGTTAATGTAATAGTATTAAGAGGTGGGACTTTTCAGAGGTGATTAGGCCTTGAGGGCTTCTCTGTCATGAATGAATTTCGGTGCTTATAAATAAAGGGGCTGGACAGAGACAGAAAGTTGGTTCTCTCTTGCTCTTCTGTCTTTGGCCATGTAACGATACACCAAGAATGTCCTCACAAGATGCCAGTGCCTTCCTCTTGGACTTAGCCTCCAGCACTGTGAAGAAATAAATTTCACAATTCATCCTTGAACAACAGGGATTTGGGCACTCACCTCCTGCACAATTGAAAATCCATATATAACTTTTGACTCCCCCAAAACTTAATTACTAATAGCCTACAAAGCCTTACCAATAACAAACAGTAGATTAACAAATATTTTATATATGTATTATATATTATTACAGTAAAGTAAGCTAGAGAATAAATGTTACTAAGAAAATCAGGCCAGGTGTGGTGGCTCACGCCTGTAATCCCAGCACTTTGGGAGGCCAAGGTGGGTGGATCACCTGAGGTCAGGAGTTCAACACCAGCCTGGCCAACATGGTGAAACTCCATCTCTACTAAAAATACAAAAACTCATGCCTGTAATCCAAGCTACTCAGAAGGCTGAGGCAGGAGAATCGCTTGAATCCAGGAGGCGGAGGCTGCAGTGAGCTGAGATCGTGCCACTGCACTCCAGCCTGGGTGACAGAACAATAGACTCCAGCTCAAAAAAAAAAAAAAAGGAAAAGAAACTGTATTTACTATTCATCAAGCGGGAGTAGATCATCATAAAGGTATTCATCTTTGTAGTCTTCACAATGAGTAGACTGAGGAGGAGGAGTAAAAGAAGGGGTTGTCTTGCTGTCTCAGGATTGGCAGAGGTGTAAGAAAATTCACGTAGAAGTGGACCCACAAACTTCAATCCTGTGTTGTTCAAGAGTCAACTGTATTGTTTCATGTATTTCGTCGTAGCAAAACAAAACAGCCTAAAACAAACCCTTATCATTCTTGACAACCTTCTTTTCTCTTGGTTTCCACAGTACTACAGATGGTTTCTGACTTACAATAGTTTGACTTAAAATTTTTCAACTTTATAATGTTGCTAAATTCATACACATTTAGTAGAAACCATACTTCAAATACCCTTACAACCATTCTATTTCTTGCTTTCAGCACAGTATTCAATAAATACGTGAGATACTCAACACTGTTATAAAACAGGCTTTGTGTTAGACGACTTTGCCCAGCTATAGGCTAATGTAAGTGTTCTCAGCACATTTAAGGCAGGCTAGGCTAAGCTATGAAGTTTGGTAGCTTAAGTGTATTAAAAGCATTTTTGACTTAAAATATTTTCAACTTAAGACGGGTTTATCAGGACATAATCCCTTGTAAGTTGAGGAACATCTGTACTCTTGTCTGGTTCTCTTATTTTCTAGCTACTTTTAACAATATGTTTCTCTGGTTTTTCTCTTTCTAATCTAGCGATTTTGGATGTTTCTCTAGATTTCATTTCCAGGATCTCATCTACTCTGAAATTATGTTCTCTTTCCAAGCAACCCCATTCACTTAGATGATTTTAACTTTTGCCATTATTTTTATGGACTCCCAAATCTCTACCTCTAGCCTCAAATTTTCCTTTGAACTCTAAGGATGAAATTACAAACATCTACAAACCATCTCCTTTACAGGTCCCATAAGTAATTTAAACCCAAGAAAAGACTACAAATAGGAAAGAAGGCACACTTACAGTTTAAAGAATAAGAAAAAGGCTCTGGTATCCATTCTTTTGAAGAAGTCTGCAGGCCTTCTTAACTAACATATGGCAACAGCCTGAGGATTATTGTACCATCCCAAATTCATCTTTGAACTGAATGAACCATCTGTTACAGAACAAAGGTGCTCTGGTGTACTAAGAAAAGATGGACTTTCAGTCTAGAAACTTGTTATTAAAGTAAGCCTACTTTTGATTTAAATTGTGATACTGAAGGTATCAATCTCTTGGGGCCTTGAGTTTCAAATGTGTAAAATAAGATGGTTGGATTAGGTAACCTCTAGATTTCCTTCAAGTCCTGAAATTCCATGGTTTGTCTATAATTGAATTAATTTCCTCTGAATCTGTTTTTCTTCCTACTTTAATTATTGTCATTGATCTTCTGAGTATTTTCTCGAGCCCCACATTCAGCCGTTCCCTGAATCCTGTCAATTTAACCCCTGAAATGTCTCTCAAAGTGAGCACCATTCCCATTACTAAATTTAGTTCTCTAAATCAAGTTCTTATCTTTTGGCAAGGCTATTGTAAGTTTTTCAAAATGTCTCCTTGTTCCCAGGATTTCCCATTACCTACTATAAAACTTCTGTAAAAACCTTGTATATGTTACATTGAGTACCACCCTAAAAAAAAAAAACCTCAAAATGAATCTGAATATATAATATGAATTGTAGTAAAAAACACATGACATAAAATGTATCAACTTAACCATTTTTAAATGTATAGTTTAGTAGTATTAAGTATATTCACATTACTGTGAAACAGATCTCCAGAAAATGATTATGCTTTAAATGGCCAAAAATAAAACTTAAATGTAAATGTATATGGTTATGTGATAGGCACTGAATTACTAGTTGATAAAACATTATCACATAATGTACTTATTTTACTCTTGTGAGAAACAAAGTGAAAGGTTTAAAATAATCTTTTGAAACTTCTTTTAAACAAAAACCACCTTTGGTTAAGCTCCTCCTCTGCTATGATGTTATATAACTACTAATATCTACTGCAGAGGTTGCAGACTGGTGGCCCTCAAGCCATTTATGGCCTGAAGATATGTTCTGTTTGGCTCAT
Source organism: Pongo pygmaeus (assembly GCF_028885625.2). Taxonomy (NCBI): domain Eukaryota; kingdom Metazoa; phylum Chordata; class Mammalia; order Primates; family Hominidae; genus Pongo; species Pongo pygmaeus. The sequence goes on along the minus strand of NC_072389.2, from coordinate 89,457,016 downwards.
ACAGTGTTTTTAAATATTTGAATTAGTTACAAACACCTACAAACTAGAAGATTCAGATTAAAACCCAGCTTAATGACTTCCGTGAAAAAAATATGAAAATGAAAAAATCTAGCAACACTAAGCTTGCATTCCCACATGGTAACAATCAGCTGAAGATGGTCAACCACAGTTGCCCACTTTAGACAAAGAATGTGCTCTTAAGTTTGTCACACTCTCTACCACTCTCTAACACTGTCAATGTCTTCTTTCCTTATTTAAATGGCTTGCTTAGCCCCTTTGAGTATTTGAGTTTGTACCCCCTGGAACAAATATTGTAAAAAACAGAAGCCAGCCTTAACATTACGCTGGTTCCCTCATGAATTTAATGTTTTGACATGCACTCACTTTATATTTTTATGAGTCTTGTTTTTAACTTTTTTTGAAAATTATACTTTGACAACTTTGGAAATACACCAAGATGTTCAAGTATCTATACCTTCCTAAGCCATTTAAAGTGTACACCTCCCAGGCACAGTTTTTCTTAGCTTCTAGAGTGATTATCAAGTGGCAACAGAACTTTACTTTTATTGACTGTTTCTCTATTATTTTGGTTTTCCTGACTTTGTATTTTTACTTTTGTTCTGATGCAACAAAACATTCATGGCTGGCCGGGCGCGGTGGCTCATGCCTGTAATCCCAGCACTTTGGAAGGCCGAGGCGGGTGGATCACGAGGTTAGGAGATCGAGACCATCCTGGCTAACATGGTGAAACCCCGTCTCTACTAAAAAATACAAAAAATTAGCCGGGTGTGGTGGCGGGCACCTGTAGTTTCAGCTACTCGGGAGGCTGAGGCAGGAGAATGGAGTGAACCCGGGAGGCAGAGCTTTCAGTGAGCCGAGATCGCGCCACTGCACTCCAGTCTGGGTGACGGAGTGAGACTTAGTCTCAAAAAACAAAACAAAACAAAAAAACACACATTAAAACATTTGTGGCTGAACACACAACACCCAACACTGGACAGATGAGACAGATTCTTAGCCATGTTTGGTTCTGATTCTGCTTCTGCACAGACAGTAAGTTTATTCCCTATAATGGTATGATAGGGACCTAATCTCTGTTGGATGCAGCATGGCAAAGAATCTGATACACTAGTCTTTTGGCTTGTAGAGGAATATGTTTTGCTTCAACTGGGAAGAAGAAAAGCCCTTTGAGATCTAGATTGCTATGTGTGTCCTGTGTTTTCTTTCACTTGTATATGAAGTTGCACACCTGAAGGTAAGCCTCAATGTGTGACTGTACTTGAGAAAGCCTTTACCCCTTTTTGAGTTTGAAACATTGTCCTACCTCTGGAAAGGGTATTAACAAATTAGATATAAATCTCTTAAAATAAAAGCTGTTTTTAATTGGTTTACAGATATCGGTAAGACTTAAGAAATCTAACATAAAATGAATATAAGAATCCTCAGGAAATTAAAAACTGAATTTTGAATACTTAAAATGTGGCGGCATTTTTGTTGTTTGCTTGCTTTGCTCACTGCAGAGACACTAAGGGGATATACAGATTAGAAATTAGGGTCTTCCCTTACAGCCTGCAAATCTACAGCCCGATGGACTGGAGCCCGGGGGAAGGCAGCCTCATTTTCCATAGAAAACCTATTCTGAGTTTCATCCCTGGACCTTCACCATTAGTGTCACTGGGACTCATTAGAAATGCTTATTCTCAGTCCAAAACAAACGCTTATAGACTTTGGGGAAGAATCAGTGTTTTTAGGAGCTTCCAGGTGATTTTGATGCGTATTATAAGATATTTCATCCTCTTGCTGTGGTTCCTGCGGATGCGTTGCTTTTATTTCTTGTAATTAACATGCATCTCCTCAAACTCGGCAGGATTTTTGCACTGAGATTGCAAAAATGCATCAGTGCAAGGTGGTTTCCCTAAATCTCTAAAAAAAAAAAGTACAAAATGTCAAATTTCCTATTTTTTATTAAAGGAGAACTACACTATATTAAATGTGGTATCCTAAAAACCCCTTCTCACAAAAACTACTAGCTTAGAAGGTGGTTTTTTTCGTTTTTTGTTTTTTTGTTTTTTGGAGACAGAGTCTTGCTCTGTCGCCCAAGCTCGAGTACAGTGGTGCGATCTCAGCTCACTGCAACCTCCAGCTCCTGGGTCCAGGCAATTCTCCTGCCTCAGCCACCTGTGCAGCTGGGATTACAGGCACGTGTCGCTATGCCTGGCTAATTTTTTGTATTTTTAGTAGAGACAGGATTTCACCATGTTGGCCAGGCTGGTCTTGAATTCCTGACCTCAAGTGATCCATCCGCCTCGGCCTCCCAAAGTGCTGGGATTACAGGCGTGAGCCATTTTGCATTTTTATATAAGAATCAAAATTCAAATAATCCAAGTGAATCCTTGAACAAATTAGACTGGTTTGATGAATTTTTGGTTTTAAAACACCTATTTGTCCTTGTCTGAATTTAATTGCCATGGAGTGTGTAATATAAGCAAATGTTTTATTTTTTAAAATAAGATTTGGGTTGTTTGCTCATAAAGACACAACATTTTTGAACTTCTTATATAAGGTCCACTGTTAAGCTAGTATTACTTCCATTTAATGATTAAGAAAAATATAAACTTGAATTACAAAATATAAACTTCAAATTCTGACACACTTTTACAAAATTTCAACAGTAATTATGTTCTGTAGTTTGTTAGATTAAACATAATTTCTAATATTCCTAGTTAACTTCAAGACCCTACACTAACATTATGTCATGTTAATTAATGGATAATCTTTGCATATTTGAACTTTTAAGATAGAAATATAAAAACATTGGTCACTGAGTGTGTGTGTGTGTGTGTATCTGCTTTTAATTTATATGTTATGTAGTGGCTATTTTTGCACTTTAGGAAGATATAGAAAGGATGTGTAATACGTGTATTATGCATGTTCATGAACTTTACTGGTTTGCTACAACAATTTCACATGACATAATTTCTCAGTTACTTAATTCTGTGAAACAGAAACTAGTTGCTTTGGTTGTTATAATTAACATAAAGATTGAGATGATATTAAAAACAATAGTGGTACAGAAGTCAACCGCATATGCAAGATGATGGATATATTTTTGTTTATTAATGGGAAAAGATTAGTTTTGTTCATAAAGTATCTGGGTTTCTTTCAAAATGCGCAAGAGGATAATGAAGGACAAAACCTAGATGAATACTGAAAGCTGTGAAGGTTTGTGGAAAGGAAAATGTATTTGCTTTGAACTATAATAACTGCAAATAACAGTCCAAAAACACACACTGAAATATTAAAATTGCTGAAATTAGCTCAGTTTTAATGAATTTCTTCATAAGATTAAAAAGGGAAAGCTTCTGAATCTACTAATGTCAAATATTTGTTAATACAAAGCTAGAATTTTGTTTTCTGTGTCAAAATAACAAATTGGTCTTGGAGAATTCTGTCTGATCTTAAAAAGATATAGTAAGAGTTACTCTTCACCCTCTAAATAATCTAAGTAGCAGAGATGATATATTTCACTAGAATAACCCCCTGAACTTTGTGTTGACTCTTGTTATACTCTTAAGTTTGTTTTTAAATAAACAAAAGTTCCTCACTTCTAGCCCGGGCAACACAGGCAGACCCCATCTCTACAACAACAAAATTAGCCAGGTGTGGTGGTGCATGCCTGTGGTCCCAGATACACAGGAGGCTTCAGTGGGAGGATTGCCTGAGCCCAGGAGGTCAAAGCTGCAGTGAGCCATGACTGCATTCCAGCCTGGGTGACAGAGTGAGACCCTGTCTCAAAAAATAAAAAAGTAAAAAAAAAGTTCCTCACTTCTCATAGAGCTAAGTTTCTTTTAGAAAAATTGGGTTACCATTTTCTATGTCTATTTAAAACATTATATTGTTGTTTCAATTAATTCATTATTTATTATTCTCAGATGTCTATGCTCCTACCTTAAATCAGTGATCAAATCTTCTCTGATAACTCTTCCAATGTCACTGAGTTCACAGTGTTCACTGCAAAATGGATCAGCCTTAGACTGTGGTTTAAGACCTAAAGCTTGATATTAGTGTTGCCTTGTTAGGAGAGCCTATCTGCAAGTTCTCCTCCCTACTCTTATTTATCTCCTATAGATAAAGACCCCTAGCCAAAAACCCTCCTTATCAAACAGAACAGGCACAGTTCCTACTTATCCCCAAGTAGCAGGCTTCAGTTTCCTGCCAGTCTGTAGAATTATTCAAATAAGCCAATCACATTCTCCTGTAGGAACCAGGTGGTACCTTACCCTCTTGATACTACAAAACCTGCCTCCCACTGCCCCTGGTGGGGCATTCTGTTTCAGAGTACAATTCCCATGTGGCCCATGTAGCGTGCAGTGTCCTCCTCTCCTGAGCTGTGAGTATATGTAACTAATAAACTGTTGTCTGTCTCATCTGTCCAGTGTTGGGTGTTGTGTGTTCAGCCATCCCTATAACCACAGGGTGGGAATCCCTCCTTTACCAACAGAATAAATAGGAGGTGATTAAAACACAGATAGGTACCAACATGACGATAATCTAATTAGGAAACAGAGGCAAGGAAATTCCACATGGCTCAAACTTGTACGTGTGGTAGCTTAGTGGTTTTGTTCATTGTAGGAGTCCAGATGGTAGCTGGGGGTGAGAAGTTCTAAGAACCAGAGGGCTAGGCAAGGATACCAAGGTTCTCCATAGGCAGAGCCTCTTCTCTCAAAAGTGCTCATGGCCTACTTCCTTAGTCCAATCAAATCTCTGCTTAAATATCATCTCATCAGAGATACTTCCTTTACAACCTAACTTGAACTAGCACCTCTTTCCCTATTATTTTCTATTCCCTTATTCTGATGGATTTTTATTTTTAGCATTTCTCTGATATTCAGTATATGTTTGTCTCTTGACATTAGAGTAATCTCCATGAGGGGAAGACTTGTTCATCCCTGTAGCACTACTGCCTAAAGCACTACTACCTTACAAAATGGTAGGTGCATAATAAATATCCCTTGAATGCATGATAAGTCTAGTCCTATGGACCTGGCCAGCTCTTTGTGTGTGTTGTGTGTGAAGGGAAAGAGAGAAAGGGAGAAAGTAAGGAGTGAAGTATAAGGATTGTCACTTGGGGTGTGTGTGTGTGTGGGAGGTGGGCAGAGGGAGGTGGTGGGTGGAAATCCAAGACTACAGCTGAAACAGTAGATGCCAAACCTAGCCTCAGGAATTTATTTCAGGATTCAATAGTGGAAAAGGAAAAAAAAAAATAGGGAAGACCAAAGTGTCCTGATTGACTCCAGATCTGACGATGCCCACATTTACACATGGAGGGAATCCATAATCCCTGCTGTGGTGGGGAATAGAAAGGAGAGTTGTGGAATAACGTTCAATAACAAATTACTAAGAAAAATTATTATGAGGTTATAGAATAAAGGAGTCTCTATGCATAAGAAAAGAATGGAAGAAGGGCAAGCAAACTTGTCTCTGAGCATGCTAATGAGAAGAATTTTTTGGGCTAGCTGACAAAAAATGTAGAGAAAAAAACATTTTAGCTATTAAAAAGTTTATGAGGTGTGGTAAATTAGAAAAGGGGAAAAAAACCCAAACGTGATGTTGTTATAAAAATGGATTTGGATAAAGAGAAGTCTGCAAATCAGTCAACAAATTTACCATAGGGGCAGAAGGGAAAATCACAGTATGAAAAAGGAAATGCATACAGGAGAAAGGGGAAAGAATTTTAAAAATAAGAGTCTGTTTGGTTTAATAAACATGTAACTTATCAATTTTTTTTTTTTTTTGAGACGGAGTCTCACTCTGCTGCCCAGGCTGGAATGGAGTGGCATGATATTGGCTCACTGCAACCTCTACTTCCCAGGTTCAAGCGATTCTCCTGCTTTAACCTCCCAAGTAGCTGGGCCTACAAGCGCACACCACCATGGCCGGCTAATTTTAGTAGAGACAGGGTTTTGCCATGTTGGCTAGGCTGGTCTCAAACTCCTGACCTCAAGTGATCCACCCACCTTGGCCTCCGAGAGTGCTGGGATTACAGGCGTGAGTCACCGTGCCCGGCAATTTAATATTTGAAAAGAACACTGTTAAAAGAACTGCAAGCATGATGATATGGAAACACCTTCCAAAATACTAGTTTGAAAAAATGTATGAAATATCAGGCTGAGTTATCTTCAAATATATAAAAACAACCATCTACTAGTGACAGAACAATCTTATAGCTACAGACATTTTTTCACTCAATAAAACCTTAAAAACATTGTCATTTTAATCTTTAAAATATTTTATAAATAATTTTGAGAGGTCATGATATACCTAGAACTTAGTGCTTTTAACTAAGTAGTATATAGCGGATGTACAGGGGATGTATGCAGGCTGTATAAAGGGGATGGGCCAGATGATTTACTGAGGTCTCTCATTAGCATGTTACATTGCTGATTCTGGAGGAAGAATATATGTGGGGCATTAACTCAGCCTCATAGTATACCTGGGGAGAGGCGTAGTCTCTGACAACTGAAAAAACACAGCTCGAATAGTTAACAGTGAGGCATTTTGATTTATAATCTTCATTTAAACCTCCAGGGTTTATCTTTTTTCTTTTTTTAATTCTTGTAGTCACTTTTTTTTTTTGAGATGGAGTCTCACTCTGTTGCCCAGGCTGGAGTGCAGTGGTGCGATCTTGGCTCACTGCAGCCTCCGCCTCCTGGGTTCAAGTGGTTCTCCTGCCTCAGCCTTCCGAGTAGCTGGGATTACAGACATGCGCCACCACGCCTGGCTAATTTTTGTATTTTTAGTAGAGACAGGGTTTCACCATGTTGGCCAGGCTGGTCTCGAACACCTGACCCCAAGTGATCTGCCCACCTCAGCCTCCTGAAGTACTGGGATTACAGGCGTGAGCCACCATGCCTGGCCCTTATAGTCACATTTTAATTTGAGTTGTCTCATCTGGCTTATTCCCCCAACGCTGCACCCTCCTCCTCCACAATCCCCCTTGGTCTTCAAAGCTATTGTCCACATAGATGCTATTTTGAACAGGCATAAAATAAAACACACTTGCTTTTAGGGTTTATTTTTACTTTTGTTGAGGTAAAACTTAAATGCAGTAAAATACACTGATCTTAAATGTGTATTTCATTATTTGGTAATGTGATAAATGCATATACCTATATAACCAATACCTAATCAAGTATAGAACATTTAAGTCATCTCAGACATTTTCCCTGTACTCTCTACCAGATATTTCCCATTTCTCATAGTCTTTTTATGGCTTTTTATCGCCAGTCTTTTAAATTTTAGTCATTCTAGTAGGCGTGAAGTAGTATCTTCTGTGGATATCTTTTAACACACTAAAGTGTTATGATGCTTTATGTATTTACTCAAAATAAATGAAAAGGTATGTCCACACAAAGATTTGTACAAGGTTGTTCATAGCAACTTTATTCATAATAGCCTAAATCTGGAAATAGCCCAGGTGTCCTAATGAAAGTAGCCAAACCAACTATGGCATATTCATACAAGGGAATACTACTAATATATACAATAACATGAATGAATCTTTAAAACACTATGCTAAATGAAAGAAGACTTACACAAGAGTACATATTGGATGATTCCACTTATATTAAGTTTTAGAAAAGGAAAAGCACATCTGTGGTGAAAAAAAATCTGAATATGATTACCTCTGGAGATTGGGAAGGGTATTAGAGAATTTTCTGGGATAATGGTAATATTTTACACAGGTCTCATGAAATTTAACACGTAAGATCTATGCATTCACTGTATGTAAATTTTACCTCAAAAGTTTAAATAAATATTAAACTCTAGTTAATTATATGCATGCTGAAGTATTTAGGGATGAAGTAAATTAATGTCTGCAATTTACACTTTAAAATACATAAAAAATAAGATAGCTTGATGGATGAACAGAGATTGCTAGATGGACAGAAATGTGATAAAACAAATTTAGCAAAATGCTAACTATAGAATCTAGGTCTTGGGTGTATGGGTGTTCACCGTCATGTTCAACTTTTGTGTATATTTAAGTATTTTCAAAATAATATGTTAATAGAGAGGGAAGAGAGGATGAGACTAGTGTAACAAATTGGCTATATCCTTTTCTTTTAAAATGTAAAGTCAACAGATATTATCTAGTCAATAAATCAGGAGACTATTGTGCTTCATTACAAGCTGAGGTTGATTTTTAAAACCCTGTACAGATTGAAACCACAGTAGCTATTGGGTACTATGTTTATTGCCTGGGTGACAAAACAATCTGTACACCAAACTCCCATGACATAAAAATCAAAAAGAAACCAATAATAATATACATGCACAGGGCCTGCCCCAGAAAAAGTATCATTCAAAAAAACAAAAATCGTAGAGTGAAATTATTGCTAAATAATTGGACAATTAAATTTATTGTGTCCTGCTGTCTACAGCTTCTCCTTTAAACAGGCCCTCAAAAAACTGAACCAACGAGAACCTTGTCTGATTGAATATACAGAGCACCTTGGCTGGGCATGGTGGCTCACGCCTGTAATCCCTGCACTTCGGGAGGCCAAGGTGGGTGGATCACTAGAGGTCAGGAATTCGAGAACAGCCTGGCCAACACGGTGAAACCTCATCTCCACTAAAAATACAAAAATTAGCTGGCTGTGGTGGCACGCACCTATAATCAGAGGTTGAGGCAGAATTGCTTGAACTCAGGAGGCGGAGGCAGAGGTTGCAGTAAGCAGAGATTGTGCCACTGCACTCCAACCTGGGCGACAGAGTGAGACTCCATCTCAAAAAAAAAAAAAAGTACCTTTTCCCACTGCAAAGAGAGTTTGGTAGGGGTTTCCAGTTCTAAACCTGGTTTAAATTTCTAGGAATCTTTATTTGCAGAACTTTAACCTTACCTTTGCCATCTCCCCAATAATGACTCTTAGCTGGCCCTCCTCCAGCAAAATTTCCCTAGTTATATGCAAGATTTTATATATTTCATTTTAATGGGAAAAGAATTCACTGCTTTACTCAGATCTTCCAAGCCTTGCCTCTCCCACCAAAAAATTTAAAGAAAGATAATCACGTACAGAAAGCTAAATTCAGATACATGTAAATCCAGTTCATAACAGTTGTGCCAATTTGGGGACATCTTTTATTTTTGGTGTCAATTTCAGAGGGCTTTAAGTTAACACAAAAATGATATGCAATATCAACTTTTTTACCCTTGAATTCTGTTTTATCTTACATAAATACTGCCAACTCTTTGTTTTATTCAAGTCTGATAAATAGGGCTTTCCAATTTGGAGGTAATTTTTGCCTTCTACTATCTGTGTTAAGTCAGTGTTTTATAAGCAACAACTGTTGGATTTTATCTATCAGTCCAAATGGAAACCATTTATGCTTGTACTATGTCGTCTTGCTTTTTATGCTTGTTTTCTCTCTTCATGTTTATCTTTATTCTATGAATAAGGTATTCAGACACCTCATTCTTAATTCTATAATTAGATATTTCAAGAACACTATTAAAACAACGTATACAATATAATCAATGTTAATAATATAACTACTATTATAAAATATTTTATCCATTCTAATCTGAAATAAGGTACTTAGTGCTTCCCTCTCTTCCTTTCCCTTTTCCATTCTTTATGAACCTTTCCTCCATCTTCTCTACTAGGTTCCACTGTTTGGTTTAATAAATTAGGTAGTACTGTAATCACTTTTATTGCTACAATAACTTCAGGAAACTACCCAGGGCAGATGTCTTCAAAAAGAGAGCAGGAAGAAGGCAAATGGCAGATGAAATGAGATGTCAATATGGAACTACTCGAGCATCAGTTGCAAGGGAAAATCCAAGACAACAGATAATAAATTTCCATTAAGAGGTGGGTAACCATTACCAGACTTGCAAAGAATGTGGTGGTAAAGACCCTTGTAAACTTTCACTCTCGTACAACAACAAACGGTTTTGGAGAAGGCAAGAGGAGAGTTGGAGGTTATTAGGAGATAATTTTTAGGAAAAGCTATGTGTACGCTGTGGGTCTCAGCACCCTTTTTTTTTTTTTTTTTTTTTTTTTTTTTTGAGACAGAGTCTCACTCTGTCGCCCAGGCTGGAGTGCAGTGGCACAATCTCGGCTCACTGCAACCTCTGCCTCCCGGGTTCAAGCAATTCTCCTGCCTCAGCCTCCCGAGTAGCTGGGATTACAGGCGCCCACCACCACGCCCAGCTAACTTTTGTATTTTTAGTAGAGACAGGGTTTCACCATGTTGGCCAGGCTGGTCTCGAACTCCTGACCTCAGGCAGTCTGCCTGTCTCAGCCTCCCAAAGTGTGCCCAGCCTAGAAGCTTTAAGAAGACTGCTTGGAGAGCTTAAGATAAGTCTTTAAGAGCCTAGAAGTCATAGAATGCTGGTATTTGACTCAAGCCCAAGAAATCTTAAGAGCACAGAACTTTCTGGTTAGTTGGTCTGATGGCAGAGTGAAATGGGTGACTGCACTGGGATTGGCTTGCACTCTCAGAGTTTCTTGTGGTAAAGAATGTAAGTTTTTCACAGACCATCGGCTAGAGACAGTGTGAGGCTGTCTTAAATCCTGTCAAAGAGGCTTCCCAGAGGTGAGAGGATCATAGCAGAAAAAAGCTGAAAATATACCATGAGATGTCCTGGGAAGAGGGAGTTGTAAGTGACCACTTCAAGAGAGATGCATTTGCCTGTATTGAGAAGTGAAGATGAGATAATCCCAGGAACACTGGCGATGGAGGTGGCAGGTTGTTTCTAAAATAGCTTGTGTGGTCCCCACTCTTGATATTCACATCCTTGCATAAAATCCCCAATCCCTGCGTATGTGCTGGATCTAGTTACTTACTTATAATGAATGGAACATGACAAAGGGGACTGGATGCCACTTCTAAGATTAGGTTACAAAAAACTATGACTTCTATATTGCTGACTCTTGCTCTCTTGCTTGTCTGCTCTGAGGAAGCCAGCAGCCATGTTGTCAGTTATTCTATGAAGCCTACATGGCAAGAAGCCTAAGGCAGGCTCTGGCCAACATCTCATGAAGAAATGAGGCCCTTAGGCCAACAACCCATGAAGAACTGAATCCCATCAACAACTACTTAAGTCAGCTTGAACATGGATCTACTCTCTAGTCAAGCCTTAAGATGACTGCCCTTGTGGGAGACCCAGAGCCAGAGGATCCAGGTCGGCCATGCCTGGATTCCAGAAACACAGAAATCGTGACTAAATGTGTATTGTTTTAAGCCATTAAGTTTTAGAGCAACTTGTTATACAGCAAAATATAATTAATATGGAGTAGCTCTGAAGAAACTACAAAAAGAGTTCAAGAACAAAGCAGGAGATACCAGACAAGTGTGTTCATGATTCAGATATTCAGTTAGACTTATCGCTCAACTGAACACTACTAGCTGCTTATGGATTTGATATTAACCGATTCTAATTCCCATTCTAAGTCTCATTTAGTTTATACTCAAACTATTGGTTAAAGATGGAAGGCTAAGACAGCAAAAGAACACAGATGTTCAAATAGAAGTTAATGAAGAGCACAAAATAGTAATCCGGTAAATTTATTTCAAAATTTTCTGTATTCTGAAATAATACCTTCTACAGCGACCTGGATGAAATCGAAGGCCATTATTTTAAGTGAAGTAACTCAAGAATAAAAAACCAAATACTACATGTTCTTACTTATCAGTGACAGCTAAACTATGGGTACACAAAGGCATATAGAGTGGTATAAAGGACACTGGAGATTCAGAAGGGAAGAGGGTGGGAGGGGGGCGAGGGATGAAAAACTACCTACTGGGTACAATGCATACTCAGGTGATGGTGCACTAAAATCCTAGACTTTACCACAACATAATGCATCCATGTAACCAACAACCACTTGTACCCAATAAAGATATTGAAAAATAAGTAAATAAATACATTTTTTAAAAACAAAATTATCTTTATTCTATCTGTAAACTGGATTTATCTGATCAATATTAGCATTCTCCATCTGAACCAGCATTGAAAGGAGAAAAAAAATGGTGATGAATATATCCCAAATTAGCATTTTACTTTAAAAAATTAGTTATACTTTAGGATTCTCATTTTGGTGACTATCTTTTCATGTCATATATATACACACATATATTTTATATAAATGGGCTGTATGTCACAGAAGCTACTTTTCTTGGAAATTCTTTTTTTTTTTTTTAAACAGAGACATCGTTTGTTTGTTAACTGAGTAAGTGGAGGCTTACCGCTAAATCTTCCCCCAGACTTACTCTTCCCCAGGTAATCACTACTTATAACAAAGTATGCTTTTCTCCGTGTTCATATACATAATCATATACAAATGTTACACGGGCAGAGTTTTTTTTTTGTGTGTGGAAGACTACTCTCTGTGTGTGTCTCTCTCTCACACACACACCACCACAAATACACACACAGGAATCATACTTTATAAAATTCTCTGCATCATGAAAAGTCCTTGCAGTCAATTACCATAAATTTAATTAATTTGTTTTTAATGGCCGCATAATAATACAGTGATTGGATAACCTATAATTTATTTAACCTTTCCCCAGGGATGGGGATTTACCTTGTTTTCAGTGGTTTTCCCCTTAGAAAACGGCTGCAGTGGCCGGGGGTGGTGGCTCACGCCTGTAATCCCAGCACTTTGGGAGGCTAAGGCAGGCGGATCACCTAAGGTCAGGAGTTTGAGACCAGCCTGACCAACATGGAGAAACCCCATCTCTAATAAAAATACAAAATTAGCCGGGCGTGGTGGCACATGCCTGTAATCCCAGCTACTCAGGAGGCTGAGGCAGGAGAATTGATTGAACCTGGGAGGCGGAGGTTGCAGTGAGCTGAGATCGCGCCAGTGCACTCTGTCCTGGTCAACAAGAGTGAAACTCCCATCTCAAAAAAAAAAAAGGAAAAGGCTGCAGTAAACACACATTTTTATGCACTGGTGCTTTTATTTACATGGGATAGACTTTCAGGAGATTGCTGGATCATAGATTAGAGGTATTTTCCATTTTAGCAGATATTACCAGACCACGTTTTTTAAAGGCTACAATAATTTATATTTCAACCAAAGTATGAAAACGACTTCCCTTCCAATCTTTGACAGCATTAGACATTATTGCTTTTTTAAATTTGTATTTCCCTGATTAATGGTGAGGTTAAGCATCTTTTCATAAGTTTACTGGCCATCAGGATTTGCTTTTCAGTGAACTGCCTATTAATATCATTTCTGCATTTCCCTACAGGGTTATTTATTTTTATTTATTTTTCTGAGACATGGTTTCACTCTGTTGCCCAGGCTGGAGGGCAGTGGTGATCTCAGCACACTGCAACCTCTGCCTGCTGGTTCAAGCAATTCTCGTGCCTCAGCCTCCTGAGTAGCTGGGACTACAGGTGTGCACCACCACTATACCCAGCTAATTTTTGCATGTTTTGGTAGAGATGGGGTTTCACCATTGTTGGCCAGGTTGAACTCCTGACCTCAGATGATCCGCCTACCTTGGCCTCCCAAAACCTGGGATTACAATATTTTTTAAAAACAACTATTAATTTATAATATACTCATCTGATATGTACAATTTCCACTGCATATTTGTTCATTATGTAATGTATCCATTGACATATTTTCTTCTCGGGTTCCAGGATGCCATAGTCTCGTAATATATTTTTTTCCCTATCTTACCATCCACTTCTTATGAGTCTCCTTTCATAGCCCCTCTTCTCTTCTCTACCTACCTACACTTACTCCCTTGGTGATTTCATCTGGTTCTATGGTTTTAAATGCCACCTGTATGTTGATGAGTCTCATATTTCTATCTTCAAACTCCAGACCTCTCATACGAGCTTCAGACTCACATATTGGGTGTCTCACTGGCATTTCTAAAATGAACTCTTAACATCTTGTGGCCTAATCTACTTAGCTTTCAAGATTCTCCATGTGAGTAAAGGGCATCACCATCCATCCAGCTGCCCTTACCAGAACCTGGAATTCATTATTGATTTATTCCTCCCCCTCACAGACATACTCATTCATCACTGTATCCTTCAATTATACCCCAAAACATGTCACCAAACTAACGACTTCTTTCTACATCCACTGCTATTCTACCCCATCCCTATCTACTCCACTATCATCCAAACTTCTATGAAAGCCTCCCAACTGGGCCCTTTGAATCTACCTTCCCCTACCCCACCCCCCTCTTTGCCCCCAACTATCAATTCTTCAGTCCCTGAATATAAATCAGATTATGTAATTCCCCTGCTTAAAACTCTCCTATGACTTTCCATCATACTTTAAAAACTCTAAACTTGTTACTAAACTATAAGGCCTTATATGATATGGCTTTGTCTACCTACCTGAATCCATCTTCTGTCCTTCTCCCCCAGGTCCTAGCTCACTCACTCTGCGCCTCATTTGCCTTCTTGCTTTTCCTTGATTATGCTGAGCTCATTCCTACTTTTTCCTCAGAACATCCAACTCTGCTGAAGTGTCACATTTTCACAAAAGTCTTCCTTTATTATACAGAAACACACACACAACATCACATACATGCTAGCCTCTTACTTTGCTTCATCTTTTTCCATACCTTTCCTGGCTACATTAAATTACATATTACTCTGCTTGCTTACTAATTCATATCTCCCCCTCTAAACTAAATTATAAACTTCATGAAGACAGAAGATGTGTCCATCTTGTTCACTGTTAAATCCCTGGCACTCAGAACAGTAATCTGGCATACAGTGGGAATTCAATCATTTTTTTAAAAATAATGGGTAAATATCGCTTTATTATTTTTGACACTGATAATTGCAAAGGTACTCTCATTAACTACATTGAAAGCAACCAATGTATAGCTGTAGCTCATTCATATTTAATGCAGTATAATATCCTGTTATGTCAATACACTACAATTTAACTTTTCATCTTCCATCAAAAAGCTTGGGTTCTATGATTCCAGCACTTTGAGAGGCCAGTGTAGGATGACTGCTTGAGCCCAGGAGTTCAAGACCAGCCTGGGCAACATAATGAGACCTCATCTCTACAAAACAAAACAAAAAAATTAGCTGGGTATGGTGGAGTGTGCCTGTAGTCCCAGCTACTTAGGCACAGAGTCTGAGTTAAGAGGATTGCTTGAGCTTGGGAGCCTGCAGTGAGCCATGATTGTGCCACTATACTCCAGCCTGGGCAACAGAGCTGAACCCTGTCTGAAAAAAAAAAAAAAAAAAGCTTGGTGATTTCCAAATTTTGTTCACCATTATGAATCCTGTTGTTGTAAAATTCCTGCACATATCTTCTGTTATATGTATTTCTGTAGAGTGTACAACTAGGATTAGAGATGCTAAGTCAGAAAGTATGCAAAATTCAACTTTACAACATAAAGTGAAATTGTTTTCCAAAGGGGTTGGACCAGTATATACTTCTTCAGTATTGTATAAGAGTTTCTGTTCACCCATATCCTCTTTAACATATGATACTGGCAAACCTTTTAATTTTTGGCAGTCTCATATTGATCTTACTTTGCATTTTCTGATTACTTATGAGGCAGAGCATCTTTTCATATATTTATAGGCCTTATGTATTTTTTCTATGAAATGGCTGTTCACGTCTTTTGCCCATTTTCCCACTGAGCCTTTGTCTTTTTCTTACTGACTCATTCTGTATACTAAAGCTTTATTGGTTCTAGTATGGTAAGCATCTTCTCCCATTTTGTGGCTTATCTTTTCAATTTCATTATAGAGTTTTTCAGTGAACGAAAGCACTTGATTTTAATGTACAAAATCTTATTAATCTTTCCTTTTATGGCTAGTTCTTTCTATGTCTTGTCAGGAAATTCTTCCTTACTCCAGGGACACAGTGATATTTTCCCACAGGCCCTAAAAGCTTTCCCCACTTTTAACTATGTAGAAACGATTTTTGTACATGGTATGAATTAAGGATCTAATTTCATATGGATACTATGAAAGTTAACCCATATGGATATTTAACCTATATGGATAACTAATCATATCAGTGTTTTTAAAAAAGTTTCTCCTTTCCTCCCCTTGATCTTGAATTCCATATCAAGAATTCCACCTATCTGTGGGCCGGTTTCTGTATTCACTTTCTATTCTGCTGGTTAATACATCTCTCCCTGAGCCAAAAGCGGTCTTAATTTACTGTTAATTACTATTTGAACAATTCTGTGTGTTGATAACTGATAGGACAAGTCTCACCACCTTATTCTCCTTGTTCAGAAATGTCTTGTTTTGGCTGTCTTTATACATGCATTTGAAAGAACAGAAATAAAAAGAAAACATAATTAAACACACATTTATAAAATCAGCAAGGACTAAAAGATACCTAAGAATATATCTAAAATATATGTACAGAAAATTACAAAACAATTTTACAACATTTAAGAAAGCCTAAATAAATATAAAAATAAGCCACAGTCATGGATTAGAAGCCTCAATATTCTAAGATGTCAATTCTTCCTATACTAATCCAAAGATATAATCCAAATTCCAACAGTTAATTGTGAATCTCAACAAGCTAATTCTGTTTGTCCCAATTTTTTATTGGAAACATATAAAATTGTAAGTTTAAGATTTTAACTAAAGTATGTCTTGGAATCTAACATGTTATAAACCTTGTCAATTTCCAACTATGTCTGTTATTAAGGTGAGGAAAACTTTCTTTTATTATACTCTGGATATGTTCCTCAAAGTCCATCATTTATTTGGTTAATTTATTTTCAGTAACATTGATTCTTCTGCTTGTTATCTTTGGATGTATATCCTAGACTGATACCAGACAAAAGGCAAAAATCACCGAATCAAAGCACAAGCATGATAATCCATCAAATGTCTCAAAAACTTAACCTATGGTAGCATTAATAACATTGTAAGGATTTTGAACCATCTGTTAAATGTTAAATGCATCCTATTGTAACTTATCTCTCCTTTTTTTTTTTTTTTTTGAGACAGAATTTCGCTCTTGTCACCCAGGCTGGAATGCAATAGTGCAATCCTGGCTCACTGCAACCCCTGCCTCCCAGGTTCAAGCAATTCTCCTGCCTCAGCCTCCCAAGTAGCTGGGGTTAGAGATGCCTGCCACCATGCCTGGCTAATTTTTTGTATTTTTGTAGAGGCGGGGTTTCACCATGTTGGCCAGGCTGGTCTCAAACTCCTGACCTCAGGTGATCCACCTGCCTTGGCCTCCCAAAGTGCTGGGATTACAGGCATGAGCCACAGTGCCTGGCCTGTAACTCATCTCTTTCTAAGGATACAGATATGAAGATAGTTTTGACTTTCTGTCAAAAGTTCCAATCTAAAAATAAAAAACAAAACAAAACAAATTTTGATAGACATGCACTCCTGACAGGGTTGCTAAACAAACATTTAATTATGGAAAGCAAACAGTAGGAAGAAAATACCAATATATGTCACAGTTAAGAGAGCAGACATGGTGAGTACTTTGATTAGGAAGCTAATATTAATTTTTGATGAGTCAATGTAGTTCTCAATAAAATAAGAAAAAAAGGCACAATGAATGAGCTAATTGTAATATTTCCATAAGTACAGGTTAAGACTTGGTTTTGGGAACATAAATGTCCAGAAAAGACAGCATTTTTTGGATAATGTTTTCAGAAATAATCTCCTTCAGTTTATGTCTCAAGGATGAAATTCATCACAGGAAAATTTGAAAAATTCTAGGCATAAAACAAAATCTTAAGTTTTGGGTCTTTTGAATCTTAAGATATGCCTGTTTTAAAAACAAATAAAAGTGGTAGCACAACGAATCCATCTTGACCACCTTATATGTACAACATCTGATTCAATCATTTAAATAATCAAACACAGGCATTTTCTGAACACTATCTTACTTTCTTTGTTCTAAATTCTAACCAATTGCCTCATTTAAGGACAGGCCTGGGCAAAGTTCTGAGGTTTGTCTTTAGTCTTAGCTCTTTATCTTCCGGTAACTTCCTCTCTTGTTCTATTCCATGTAACACAATGTCACCACAGGACCTTAATTCATTGCTCCTGCCTTTACCACATATAGACTTCCATAAAAACTCACTGTCCTGGGACATCTCTTCCAGAGTCCCGTTCTCTGCTTATTTGAATAAATTACAATAAGCACAAAAATCAAGAGTAAAAAAAGGCAATCCGTGCAATGGGAGAAAATTATTTGCAAATCACAGATCTCCTAAGAAGCTAACATCCAGAACATATGATTAAGTCCTACAACTCAACAACAACCACCATTTTTTTGCTGATTAAAAAATGGGTGAAGGACAATAGACATTATTCCAAAGAAAATATACAAATGGCCAATAAGCACACGAAAAGATGCCCAACATTACTGCTCATTAAGGAAGTGCAAGTCAAAACCATGAGATACCACCTCACACCCATTAGGATTCCTACTTTGAAAAAAACAGAAAATAAGCATTGGTGAGGAAGTAAAGAAATTGGAACCCTTGTGCATTGTTAGTGAGAATGTAAAATGGTGCAGTCCCTATGGAAAGCAGTACAGTGTTTTCTCAAAATATTAAAAATATAATTACCATATTGAAGTAGAAGGCAGGGCTTAGACCCTGGACCAGACTGAAGACTAGCAGAAACAGGAAAAATATGAAAGCAACTCTCCGTAGGACACACCTACCAGTGCCATGTCAATTTACCATTGCCAGCACAACATCTGGAAGTTATTGCCCCTTTCCATGGCAACGACACAATGACCCAGAAGTTACAATCCTTTTTCTAGGAATTTCTGCATAATCTGTCCCCCTTAATTTCCATGTAATTAAAAGTGGATATAAATATGACTGCAGAACTGCCCCTGAACTGCTACTCTGGGTACACTACCTACAGGGTAGCCTACAGGGTAGCTGCACTCTGCATGGGGCAGTACCTCTGCTGCTGCTGCTATACACTGCCACGTTAATAAAAGTTGCTGACTCACACCACCACCACCCCACCCATGAATTCTTTCCTGGGCAAAGCCAAGAACCCTCCCAAGCTAAGCCCCAATTTGGGGGCTCACCTGTCCTGTATCAATATGAACAAGCAATTCCACTTCTGGCTACCTACTCCAAAGAACAGAATGTAGGGTCTTGAAGAGATAGTTGTACATTCATGTTCATAACAGCATCATTCACAATAACCAAAAGGTGAAAAAAACTCAGGTATCCATCAATGGATGAATAAACAAAATGTTTTACATACACAATGGGATGTTATTTCAGGAAGAAAATTTGGACATACATGAACCTCAAGGATATTATGCTAAGTGAAATAAGCCAGTCATAAAAAAACACGTACCGTATAATTCCATTTATATGAGGTACCCAGAGTAATCCATTCATAGAGACAGAAGGTGGAGTGATGATTGCCAGGGACTAAGAGGCAGGGAATGGAGAGTTATTTTTTAATGGGTATAGTTTGTTTTGCAAGATGAAAAGAGTTCTGGAGATAGAGAGTGGTGATAGTTACAAAACAATGTACTTAATATTACATAAACTATACACTTAAAATGATTATTAAGATGGTATAAATTACATTCTATGTATTTTTACAATTAAATATATATTTTTTAATTACAATGAGCACATAAAAAGCTTATTCCAAGTCTGGTTTTCACCTTTTCTTTACCTAAAATAAATTCAGGGTTTCTGCCTAATTGTCAAAGTGGTTAGTGTGAATTCCTTACCTTCTTTCACTTCCTCCTGGTATCCTATGGAGGTGGGTGCAGACGGCAATGAATTTTAGTGCAGCTCCCTTCCACTTACTTGCTCTGTAACTGAGCAAGTCAGTTGGTAAAAGAGATTAATGCATTTTAGCTTTCTCATCCCTTCCAAAATAACAACACTGAAAATCATCTTAAATCTCATGTCTCAGAAGGTACTATCATTTAAATTTTCATTAAAGACTTTGAAATTGTCCGCAGGGAAGGAAAAAGCAATAGAATAAAATGTAAAGGAGGGTTCACTCAGGATGCAGTGTTATCTCTTTCTAATGGTAAGACTATATAGTTGTATTACAAATAATGAAGACAGTTCTAAAAACTACATTTCAATGTCGTATGACAAAAAAAGCTGAAACCCAGTCTTTTTGTAATAAATTGCCAATTAAAAATGTCTCCATGTATTCTCTTTTCCATGTTCTTTCTTAGTCAGTTTTGGTTCATTCTTATTCATTTAGTCTAATTGCAAAGATAGAAAAATCCTGTCATCATGTTTCAGACAAATATTGGGCAAAAAACTTGAGGATTGTATTTGTGACTAATTGTATAACAGATTATTTTAGTTTCTGTTATGTGAAAAGTGTAAAACATTCCAACAAAGGGTTTTTAATGTAGTTTTTTTTTGCACCCATGCTGTTGATTGCTAAATGTAATAGTCTGATCATGATGCTGAATAAATGTGTCTTTTTAAAAAAAGTAAAAGAAAAATATTGTCATCGAGATCTACATATATTGCACTTGTATTCCTCTATGTACATGTTTCTGTTCCTTAATCTATCTCAAGCTCTTTAATGGTAAAATCATGTCTTATTAATTTTTATAATGCTAAGTCTATCACAGTTACTAACCCAGAAGAGATACTCAATAAATACCTAATGAGATTATAATGGTAGAACATTAATGTTACCCAATTCACATAGCTCTACCTTCACATGGAAATAACTGAAAATTTAAAAACTAAAAGTTTCAATGACAGAAATTAAGAATGTTATATGCTTAAATGCTTAAAACCAGGTTCTTACGAAATTTGGCAAAGAATGAAAAAAGGGAAAAAAATCTCCTAGGAATGGTTAAAAAAATTAAGTTACATATACTTATATCTTAAAACAAAACAGAAAAGTTTTGAGTAAAATTCTGGATAAAGATGTATTTGTGAAATATAAACAAAAATGAAAACAGGTTACAAAACTAATATCCAACAAAGTACTATAACTTTTGTGCTAGAAAGCATGAAATAGCAGATCACTAGATTTTGACTCCATCCTGAAGTTACAAGTTATACACATTTATGTGCCAAATAAAGCCCTGACATTTATTAAATAAACGGTCAAGAAAAGGGACAGATATGTAGAAATATAATAGATATGTTAGATTTATATACCTCTTCATTTTGGAGAGAGTAGTTGACAAAAAATAAACATTAAGAATTTAAAAAAATATGTTAGTAAATATCAATATATTTATATTTGTCCATTATATTTATTGACTTATTTATTAAGTCAATATACTTATGGACTCCTAAAGAAGCTTTCTTTTCAGGAATACAAAAAATACCATTTTTTAAAAGTTGATCACATATGAAAAGAAAACTAAATGAATTAAAATAGTTAAAAAGGATACATAATCTGACTACAAGGTAACCATATTAAAAAACAATAAAACATTACACACAAACTCTTTAGCCAGTTATAATTCCTAAAATTCTCTCCTAAATATCTCTTGGGCCAACTCAGAAATGAAAATCACAAAACCTATTTTGAAAATGACTATAAAACACCAATTATTCAAATCTACATTATGAAGCCAAATATGACCTGAGGAAAACTAGCTTTAAAAGTTTTCATTTTCAAAAAGATTTCAAAGAAATAAAGTAAGACTTTATTTCATTAAGTTTGAAATAGAAGAAAAGAAAAATATACTTGGGGAAAGGTAGTGAAGATGAGATCAGAAATTAATGATTTAGAGAAAAAAATAGAACCGATTAACAAAAAAGGGGGAAACAAAAATCCAAGAGGATTAGAGAAGGTTAGAGAGAGATGGTTTTCATTTATAAGCAAAAGATAGGAAGGTGCAGTTCAAGCCTGTTGGTATCTATTTTCTCTATGAAGTATGAAGGTAAAACAATTTGCTGAAAATGAGGGGGAAAGGCTGGAAGAGAACAGTAAATGTATCTACTAACATCTGAGGAAGATGTACAAGGAACTGACCTAGGGCATGCCCACTCTTGTTAAGCTGCACTACTTTTGTAATTTGCTTTTACAATATAAAAATAAGGGACACATTTGTTCTGGGTTACCTGATCCTTTGTAGTTAAATAAATCTTTATCCCAGGAGCTTACTCAAAACGAAGAATGGAGACCATGATATTTCATAACTCTACCAAAGGCTTTGTCCTTCCCCTGACATCACACATAGCATAAGATAGGGTCAGTGCTGAGCTGGAGAACAGCCAGAGTTCTTGAACACCTGGCATATCATAAAATTTAATCTAATCTTATTTCTTTTACTTCAAAATATTTCCATTTATAATAGTATAGTGGGTCTGTTTCTAATAACATTTTACGTATTTTATGTGAGTCAGTGAGCCAGATGTAAGACATAAAACTGTGCTTACAGTAACTTTTCAGAAATGTATCTTTTAAAAAATTGAAGAATTCCTTCCTATCATCAATACTAGGTTCTCTCTACTCAGATTGCTGTATCTCACAGTAGCAAGGCAATCTCTTTTTGATGGTACAAAATAATTAAAAAGGAAATACAAAACCACTAGAAACATGTTAATCGCAAAAACTTTACATCCACTTTAAAGGGTACCACAAACCTGCTCTATCTTCAAGTTTCTGAACTTCACAAAAGCTCATCATCTTCAGTCATAGATAGCTTGATACCTCCACAGTCTAGTCCCACAAACCAGGAAAACCCCACAGCCTCGATATCATCAGCCAGGGAACACTAGTTTGTCAAACACTGTATATAACTCGGTAGTCAGCAAACGTGTGGAACTTACTACCTTTAAGAAGTCAATTATAGGCTGGGCACGGTGGCTCATGCCTGTAATCCCAGAACTTTGGGAGGCCAAGGCGGGTGGATCACCTGAGGTCAGGAGTTCAAGACCAGCCTGCCCAACAGGGCAAAACCCCATCTCTACTAAACATCTAAAAAATTAGCCGGGCGTGGTGGTGTGCGCCCGTAATCCCAGCTACTTGGGAGACTGAGGCAGGAGAACATGGGGGCGGCAGGGAGGGGGTGATGAGGAAGGTGGTAGAGCTTGCAGTGAGCCAAGAACACACTACTGCACTCCAGCCTGGGGTGACAGAGAGAGACTCTGTCTCCAAAAAAAAAAAAAAAAAAAGAAGCCAATTAATTATATATATAGTTGTTGATACATTTGCAGTTGAAAGATTAAAAGGAAGATGAGAATTAAAATCTATATAACTAACCTCTTGGGATCAGGGGAAATACTGGCCTGGATAGTTCAATGACCTAATACACTATTGCTTTAATTTATATTCGTGTGACCTTCATGTAAGACTGTGGCTACAGCAGAACAAAAAGCTCAGGACTGTTAACAAATCATCATCTCAAAAATCCAACTTCTGTTCTATATAAACGCATACAACTCAGAGAGATTACTTTCCCTTTGGCCTACTGACCAGACCAGTGTTTTTCAAACTGTAGGTAATGAAACTCATTTAGCAGGTTGCAACCTGACTTTACATAAAATGAAATATAAAAATATCAGAATGTATCACATATAGTAAGTACAACTTGAAAATTTTTTTGTTATAGGTGCATCTTAGTCCATTTTGGGTTGCTGTAACAGAATAACTGAAGCTGGGTAATTTATAAAGAAAACAGGCTTTATTTAGCTCATGGTTCTGCAGGCTGGAAAGTATAAGCATGGTACCAGCATCTGCTCAGCTTCTGGTAAGGCCCACGTGCTAAGTCAAAACATGGCAAAGAAGGTCAAAGGGAAAGTGAACACATGAAAAGCAACCAAACAGGAGGAAGAAACTTGCTTTATAAATCACTCTTGCAAGAACTAATCTATTCTCAGAGAACTAATCTATTCTCCAGAGAGGGAGAACTCACTACCACAGGACCAGCAACAGTACCCAAACACCTCTCGCTAGACTCCACCTCCCAACACCACCACACTGGGGATAAAATTTCAACATGAGTTTTGGAGGGGACAAACGGATCATATAAAAATCTCAGCAGAGTGTGTGCGTGCACGCATGTGCACATACTGGGATGGGAATTAATATTTATTTCTCACTGTAGGTTACAGTCAAAAAACCTGAAAGCCGTTAGACGGCAATCAATCAGCAACAACAACTCATTTCCAAAGTCTAAATATTTTTTTCAAAATTATTGACTTCATCATCATGTAGTAGTCCAGTGAAGGCGATAAGAAAAGTTATAACTTGTTTTAAATTAGTTGGTTTCATTTGGAACATCAAATAGTGGTCTAGAGGGAATTTTCAATCCATTCAACATATGATAACTCTAAAAGGATTAACTGAAAATTTATACTACTACTCCCTCTGAACAAGCATTTCCTCCAAATGTTATTAATGATAAAGTACTACTTCAGTGTCAAAGGAAAAAAAGATCTGAAGTTGAGTTTATTTTCTGACCTGTCTACATCATAAAAAATCCTTAATCTTCTGTGAAACTCATTTTTCTATGTGCTAACCACTACTGAAACTATCACTTAAAACCACTCTCATTTAGTATTTTGCAATAGAAACTGAGAAGTTATTACTATGTGATCAGAAATTTTCCAGTCCCCATACAGGCAACCTGGCAGCTACCACTGACTCCCCTACACTGATACCTCTACTTCTGGGTTGCTGTATAGACTCTATATTCAGACTTAGAGAATCTACTCAGAATATAAGTTTCAATGATCAAATGAGAAGAGTAGTTTATTCTTAGACCCTTTTTGTATGTTAATGTGGTCCAGTTTATCTTGTCCCCAAATCCTGAAGCTCTGTGGAACTTCTAGAAATGGCCTATCACAGGCCAGGTGCAGGGGCTCACACCTGTAATCCCAGCACTTTGGGAGGCCGAGGCAGGTGGATCATGAGGTCAGGAGTTCAAGATCAGCCTGACCCAGATGGTAAAACCCAGTCTCTACTAAAAATACAAAAAAAAAAAAGATTAGCCGGGCGTGGTGGTGGGCACCTGTAATCTCAGCTACTCAGGAGACTGAGGCAGATAACTGCTTAAACTCAGGAGGCGGAGGATGCAGTGAGCCGAGATCGCCCCACTGCACTCCAGCCTAGGCGACAGAGCCAAACTCCATCTCAAAAAAAAAAAAAGGCCACTGCACTCCAGCCTAGGCGACAGAGTCAAACTCCAACTCAAAAAAAAAAAAAAAAAAAAAAGGCCAGGCGTAGTGGCTGACACCTGTAATCCCAGCACTTTGAGAGGCCGAGGCAGGCAGATCACAAGGTCAGGAGATCGAGACCATCCTGGCTAACACAGTGAAATCCCGTCTCTACTAAAAAAATACAAAAAAATTAGCCCGGCATGGTGGTAGGTACCTGTAGTCCTAGCTACTCGGGAGGCTGAGGTAGGAACCTGGGAGGCAGAGCTTGCAGTGAGTGGAGATCACGTCACTGCACTCCAGCCTTGGTGACAGAGCGAGACTCCATCTCAAAAAAAAAAGAAAAAAAAGAAATGGCCTAACACACTCAGGAATCTAAAGGATGGGTAACAATGGGAAGTCCCCAAATTCCCAGAGTCTAGAGCCAACTCACTATTATAAAGCCACAAAGCAGCTGCTGAAAAACATACCTTCCAAGCCACAGAAGCATTTACTGAGACTTTACTACGTTCCCTGCATTGTATAAATAAGAAGCTTTGTGTTCTTGGGAGATAATTATTTAGCAACTTAATTAGCAAACAGTTCTTTCATATACATTTTAACATTTGATCGTTAGGAAAAAGAAGGGAAAGAGTTAAGAATTATCATCCATCCTATTTTACAAAGAGGTTCACAATAAAAAAGATGCCCAGCCTAACAAACCAAAATAGTAGCGGAATGAAGTACTTGTCTTTTAACCCCTGGTCTGATTCTCTTTCTCTTCATTGCAGGACTTCCTCAGAAATCTGGAGGATGTCATTCTGAAGGCTTGTGCTCACCAATCATTAGATTATTCTTTTTTTTTTTTTCACTTCTGTGTGGCTCTCTGTGACCATACAGGTGGTTATTTACCAGACTAATTGTGGTAAATTCTTATCTAGGTAAAAAGAAGACAGAAAAAAATAATTTACAGTCTCTATCCTCTATTTTAATGAGGTTATTTTTATGCAGGAGAAATTAATATTTGTAACATGAAGGTCAACCCATTCCCCCTTTTACATAGTTGCCAATAGTTTATATACACCATATGAGCAAATTATTTTACGTATTAGGACCACTATTGACCTTTAAAGATCCTTGATAGTCAGTAATTCTACTCTACCTATAGTGAATAACTAGTTTTTTTTTTTAAAGTTCTAATGAGTTGCAAACAGACATGTTTATAAAATAAAAATAAATTATGAGAAAAATAAAAAGACATACAAAATGTAAACCTCAATTGTTAGATTCACAAAGCTACTCCATCAAACGGCTCTAAAAATTTCTAAACTCTTATTTCAATTTCTGTACCTACTTTGTCACTGACAAGTAACATTCACAGGACATGCTTTCAGTAGCACTGCAAGTGATTAGAACATCTTTTTGTAGTGGATGAATAACTACATCAAGTGGGTTGGATTCTGATCTAATATCTGAGACTTTTGAAATAGAAAACTTTCTCCAATAAATAAATATATTTGGGCTAGTCTCCTACTATATTTATTATACTTACAAGCCTATAATGCTTTTCTAATGCGAACAGGCTTTTCAATGAAGTTGTACATAATTTTAAACCATCAGTCATTTCCCAAAAGAATCAAATACAATCTCTAACAGTAGAAATCTGACTTCAGAGAATTAATATTATTTTCCAAATCATGGAGGAACAGTAGTCATTACAGAATTCCAAAGGGGATGTGCCAGGAATAGAGACTCATCTGGTTGAGACGGGAGCATTGGAAAATGAACATATTTGTTATCAAAAGTTTAAAGTTCCTATTAGCTCCCAGATTAAGTGGGAGAAAATGAGACAATTTGCCAAATCCTTGGCAAAGTGAAAGCAGTCCCTGGGAAAAAGACTGAGTGAGCTCGCGCCAGGACTGAACCACTGATGTACTTCTAAGGCCAAAGTAATGAAGATTATAAACACCTTACTTTATGTTGAGATTAAAAAGAACTTAAGTCCCAAATGATTCTCTGAAAATAATGTGGCCTGGTCTCCAGAAATAAATTTATCACGTTCTAGTAGATCATTGTCAAATGCAGAAAACCTGAAAGTGCTATGGATCAGAAAAGGAAGATTCCCAACAAATATTTATATTAATAAAGGGTATGGAAACACTTCATAATCATGTTTTAGAATTGCTGCAAATTTAATCTATTGCTAGAGATATGAAAAAACTATACCCCTGTGCCTTACATACAGTAGGTGCTCAACAAAAGTTCAGTAAGAGTTCAGCTCTTGAAGCTATATAAATAGGAAGGTCAAATGCTTTATTCTTATGTTTTACAGAGTGAGAGGTTGAAGAAAGCTACATCAAAAACATGATAAGCAGTGATTTAATATTAAAGGAAGAGAAAGACACTGATGCAGGTAAACAAACCAGACAGGCTGAAACCAGAACTCAAAGAAAGTCTAAAGAGAACGCTCTGAAGTAGAAAATGAAGTTTCTATAATAAGTCAAAAGGGAATAGGAAGATGCAGCTTGGTAGGAGTGAGGACTCGAAGGAAAAAAAAAAAACTCACTGAAAGCTAAAAATAGTGAAATTTAATCCATGTAGAAGTATTAGTTCTCCTTTCTCCCTAACTCATATAAAATGTGTTTTTTAAATTGAGGTATAACTTTCATACAGTATAGTGCACAAATCTTAAATGTACAGCTTGATACATTTTTACATACGTACACATCCATGTAACACCATCCAGATCAAGAAAAGGAACATTTCCAGTGCCTTCTCCTATTCAATCACTCCTTTCTACCCACTACAAACCAGTGACCACTGTATCAGTGATTTATTACTTTTTATTGTCAAATAGTACTCCACTATGTGAATATACTACAAATTTGTTTACTCATTCTCCTGTTGATGGACAGTTGGGTTGTTTCCTGTTCTATCATGAAGAAAGTTGTTATGTATGAGCATTCTTGTACAGTATTTTGGTGAATATAAACACTCATTTCTCTTGGGTATATGCCTAGAAGAGACTGCTAGGTCACAAGGTAAGCATATGTAGATTAAGTCAGTTTTCTAAAGTAACTGTATCAATACACTACTAGCAATATTTGATAATTCTCATATAAAGTTTTTAAATGTAAAAAAGTGCTTTAGTTAAAGCACAAGAATTTTGAGGCTTTTTGTTTATATTGTTTTCTGACCTTTTAGAGTAGGGGGTAACATAAGCAGAGTGCTCACATCTCAGGGGAAGGTTTGGGTAGGGTACGGGAAGAAAACAGAATTTCGATTTCAGTTTCTTACTCTTTTAGCTAAAAAGTAAATTTTACTAATATTTTATATGCAAGTTGACACTATTAATAGTATTCTTATTCAGATGGTTATGTTTATTCACGTTGGGTATACTGTGATTTACTGCCATTTGGTGTGTGCCCGGTTGAGCAGGATTATGGAATATCTACTTCTAACTAAACTAGCTCTCACCAAATGAACAGGTGGCTAAAAAAAGGAAGATTCCTACACAAAAATAATATTAGTAATGTAGATGCAAGCAAACAACAAGGTAAATGTCTAAGCTGACACTTCCGTTCTAGAAAATCTCTTCGGAAGTTAAGAACAATGACCATCCATCTAGTCAAATCTCACAAGAAGCAGGCAGAAAATATTCCAAAAATTAAGACTTTAAAAAATATGAACTTAACCTATAAGTAATAATAAGTATTATTACTGTTAATGATATTGTGCAATGAAAATTTTAAAACATATTGTTTTCATCATGTCATCGCTTTTAGTTTTGTGTTTAGTTTATGCTGCATATAGTAGTAACACAAAGTACATGTATATATAAAGAAAATTTACATATATTAGTGATGTATGCTCAAATTATTTTACCAACAGGGTACACAAACAAAAGCGTTCAGAGACTCTTGTTTTAGCCTCAGTACTTTTTAACATTAAGCTAGCTAACCCATAACATAGATGAACTTCTAATTTTTAAAGCCACACAAAATTAGGCATACTAGATGAGAAACAGCCAGCTGATATTTATTGTTAGAATAATACATCTGAACAATGGGGGAGAAGGAAGGAGGAGGACAGGAATCTACTAGAAAGAGGCATGAGAGTACTTTCGTAGGCACTGTTCTATACCTTGGTAGGTATTATGACAATGTATTTATGTATTTATATTACATATGATATGTATCACATATACTTATATATATCAGACATATATCATATACAGAGGTATATTTATATTATACCAATGTATACATTTGTCAAACTCACCGAATGATACAGTTAAGGTAAGTACATTCCATTCTATGTAAATTTTACCTCAAAAGAGAAAAGGATCCATTCAAAGTATTAACCACTAGGTTAATGGCATGCATACGTCTAGGAGTAAATTATGGTGACGTGTGCAACGTACCTTGAAATGCATTAAAATAAGAGGAACTATTATGTAGATAGAGGGATGGATATATGAACAGATGCGTGAAAGAGCAAGTAGAATGAAATTTAATTGTAGAATCTAGGTGTAGATAAATGGGTCTTCACAGTACAATTTTCTAAACTTATCTATACATTCGAAATTTTTCAGGATAAAATATTGGAAAAAATAAATCTGAGTTGAAAGTTGACAATAATTTAAAATAGTGTAGTGATACAAGGGAAAGTTAGAAATTCAAAAAGGAAAAAGGAACATGCAAGTACCATCACTTGGTGCTTTTAGATACTCTGTATTTGTGAGGTAAGAATTATCTTTATTTTACAGACGAGTAAACAGAAACTGAGAAAGATTACAGAACATGCACAAGGTCACAGTGTGAAGCCCAGCCAAGAGCTGAATCCAACCTGTAGGAATTCTGAATCCTCTTGACCTACATTCCTCACAAAGGGCTGCCTAGGACCAAAAATCTTCCCTAGAGCAAGGAAGTTGCTTCTCCATTCCTGCATGAACCAGCTCTAACACAAAGTGCCTTCCTACAACATGTACTCTGAAATCTGTTTCCTCCTGGTTTTCCCCCTAAGTTTGAGTCCTTGGCGCCCCACAGTATCTAATCCCCACACGACTGGCCTTCGTATCAAGTGATAATATTTGAAATTTCAATAAGCAAGACTTTTTTTTCCCAGTTAGTATTTCATAACATTACCATCTACACAGCTATAACTAGGTGTAAAATGGGAATAATGCCTCATAGAATTGGGATGAAAAAAAATGAAAACATATGTGAGGCATACGCACTGTAAAAAAGGGGACTCAAATCTTTTTCTAACCTTTACCTTTGGAAATTGCAGCATGCCACTCACGAGAAAATAATACTTCTTTTTTTGAGTCTTAGGTTGTCTCTTGAGGAGCTCGTTAAATGTGAATAGATACAGATTTTTCTTTCTTGTGCTTATTTTATCTAAAAACTTAATTTTGTTTCCTCATTTTATTTTCCACTTTGCCTTGATTTGGAATTATCACTTCCAGGAATTTTATGTACAATTAGATATACAACTAGGACCACTTCCGTAAGATTTTTCTGTTTCACAAATTACTACAGGTGGCCAACCTGTGCAGACAACATATTAATGAAATTTTAAGTCTATTTTCTTTTTGAATATCAGAAGATATTTTTCAAAGGAAAGATTTTAAAAAGCCAATATGTTACTAGGAAATGACCAACTGGTAATGGTAACCTTTAATTGACTTTGACTGTGTTTATACACATATGCCCTAAAGCTATACATTTCTTACTTGGCAAACAGATTCTGGGATTTTCTGAAGTCACAAATATATTCAGGGACTCCTAAAGTCACAAATCTTGCCTCTCTAAGTAATACTGTATTACAGCATAAAAAATAACCAGTTATTCTACCTTAAAAACTTTGCCTTATCTTAAGGACAACCTACAGATCAGATGCGAAGCTATTTTCAGTCTACTGGAACCTGAATAAGACTGTTTTTTCCTCTTGATATCTGAGGTTGTTAGTGTTGGAAAGGATCCTAGAGATGATTTTATAGTTGCAGAAATGGATATGCAGACAGTTGAAATGATTAGTCCATAACAGAGCCTGAACCAGACACCAGGTCCCCCAATTCCTGGCCTAGTGTTCTTTCCATTTGACAATCGTGCCAAACCAAATATTTAAAAAGTGATTATGTCCATCCATTACTTCAACTTCACTAAATTTCAGTCTGGCCACTCGTGATGTCACTTCCTTTTGTGAATGGGTGTATTTTTTTTTTCTTGGTCTTGCTATCTTCACTTGACTACAATACATTTTAGAGCTCACACTATATTTATGCCAATTTTCTCCATGCCTGTTTCCGTTCCTAAAGAATACTAATGTAATCTCTAGAATGCCTTGACCCTCCTTTTCACAAGATTTCTTATTTCAAGCAATCAACTGCCAACCATACAAAAATAAAAATAAAAGGGATTTCTTCTAAAACACAAGCATACATGGCAGTGTTGTGTGTCTTCCCCAAAGAGCTTAATAAAAATTGTGAATGCTATGTATTACATGCAGACGCTTTCTAGAAAAAGAGCCCAACGACAACCTTGTTATGTAGGAAGAGAGAGCTATTGTGGACTGTAGCAGGAGGCCAAGAATAAGGTTTGAGATTCCACCTAAAACAAATATGGAGGTGGAAAGGCACAAGAAGCTTGCTGGACCCACCAACCAGAGCTAGGCTGCAAGCTCTCGGCTATCAGAGGTCGGTTTAAAAGAACGATGGGCACCAGAGAGGCACGTACCCCGGGACAATGATAGGGCAGGCGGGGCACCGGGAATCGCGCTCAGGGAAAACTCAACAAGTCTGGAAGGCAAAGAGATGGATGAATGACTGCCAAGAGGCTCCCGCTGGCCTCTGGATGACCACTACCACTTTCCAGGATTTACTGCCCGCCGGCACTCGCCGGCTCGCGGACAGTCGTTCACCCCGCTGCCGTACCTGCCCCGACGTTCGCCCGGGACCCAGGGTATCCACCAATGACCCTGCCCAGAGCTGAAGCCTCCGTCGCAGGCCCGCTGCCCGGCGGCGTGGCTTCCCGGTCTGCACCGGCTTTCCAGGAGGAAGGCAGCGTCGGGCCTGCGGGGGCCGGACCCGCCTTCGAAAGTGGGCGGAAGGATGGCCGCCCTGGTGGAGTGCGGGCGCGGCCGGGAGCCCGTGCCTCAGCCCCGGCCCCGTCTTCTCCGTGCCGCGCCGCCCTCAGCCCTCACCACCGCCGGCCGCGAGCTGCGGGCTCGGGGCTGAGGCGATGGGGAAAGGGGGCGGGCGCGCCATCATGAAGGGGAAAATGGTGGGCGGGCGGGCCCGCGCGCGGTCGCGGTACTCACCCGGGCCGGCCAGTGCGGGTAGCCCTTCATCTTGGCAAAGACCAGGTCGCCCGCTTTGTACTCGCGGGGCCGCGGACGCGCCATCCCAGCCGCTCCCCTTCCTGGTAGTCCTTGGTCGCCGCGAAGATGCCGGGAGGCCGCCCCCCCGCGGGCCGACGGACTGCGCCGCGCTCCCCGTGGGCCTCTAGCCGGGCGGACGAGCGGCCGCTCCGACGAGGGGAAGCGGCGAGGCGGCGGCTGAGGCAAGGGGTGGGCGGGGGGCGCAGCAGGCCCGGCAAATCACGGCCCGGCAGCGGGGGAGGGGAGCCCCCGGCCGTTCGGCGCTCGCCCGCGTCCGGCCGCGCCAAGGTCCCCGCCGCCGCCGCCGCCGCGCGCGCTGCTCACCAGCGCCGCGTCGCCTGCCTCATGCCGCCGCCGCCGGCCTCCCTCCCGGGCTCCCGGGCTCCCGGGCGCGGCGCGAGCGCCGGGCCTCGCGTCTGCTCCGAATTCCTTCTCGGGCAGCGACCGCAAACACGATCTTATTATTGTTCTCGCGCGCGCTCAGCATCCCCCCCCGCCCCGCTTCCCGCTCCCCTCCCCTTCCCTCCCGCGCCGGCCGGTTAATTCCTAGGTACACGGCCGGCTTTCGCGGAGAAACCGAGCGCGCCAGCCCGGCTGCTCGGCTGGCGGGCGGGCGGTGGGCGCGTCCTCCCCCAGCACCGAAGCCCGCGCCGGGCGGGCGGGAGCGCCTACTCCGGAGGACGCCCGCCGCCTGCTCTCTTTTGTTCTTGGCCCGGAGCTGCCTGCCGCAGCCCAGCCAATCACCACCCGGCCGCCCCCTTCCCCTCCCGTCCGCGCCACTCTGGGGGTTCTCCCCACTCGCGCCCCCCAGTCCCACGCCCACCTCCCGCTAACTCGACCCCCTCCTGGCTACCCCCAGCCAGCCACTTCCGCGGGTGCCCTCTGGTGAGTGGGGGACAAAGGCGCTCCAGGCCCGGGGGACGGCGGCGCGGGGGACCCTCTGCTGGGCACCAAGCTGCCGGAAAGAGCACCGCTCCGGAGTCAGCGACCTTATTGGATTCTTGCCCCAGGTCTGCCCTTAACAATGCAGTGTGACCCACCTAGGGCAAGCTATTTAATCGGAGTCATGGGAGGTTTTCTTGTTTGCTGAATGGCACAGACGGGATTCGAACCTGGACCCACATGAGTCCAAAGGCCATAAGCGGTTATGTTTCTCTCTGTGTGCATTTCATAGGCCTGCAGTGTTTGTGAAAAGGACTTGCTCTGGCTGGTCACTTGTTTCCAATCCTGGCAACCTTTTGGACAACGTTTTTGAAATTAGCATCCCTTTCTGGAGATTTATGTATGTATACAGTTCATTAGCTCTAGAACATGTTCATTTACCACTATTTTACTCTAAATTCCCTAGCTGGCTGCTTTCAAAGACATTTTGAGAGTAAGAATCTTCCTAACACTCTCTTCTGTGAGGAGTAAGTAGAATAAATAATTCAAGGAGTCGTTTGGAGTCTGTCCAATGAATGAATGCTGCTCCTTTAATCATGCTGTAGCCCACCTCCTTTAAGGGGTCAGCTGGCATAGCTCCTAAATGCTGCTTTCTGTGGCCCTCACCTTGTCACAAGGACAGTTCTCATTTGTGTCTGTCCTTTCTGCCTTTTACAGAAGCTACAGTTTTCCCCACCATCCGCCCCCCTCGCTGGCCCTGTAGAATGGTGTGTTTGTGTTTTAACCCCTGCTCTTGTTCTGTGGTGCTGGGCTTCCTATGATGGGGCTTTAAAGTCTCTAGATTTCCTGTGGATTGTTTACTTCGTTAGTAGTGCTTTTACATTACTTTACTAATGCATTTCCTTACTACTTGCATCTCATGATTTTCTTTTTTTTTTTTTTTGGTATTGACCTGTACTCACCTGTCCTACAGGTTCATTTTTTTCCTCTTTTCTCACTGTGGAAGATGAGTCTAGGTCCTCTTTGCCTCAGTTGTAATAATCTGCTAACATCTCTCTCTCCTAGAACCTACCATATGCAGCTGCCGTGATGTCACACATTGCTCCTGAAGCTGTAGAATGATTTCTGTGTCTTCATATGTCAAACTCAGATCCCTCTGACTAGCTGTCAAAGCCCTAGCTGTTGCCTGCTGTCCCCTACAGTCCAGCCTCCCTGTGGGCACGGGGTGGATATAGGGAAGAGGAGAGAAATGAGAGGGGAAAGGTTGTCAGTTGGAAGCCAACCAGGGGAGGGCAGTAAGCAACGGAGGGACGTGATCACAGTTCAGGTTTAGACATTACTTTGGTGGCCAGCATGGGACTAGACTTGAGGGTGAGAGGCTTGGGGCAGGACCTGCATTGATACTCTCTCCTGGGGAGAGATAAGACAAGGGCTGAGATAGAGCTTGCTGATTCTTTGGGTGGTAGGTTGGTAGGAAGGAGGAAGAGTAGAAACTGATTCCCTGGTTTCTGGTTGGAGCAACAGGATGATTAGTTTTGACACTCACCAAGGTGCAGAAATCCATGAAGAATGGGCAGGTTTGGAGATGAGATCTTGAGTGGTTTGGGATGTGTTGAGATTTCCATGGGCCATCCAGAGAGATAGTTCGTGGGCAGCTAAATACACAGCTTAGAGAAAGTGGTCAAGACAATGTAGACTTTTGAGTGATATCAGTATATAAGTGGTCACTGAAACCATAATGGAAGATGCCCAGGAAACTGTAGAATGAGAAAAGCAGTGCCCAGGTTTGGAGCCAGGTAAATCACCATCTAAGGGTCAGGTAGAAGAAGAATGTAGTGTCATAGGAGCCAAGGAGTAAAAGATTTTCCAGAAGGAAGGAAATGTCTGGGTAGATGCCACAAGGAGGTCGAGTGAGATGTGGAAGGAGATAAGTCTGTTAAACCTGGTGATTGAGAAGTCACTGATGAAACAGTTGGGAACTGTTTCACTGAATGGTATTGAGAAGACACCAGAGTGGTGGATTGAGATGTGAGTAAGAGGTGAAAATGTGGAGGTAGTATAGACAACTCATTGCTCATTGCCAGCAGTGGAGAAGGAGTAGCAAGAAAGGATGAAGGAGCCGGGCATGGTGGAGTGCGCTTGTAGGATTGCTTGAGCCTGAGAGTTCAAAGCTGCTGTGAGCTGTGATCACACCACTGCACTCCAGCCTGGATAACAGAGACCTCATCTCTTAAAAAAACATGAAGGGAGAGTTATTCTGTTGTGATTTCTGGCTGATTTTTAAAGCTAGGAAAAATTTTAGTTTGTAATGAGGAGAAGTAGCCAGTAGAGTGCATAACTGATGGAGTTTGGTAATTTCGAGAAGGTGGAAATTTCTCCCAATCTAAGCTTTGGTTTCAGGTTTGCTCAGCACACATCATTTGCCTGACTCTCAATCTCTCATCTAACCAAGTCAGACTTAATAATACACCCACATGGGCTCCCTCTGGCTGGTCATCAGGAATCTCCTAATGCTCTTGGCTAAGAGGCCATCTGTCTCTGCAGCCAGGATGGATGCAGACCACCTTGTCAACACATTGTGACTGGGGATGAAGCATTGCCCTGTGGCTTTCACTGCAGACAGAGCTTTCAGACTGGTTCTTCCACTTTGTGCAAAGGACTAAGCTGTGGCTATTCCAGAACAACGCTCTACTCAAATATTTAACAGATAATATGTAACTCTTTAGAGATGTAATTAGGACCATTAAAAGAGTCTGATGTATTTTATTTTAGTCAGTGTGCCCCCAGGAGCTGGTCTATTTGCTATATCAAAATAGCATACATTAATTTTACTTCTGAAACATAGAAGGAAATCCATTCACAAATGGTGATAATACCAACTTTCTTTGATCACTTTTTATTTCAGCATCCTCAAATCCCTGTGGGCTAGTACTTCTCCTTGCCTTTGGCTTCTTGATCTATTTTTGCCATCCTCTTCTCAATCATACACATATATGTATATTGTTGACGTGATCCTGTTATCACTTTCTCCTTTCATATCTTCACTTAGCTTCCTAGTAAAACTAACAGTTCCTTCAAATCTTGCCCCCAAATTCACCCATTCCATAATGCTTCAATTGCCTAAAATCTATTCCTTTGTCCAAGTTATACATGAGGTGATATATTTAAGATACTTAGAACAGTGCCTGGCACGTAGTAAATTCTCATTAAATGTTAGTTGATATTGTTATCTTTGTTGTTTACGTGGTGTGGTGAAAAGAACTGTGGAAAGGGATTCAGGAAAATTTGGTGTTACACACACACACACACACACACACACTCAGCATGTTAGAAGAGAGCTCCCTGGGCCTTGCATCAGAGTCCATTTCCATTACTTTTGCCACTAGAGGTATCTCTTAAATGTCTTTCAACCCAATCCCAGGGGACTGGTCTCACATTCCTTGAAAGAGAAAGGTCTGTAAGATATTGACACCCTCTTGAGAGTCAAATAAAAGAACTATAATATACTACTTGTAGTGAGAGAGACAATTCCCATGTTGGTGTGAGCATCAGGGGCAGTTCTAAGTTGGTAAAAGGCACCATAGAGTCAACATGGGCCATGAGGGGCGAGGGCCAGGGTTAAATGTTGGGGTCAGCCAGAATTGCCTGAGTAGGGATGGGTGACAGCAGCAACTGCACTTAGGCCACCAAGTAGAGATACAGATAGCACCTCAATCATAACCCCAGAAGTGTTAATGGTCTTGGAAGGCACTGCTTGAGCTACCTGGGACCTTATTTGGGGATGGAAAAAGGAATTGCTTTAGGTCCTAGGAATTCTCATGAGACTGTGTGCCTAAGGACTATTTCAGTTGAGGTTGTTTTCATTCTCACCCCTTCACTGTTGTGTCGCAGGCTGAGGAGCAAACTGGGTAATTTTACTGAATTACTAGCTAATTGGAGAGAGGGGGTTCAAGATGTAGGAGATATTAAAGGTTTGAAGAGTTTTGCAAGTTTGCCTACTGTTTGTGCTAGTATTGTTTCAATAGTAGTGTATATGCTGCTGACGGGAGCATTAGATTACAATTATATTACTAGTTAGCATTCATTCATTTATTGAATAAATATTTGTTGAGTATGGTTATGTATCATCATTGTTCTAGATCTAGGACCCATGGGGAATAATGAAGGAATCAAAACTATGCCAAATGAAGTAGTGTTACAGGAGGCTAGGGTACCTATATCTAACCGTCTGAAGGGCTACCATGTAGAGTGAACAATGTGGGAGACATGATACTTTGATAGTTTGAGGCTTAGACATGAAGAGGCCTAGTAGCTTTTATTTCACCTTCTCGAAGTGCTGACCTACCATGTAAAGAATCATAAATACCTTGCTAGTATGGAAGAGGAGTGGGGCACATGGAGAGAGATAGGTCCTGGAGAATGAAAAATGAAAGAGAGGAGAGAGAGGCCCAGCCAGTCCCCAACTCTTCCAGTCTCTCTTGTTGACTAGAAGCCAGACATGTGAGCAAAACCATGTTGGATCCTCCAACCTCAGTTAAGCTATCCTAGCCAACACCATGTGGCAGAGACAAACTATCATCATTGAGCCTTACCCAGATCACAGTCCGTGAGCAAGTAAATAATGGCAGCTGTTTTAAGCCACAAAATTTAGGGCTGTTTTGTAGAAACAAATAACAGAAGCAGGGTTTAATAGCAGATTAGATACAGCTGAAGTGAGCTAGTGATCTGGAAGATGGATCAAAAGGAAAAATATACAGACAGAAGCTCAGAGGAAAAAAAAGGGAGGAAAAAACAGAAAAGAACATAGTATACTCACACCAACTTTCTATTAGCTAGTATTTGTAAGTTAGTATTCTTTTTCTCTGAGATATGGTGAAAAATATAATATGAAGTCCCAAATGATGATGAGAGGGAGAGAATGGAATAGAAGCAGTATTTGAAGCAGTGATGGTCATAAATTTGCCAAAACTGATTAACAATACAGCTCTGCATTGAATATTTGTGTCCTTCCACTTCCAATTCATTTGTTGAAACTCTAATCCCCAATGTGATGGTATTTGGAGGTGGGGCCTTTGGAAAGTAATTAAGTCATGAAAATAGAGTTCTCATGATGAGGTTAGTGCCTTTATAAGAAGAGATACAAAAGAAGTTGCTTCTTTTTTTTTTTTGAGATGGAGTTTTGCTCTTTTTGCCCAGGCTGGAGAGCAATGGCATGATCTTGGTTCACTGCAACCTCCGCCTCCTGGGTTCAAGTGATTCTCCTGCCTCAGCCTCCCAAGTAGCTGGGATTACACGTGCGCACCACCACACCCAGCTAATTTTGTAGTTTTAGTAGAGACGAGGTTTCACCTTGTTGGCCAGGCTGGTCTCGAACTCCTGACCTCAGGTGATCTGCCCACCTCAGCCTCCCTAAGTGCTGGAATTACAGGCATAAGTCACTGTGCCAGGCCAAGAGCTTGCTTCTTTTCTCTGCCTTTACCATATGAGGATACAGTGAGAAGATGGTGATTTGCAAACCAGGAACTGTGTCCTCACCAGATACCAGCTCTGCTGGTGCATTGATCTTGGATTTCCCAGCTTCCACAACTGTTAGAAATAAATGCCTGTTTAAACCACCCAGTCTATGGTATTTTTGTTATAGCAGCCCAAATTAAATGAGACAGATATCAAGCCATAGATTAAATAGTATTTTGAACATCAATCATGACATATTTTTTAAAACCACTCCTAAGAACATAATAGTAGGCTGGATGTGGTGGCTCATGCTTATAATCCCAGCATTTTGGGAGGCCAAGGCAGGAAGATCACTTGAGCCCAGGAGTTTGAGACCAGCCTGGGCAACATAATGAGCCCCTGTCTCTCACAAAAAAAAAAAAAAAAAAAAAGCCAGGAGTGGTGGCATGCACCTATAGTCCCAGCTACTTGGGAGGCTAAGGTAGGAGGATCACGTCAGCCTGGGAGGTTGAGGCTGCAGTGAGCTGTGATTGTGCTACTGCACTTCAGCTTAGGTGACAGAGTGAGACCCTGTCTCAAAAAAAAAAAAAAAAAAAAAAAAAAAAAAAAAAAAACCCAGCAACCATAATAGTAAAATTGTTGAAACCCATAGACAATAATATATAAAAAGAAGACAAAGGCGAAAATACATTATCTTCAAAGGTGCAGCACAAAGAATGATAGCTGATTAATCAGCAGAAAGAAAATAACTAGCAACCTAAAATTCTAAAGCAAACTATCTTTCAAATAAAAGAGAAAGGCAATTTTTAGACAAATATAAACCTAGAGAATTTATCAGCAGCAGACTTGCGCTAAATGAAAAACTAAAGGGAGCTAGTCAGGTGGAAAGAAAATGATCCCAGACAAACAGCAAGATGCAGGACAAAATGAAGAACAATAGAATAAATATTTGAGAAAATCTGAAGAAAAATAAACTATAAAATTACATAATGATCACTTACTTGGGTTATATATATGGGGAATTAAAAATTTACAAGTAGGGTGTTTTTGTTGTTGTTGTTGTTGTTGTTGTTTGAGACAGAGTCTCACTCTGTCACCCAGGCTGGAGTGCAGTGGCGCCATCTTGGCTTACTGCAACCTCTGCCTCCCGGGTTCAAGCAATTCTCCTGCCTCAGCCTCCCGAGTAGCTGGGATTACAGGCACACGCCACCATGCCCAGCTAATTTTTGTATTTTTAGTAGAGATGGGATTTTGCCACGTTAGCCAGGGCGGTCTTGAACTCCTGACCTCAGGTGATCGGCCCACCTCCGCCTCCCAAAGTGCTGGGATTACAGGCTGTCCCCGCTCAAGTAGTGAGATTGAGGTAAGTGAAATAAAAAGGTCTAAGGTCCCAGAATAATACAGAAAGTGACAAAAATATGAACATATTACATTTTAGTTTTTATTATTATTTTCAACTTTTGTTTTAGGTTCAGAGTTTATATGTGCAGGTTTGTTACATGGGTAAATTGTGTGTTGCTAAAGTTTGGTGTATGAATGATCTCGTCACCCAAGTGGTGACTATAGTACATGGTAGGTAGTTTTCACCCCTTCCTTCCCCCTTCTCTTTTGGAGTCCCAGTGTCTATTGTTCCCATCTTTGTGTCCACATGTACTCAATGTTTAGCTCCCTCTTTTAAGTGACAACATGCACTGTTTGGTTTTCTGTTTCTGTGTTAATTTGCATAGGATAATGGTCCCCAGTGGCATTCATGTTGCTGGAAGGACATGATTTTGTTCTTTTTTATGGCTGCATAGTATTCCATGGTATATAGGTACCACATTTTCTTTATCCAGTCCACCGCTGCTGGGCATCTAAATTGATTCTTTGTCTTTATTATTGTGAACAGTGGTGCAATGAACGTACCAGTGCATGTGTCTTTCTGGTAGAACAAATTATTTTTCTTTGGGTATATACCCAGTAAGGGGATTGCTAGGTTGAGTTGTAGTTCTAACTTACTTGAGAAATCCCCAAACTGAACTAATTTACATTCCTCCCAACAGTGTATAAGCATTCCCTTTTCTCTTCAAGATTGCCAACATCTATTGTTTTTTGACCATTTAGTAGTAGCCATTTTGACTGATGTGAAATGGTATCTCACTGTGGTTTTGATTTGCATTTCTTTAATGATTAGTGATATTGAACATTTTAAAATATATTTGTTGGCCACATGTATGTCTTCTTTTGGAAGTGTCTGTTCATGTCCTTGGCACATTTTTTAATGGGGTTGTTGTTTTTTTCTTGTTAAGTTCCTTATAGATTCTGATATTAGACCTCTGTTGGATGTATAGTTTGTGAGTATTTTCTCCATTCTGCAGGTTGTCTGCTTACTCTGTTGATAGTTTCTTTTGCTGTGCAGAAGCTCTTTAGTTTAATTAGGTCTCATTTGCCAATTTTTATTTTTATTGCATTTGTTTTTGAGAACTTAGTCATAAATTATTTGCCTAGACCGATGTCTAGAATGGTACTTCCCAGGTTTTCTTCTAGGATTTTTATAGTTTTAGGTCTTACATTTAGGTTCCTAGGTTTTCTCCTAGGATTTTTATAAGTTTTAGATCCTTTTGCCATAGACAAAACTAACTCTTGGGTTTTGTATATGGCAAAAGCATCTAAAACTTATCAAAGTTTTATGGCAAAACAAACGGGTTGTTTCAGTCTTCTGCATGTGGTTAGCCAGTTATTCCAGCACCATTTATTGAATAGAGTCCTTTCCCCATTGCTTGTTATAGTTATTGTTGACTTTGTCAAAGATCAGATGGTTGTATTAATAGGTGTGCAGCTTTATTTATGGATTCTCTATCCTATTCCATTCGCGTATGCGTCTGTTTTTGTGCCAGTACCATGATGTTTTGGTTACTGAATATTATGTTTTAATAAGTTAAAGATATATGTTGTGGTCTCTAAGATAACCAGTGAAAGAATAATAAAAGAATGCTCAACTAATGGAGTGATAACAAAATAAGAAAAAAACACATAATCCAAAGTGGCATGAAAGGGGAGAAGAAAGAACATGGAATAATTAATTAAATATGAAATAAATGGTCACATGATAGGGTTAAACCCAAGTAAATCAGTGGCTACATTATAGGTAAACGGAAGATATAATCCAATTACAATTAAAAGATTGTCAGGCTGATTAAAAAGACAATTAACTTTATACTGTTTACAAAGATATATCTTGAGTAACAATTTTGAAAGGTTGAAAGTAAAATGATGGAAAAAGAAAAACTTTGGAAATACCAATAGAAAGTGGCTCTGCTAAATCAGATAAAGTAGACTTTACGGTATAAAGCATTACTACAAATCAGTGGTTCTCAACCAGGAGGAATTTTGCCCCCCAATGGACATTTGGCAATGTCTAGAGATATTTTTGATTGTCATGACTTGGGGTGAGGATGCTACTACCATCTAATGGGTAGAGGATAAAGATGCTGCTAAACATTCTGCAGTGCACAGGACAGCACCTCCCACCCAACAAAGAATTATCCTGCCCGTGTCTTAAATGTCAATAGTGCACAGTTGAAAAACGCTGCTATAGATGAAGAAACATTACATAAAAATAAAAGGGTCGATACACCAGAAAAAATAAAATAATTTATATATACTAATAACATTACCTCAAAATACATAAAGCAAAAAACCTGACAGAATTAAAAGGGGAACAGAAAAATTCAGTTATGGTGGGAGGTTTCAATACAGTTCTCTCAGGAACTGATAGAACAAGTAGACAAAAAATCAGTAAGAATATAGATGACTCAACACAAATAATAAATACAATCTTATCGATATATTTAGAATAAAGTACTAAACATCTACAGAATACACATTATTTTCAAATACACATGGAACATTTACCAAAATTGTCCATATGCTAGGCAATAGAGTAAGTCCTAGTAGCTTCCAAATTATTAAAATTAGGCATAGTATATTCTCTGACCACCATGGAATCAAGCTAGAAATCAATAACAAAAAGAAAACTAGGGCCTGGCATGGTGGCTCATGCCTGTAATCCCAGCACTTTGGGAGGCCAAGGCAAACATCACTTCAGGTCAGGAGTTTGTGACCAGCGTGGCCAACATGGTGAAACCCCGTTTCTACTAAAACTACAAAAATTAGTCAGGCATGGGGGCATGTGCTTGTA
The DNA here is from genome assembly GCF_028885625.2 of Pongo pygmaeus. Lineage (NCBI taxonomy): Eukaryota > Metazoa > Chordata > Mammalia > Primates > Hominidae > Pongo > Pongo pygmaeus. Next base: position 89,414,049 of record NC_072389.2, on the reverse strand, counting down.
ATCCCAGCTAACTTGGGAGGCTGAGGCAGGAGAATCACTTGAACCCAGGAGGCAGAGGTTGCAGTGAGCTGAGATCGTGCCACTGCACTCCAGCCTGGGCAGCAGAGTGAGACTCCATCTCAAAAAAACAAAAAAACAAAAAAAAAACAAAAAAAAGAAAAAAAAGAAAAGAAAACTAGGAAATTCCCAAATATTTGGAAATTAAACAATATATTTATTGCCTAACTTAAGATAACCTATGAGTCAAGGAAGAAATCACAATGGGAATTAAAATATATTTTGAATTGAATAATATTGCAGCCAAAGCAATCCTAAGAAAAAAGAACAAGGCCAGGCGCGGTGGCTCACGCCTGTAATTCCAGCACTTTGGGAGGCCGAGGTGGGCAGATCACAAGGTCAGGAGTTTGAGACCATCCTGGCTAACACGGTGAAACCCCGTCTCTGCTAAAAATACAGAAAAAATTAGCCGGGTGTGGTGGCATGCACCTGTAGTCCCAGCTACTTGGGAGGCTGAGGCAGGAGAATTGCTTGAACCCAGGAGGCAGAGGTTGCAGTGAGCCAAGATTGATTGCGCCACTGCACTCCAACCTGGTGACAGAGCAAGACTCCGTCTCAAGAAAAGAAAAAAGAACAAAGCCAGAGGCGTCACATTACCTGACTTCAAACAATGCTACAAGTCTACAGTAACCAAAGCACCATGCTGTTGGTACAAAAAATAGGAACATACACCAGTGGAACAGAACAGAGAACACAGAAATAAGGTCACACACCTACAACCAACTGATCTTTGACAAAGTCAACAAAAATAAACAATGGGGAAAGGACACCCTATTCAATAAATTGTACTGGGGAAACTGGCTAACCATATGCAGAAGAATGAAAGTCGACCCCTACCTCTCACTGTATACAAAAATTAATTCAAGATGGATTAAAGACTTAAATGTAAGACCTAAAACTATAAAAATCCTAGAAGAAAACCTAGGAACTACCATTCTGGACATTGGCCTTGGCAAATAATTTATAACTAAGTCCTCAAAAGCAAATGCAGTAAAAATAAAAAATTGGACAAGTGGGACCTAATTAAACTAAAGAGCTTCTGCACAGGAAAAGAAGCTATCAACAGTGTAAACAGACACCTATAGAATGGAGAAAATATTCATGAACTATGCATCCGACAAAGGTCTAATATCCAGAGTCTATAGGGAACTTAAACAATTCAGCAAGAAAAAAAAACCCCCATTAAAAAATGGGCAAAGGACATATCTCAAAAAAAGACATGAGGCCAGAAACATATGAAACAATGCTTATCATCACTAGTCATCAGAGAAATGCAAACCAAAACCACAATGAGGCACCATATCACACCAGTCAGAATGGCTATTATTAAAAAGTCAAAAAACAATAGATGTTGGCAACGTTGCAGAGAAAAGGGAATGCTTATAGGTGGGACTATAAGTTAGTCCATCCCCTGTGGAAAGCAATTTGGAGATTCCTCAAATAGCTAAAAATAGAACTGCCATTTAATTCAGCAATCTCTTCACTGGGTATATACCCAAAGGAAAATAAATCATTCTACCAAAAAGATACCTGCACCCTCATGTTTATTGCAGCAGTATACACAACAGTAAAGGCATAGAATCAACCTACGTTACCATCAACAGTAGATTGGATAAAGAAAATATGATACGTATACACGGAATACTATGGTTTATGTCGTTTACAGCAACATGAATGTAGCTGGAGGCCATTATCCTGAGTGAATTAATGCAGAAACAGAAAATCAAATACCATAAATTCTCACTTATAAGTAGGAGTTAAACATTGGGTACACACAGGCATAAAGATGGGAAAAATAGACACTGGGGACTGGAAAACCGGGAAGGGAGGGAACAGGGCAAGGGTTGAAAAACTACCTGTTGGGTACTATGTTCACTATTTGGGTATCAGGTTCAATTGAATCCCAAACTTCAGAATCATACAATATATCCATGTAAAAAAACCCTGCACAGGTACCCCTAAAACTAAAATTAAAAAAAGGAAAAAATAATAAATTGATCTCAAATACAATTTGTGTGTAGTTTTAAAAAATGAATAATATTTGGAACATAATGTATCTAAACTTGGGGGATGAGCTAAAGCTGTTGAGGGAATCATAAATACATATATTAGAAAAAAAGGATGAAGAACAGAAAGTTAAACCTCACAAAGGAGAAGGAAAGAATGACGAGCAGAAATTAATAAACAATAAAAATATTTCAAAGAGAGGATCAAAAATGCCCAAAGTTGGTTTATAAAAAAAAATAAACTGGACAAGCCTCTGTCAAGTCTGATCAAAAGAAGTACAGAAAGCACACATAACAAATATGAAGGGTGAAAAAGGGCACATCGTTTCAAATCTTACAGATATTTAAAATAACAAAAAGGCCATTGTGGATAATTTTAAGTTTTGAGTTTCATTAAAAATTTTAAGTTTCATTTGAAAATATACATGAAATGGACAATATCCCAAGAAAACACATCTTAACTAAATTGACATAAGAAGAAAACGAACTGTGAACAGTCCTAAAGCTACTAAAGAGATAGATTTTGGCTGGGTGCAGTGGCTCACATCTGTAGTCCCAGCACCCTGGGAGGCCAAGGTAGGAGAATCGCTTGAGCCTAGAAGTTTGAGACCATCCTGGGCAATATAGTGAGACCCTGTCTCTATAAAAATATTTAAAAAGATAACCAGGTGTGGTGATGTACACCTGTGTTCCCAGCTACTTGGGAAGCTGAGGCAGAAGGATCACTTGAGCTCAGGAGTTTGAGGCTGCAGTGAGTGAGACCTGTTCTCTTAAAAAGAAAGAAAAAGAAATAAATTTCATCCATAATAAAAAAAATACTCTTCCAAAGAAAATTCCAGGCCCAGATGGCTTCACTAGTAAGTCATAACATTTTAGGAATAAATAATGCCAATATCACACAAACTCAGAGAATAGAAAAAGAGGGAATACTCCCTGACTTGTTTTATGAGGCTAGCACAATCTTAATACTAAAATATGACAAGTAAAACACAAGAAGGGAAAATACCAATCTCTCTTATAACATAGATTTTAAAAATCTCAACCAAAATATAAGCAAGCCAAATTCTGGTATACATAAAAAAGGTAATACATATGGAGAAATTGAATATAATCTAGAAGTTAACATTTAGGAAACAATCAGTGTCATTTACCACATTAATAGATAAAGGGAGAAAAATCTCATGATTAGACATTAAGGAAAAGTGATAAAATGAAGCATACATTAAAAAACAGTAAACTAGGAATAGATGGGAATTTTCTTAATAAAATAAAGGGTATCTACAAAAACAACATACTTAATGGTGAAATGCTGAAACATTTCTCTAGGCTTGTGAACAAGATAAGGATATCTGCTATCACCTCTTCTATTCAACATTGTATTAGAGTTCTTAGCCTGGAAAATAAGGTAAGGAAAAAGTATTCAGATTGGAAAATAGTAAGTACACCATTATTTACAGATGACATAATTATGCATATAAGAGTAAATGATTATAGTTAAGCTATTGGAATCAACAGGTAAATTCAGCAAGTTCACAGGCCAAAAGGTCAGTATAAAAAAATCAATTGTGGAGGTTCCAAGACGGCCGAATAGGAACAGTTCCAGTCTACAGCTCCCAGCATGAGCGATGCAGAAGATGGGTGATTTCTGCATTTCCAACTGACGTACCAGGTTCGTCTCACTGGGGCTTGTCAGACAGTGGGTGCAGGACAGTGGGTGCAGCCCACCAAGCGAGAGCCAAAGCAGGGCGAGGCATCGCCTCACCCAGGAAAAACAAGGGGTCAGGGAATTCCCTTTCCTAGCCAATGGAAGCTGTGACAGACAGAACCTGGAAAATTGGGTCACTCCCACCCTAATACTGTGCTTTTCCAATGGTCTTAGCAAACGGCACACCAGGAGATTATATCCCGTGCCTGGCTTGGAGGGTCCCATGCCCACAGAGCCTTGCTCATTGCTAGCACAGCATTCTGAGATCGAACTGCAAGGGGCAGCGAGGCTCGGGGAGGGGTATCTGCCATTGCTGAGGCTTCAGTAGGTAAACAAAGAGGCCAGGAAGCTTGAACTGGGTGGAGCCCACTGCAGCTCAAGGAGGCCTGCCTGTCTCTGTAGACTTCACCTCTGGGGGCAGGGCATAGCTGAACAAAAGGCAGCAGAAACTTCTGCAGACTTAAATGTCCCTGTCTGACAGCTTTGAAGAGTGTAGTGGTTCTCCCAGCACAGAGTTTGAGATCTGAGAACAGACAGACTGCCTCCTCAAGTGGGTCCCTGACCCCCGAGTAGCCTAACTGGGAGGCATCTCCCAGTAGGGGCCGACTGACACCTCACACTGCTAGGTGCCCCTCTGAGATGACGCTTCCAGAGGAACGATCAGGCAGCAATATTTGCTGTTCTGCAGCCTCCGCTGGTGATACCCAGGCAAACAGGGTCTGGAGTGGACCTCCAGCAAACTCCAACAGACCTGCAGCTGAGGGACCTGACTGTTAGAAGGAAAATGAACAAATAGGAATAGCATCAACATCAACAAAAGGCAATAGTAACCAAAGGCTATAGTAACCAAAACAGCATTGTATTGGTACCAAAACATAGATATAGACCCATGGAATAGAACAGAGCCCTCAGAAATAATACCACACGTCTACAACCATCTGATCTTTGACAAACCTGACAAAAACAATAAATGATGCTGGGAAACTGGCTAGCCATATGTAGAAAGCTGAAACTGGATCCCTTCCTTACACCTTATACAAAAATTAATTCAAGATGGATTAAAGACTTAAATGTTAGACCTAAAACCATAAAAACCCTAGAAGAAAACCTAGGCAATACCATTCAGGACATAGGCATGGGCAAGGACTTCATGTCTAAAATACCAAAAGCAATGGCAACAAAAGCCAAAATTAACAAATGGGATCTAATTAAACTAAAGAGCTTCTGCACATCAAAAGAAACTACCATAAGAGTGAAGAGGCAACCTACAGAACGGGAGAAAATTTTTGCAATCTACCCATCTGACAAAGGACTAATACCAGAACTTACAAAGAACTTAAACAAATTTATGAGGAAAAATCAAACAACCCCATCAAAAGTGGGCAAAGGATATGAACAGATACTTCTCAAAAGAAGACATTTATGCAGCCAACAGACACATGAAAAAATGCTCATCATCACTGGCCATCAGAGAAATGCAAATCAAAACCACAATGAGATACCATCTCACACCAGTTAGAATGGCGATCATTAAAAAGTCAGGAAACAACAGGTGCTGGAGGGGATGTGGAGAAATAGGAACACTTTTACACTGTTGGTGGGACTGTAAACTAGTTCAACCATTGTGGAAGACAGTGTGGCAATTCCTCAAGGATCTAGAACTAGAAATACCATTTGACCCAGCCATCCCATTCCTGGGTATATACCCAAAGGATTATAAATCATGCTGCTATAAAGACACGTGAACACATATGTTTTTTTTCCCACTTATATGTGGTTTTTTTTTAAATTTTTTTTTATTATACTTTAAGTTTTTTGGTACATGTGCACAACGTGCAGGTTTGTTACATATGTATACATGTGCCATGTTGGTGTGCTGCATCCATTAACTCATCATTTAGCATTAGGTATATCTCCTAATGCTATCCCTCCCCCCACCCCACAACAGGCCCCAGTGTGTGATGTTCCCCTTCCTGTGTCCATGTGTTCTCATTGTTCAATTCCCACCTATGAGTGAGAACATGCGGTGTCTGGTTTTTTGTCCTTGCGATAGTTTGCTGAGAATGATGGTTTCCAGCTTCATCCATGTCCCTACAAAGGACATGAACTCATCCTTTTTTATGGCTGCATAGTATTCCATGGTGTATATGTGCCACATTTTCTTAATCCTGTCTATCATTGTTGGACATTTGGGTTGGTTCCAAGTCTTTGCTATTGTGAATAGTGCCGCAATGAACATACGTGTCCTTTCCCCATTTCTTCTTTTTGTCAGGTTTGTCAAAGATCAGATAGTTGTAGATATGCGATGTTATTTCTGAGGGCTCTGTTCTGTTTCATTGGTCTATATCTCTGTTTTGGTACCAGTACCATGCTGTTTTGGTTACTGTAGCCTTGTAGTATAGTTTGAAGTCAGGTAGCGTGATGCCTCCAGCTTTGTTCTTTTGGCTTAGGATTGACTTGGCAATGTGGGCTCTTTTTTGGTTCCATATGAACTTTAAAGTAGTTTTTTCCAATTCTGTGAAGAAAATCATTGGTAGCTTGATGGGGATGGCATTGAATCTATAAATTACCTTGAGCAGTATGGCCATTTTCACAATATTGATTCTTCCTGTCCATGAGCATGGAATTTTCTTCCATTTGTTTGTATCCTCTTTTATTTCATTGAGCAGTGGTTTGTAGTTCTCCTTGAAGAGGTCCTTCACATCCCTTTTAAGTTGGATTCCTAGGTATTTTATTCTCTTTGAAGCAATTGTGAATGGGAGTTCACTCATGATTTGGCTTTCTGTTTGTTATTGATGTATAAGAATGCTTGTGATTTTTGCACATTGATTTTGTATCCTGAGACTTTGCTGAAGTTGCCTATCAGCTTAAGGAGATTTTGGGCTGAGACGATGGGATTTTTCTAGATATACAATCATGTCATCTGCAAACAGGGACAATTTGACTTCCTCTTTTCCTAATTGAATACCCTTTATTTCTTTCTCCTGCCTGATTGCCCTGACCAGAACTTCCAACACTATGTTGAATAGGAGTAGTGAGTGAGGGCATCCCTGTCTTGTGCCAGTTTTCAAAGGGAATGCTTCCAGTTTTTGCCCATTCAGTATGATATTGGTTGTGGGTTTGTCATAGATAGCTCTTATTATTTTGAGATATGTCCCATCAATACCTAATTTATTGAGAGTTTTTAGCATGAAGCGTTGTTGAATTTTGTCAAAGGCCTTTTCTGCATCTATTGAGATAATCATTGGTTTTTGTCGTTGGTTCTGTTTATATGCTGGATTACGTTTATTGATTTGCGTATGTTGAACCAGCCTTGCATCCCAGGGATGAAGCCCACTTGATCATCGTGGATAAGCTTTTTGATATGCTGTTGGATTTAGTTTGCCAATATTTTATTGAGGATTTTTGCAGCGATGTTCAACAGGGATATTAGTCTAAAATTCTCTTTTTTTGTTGTGTCTCTGCCAGGCTTTGGTATCAGGATGATGCTGGCCTCATAAAATGAGTTAGGGAGGATTCCCTCTTTTTCTATTGATTGGAATAGTTTCAGAAGGAATGGTACCAGCTGCTCTTTATATCTCTGGTAGAATTCGGCTGTGAATCCGTCTGGTCCTGGACTTTTTTTGATTGGTAGGCTATTATTTATTGCCTCAAGTTCAGAATCTGTTATTGGTTTATTCAGGGATTCAACTTCTTCCTGGTTTAGTCTTGGGAGGGTGTATGTGTCCAGGAATTTATCCATTTCTTCTAGATTTTCTAGTTTATTTGCATAGAGGTGTTTATAGTATTCTCTGGTGGTAGTTGGTATTTCTGTGGGATCGGTAGTGATATCCCCTTTATCATTTTTTATTGCGTCTATTTGATTCTTCTCTCTTTTGTTCTTTATTAATCTTGCTAGCGGTCTATAAATTTTGTTGATCTTTTCAAAAAACCAGCTCCTGGATTCATTGATTTTTTGAAGGGTTTTTTTGTGTCTCTATCTCCTTCAGTTTTGCTCTGATCTTAGTTATTTCTTGCCTTCTGCAAGGTTTTGAATGTGTTTGTTCTTGCTTCTCTAGTTCTTTTAATTGTGATGTTAGGGTGTCAATTTTAGATCTTTCCTGCTTTCTCTTGTGGGCATTTAGTTCTATAAATTTCCCTCTACATACTGCTTTAAATGTGTCCCAGAGATTCTGGTATGTTGTATCTTTATTGTCATTGGTTTTAAAGAACATCTTTATTTCTGCCTTCATTTCGTTATGTACCCAGTAGTTATTCAGGGTGGGTTGTTCAGTTTCCATGTAGTTGAGCAGTTTTGAGTGAGTTTCTTAATCCTGAGTTCTAGTTTGATTGCACTGTGGTCTGAGAGACAGTTTGTTATAATTTCTGTTCTTTTACATTTGCTGAGGAGTGCTTTACTTCCAACTATGTGGTCAATTTTGGAATAAGTGTGATGTGGTGCTGAGAAGAATGTATATTCTGTTGATTTGGGGTGGAGAGTTCTGTAGATGTCTATTAGGTCCGCTTGGTGCAGAGCTGAGTTCAATTCCTGGATATCCTTGTTAACTTTCTGTCTCGTTATCTGTCTAATGTTGACAGTGGGGTATTAAAGTCTCCCATTATTATTGTGTGGGAGTCTAAGTCTCTGTAGGTCTCTAAGGACTTGCTTTATGAATCTGGGTGCTCCTTTGTTGGGTGCATATATATTTAGAATAGTTAGCTCTTCTTGTTGAATTGATCCCTTTACCATTATGTAATGGCCTTCTTTGTTTCTTTTGATCTCTGTTGGTTTAAAGTCTGTTTTATCAGAGACTAGGATTGCAACCCCTGCTTTTTTTTGTTTTCCATTTGCTTGGTAGATCTTCCTCCATCCCTTTATTTTGAGCCTATGTGTGTCTCTGCATGTGAGATTGGTCTTCTGAATACAGCACACTGATGGGTCTTGACTCTTTACCCAATTTGTCAGTCTGTGTCTCTTAATTGGAGCATTTAGCCCATTTACATTTAAGGTTAATATTGTAATGTGTGAATTTGATCCTGTCATTATGATGTTGGCTGGTTATTTTACTCGTCAGTTGATGCAGTTTCTTCCTAGTGTCAAAGGTCTTTACAATTTGGCATGTTTCTGCAGTGGGTGGTACTGGTTTTTCCTTTCCATGTTTAGTGCTTCCTTCAGGAGCTCTTTTAGGGCAGGCCTGGTGGTGACAAAATCTCTCAGCATTTGCTTGTCTGTAAAGGATTTTATTTCTCCTTCACTTTTGAAGCTTAGTTTGGCTGGATATGAAATTCTGGGTTGAAAATTCTTTTCTTTAAGAATGCTGAATATTGGCCCCCACTCTCTTCTGGCTTGTAGAGTTTCTGCCGAGAGATCCGCTGTTAGTCTGATGGGCTTCCCTTTGTGGGTAACCCGACCTTTCTCCCTGGCTGCCCTTAACATTTTTTCCTTCATTTCAACTTTGGTGAATCTGACAATTATGTGTCTTGGAGTTGCTCTTCTCGAGGAGTATCTTTGTGGCATTCTCTGTATTTCCTGAATGTGAATGTTGGCCTGCCTTGCTAGGTTGGGCAAGTTCTCCTGGATAATGTCCTGCAGAGTGTTTTCCAACTTGGTTCCATTCTCCCCATCACTTTCAGGTACACCAATCAGGCGTAGATTTGGTCTTTTCACATAGTCCCATATTTCTTGGAGACTTTGTTCGTTTCTTTTTACTCTTTTTTCTCTAAGCTTCTCAACTTCATTTCATTCATTTGATCTTCAGTCACTGATACTGTGTCTTCCACTTGATCAAATCGGCCACTGAAGCTTGTACATGCGTCATGTAGTTCTTGTGCCATGGTTTTCAGCTCCATCAGGTCATTTAAGGACTTCTCGGCTGGGCGCGGTGGCTCACGCCTATAATCCCAGCACTTTGGGAGGCCAAGGTGGGTGGATCACGAGGTCAGGAGATCAAGACCATCCTGGCTAACATGGTGAAACCCCGTCTCTACTAAAAATACAAAAAAAATTAGCCAGGCATGTTGGCGGGCACTTGTAGTCCCAGCTACTCAGGAGGCTGAGGCAGGAGAATGGCGTGAACCCAGGAGTTGGAGCCTGCAGGGAGCCAAGACCACGTCACTGCACTCCAGCCTGGGAGAAAGAGCAAGACTCCGTCTCAAAAAAAAAAAAGGACTTCTCTACACTGTTTATTCTATTTAGCCATTTATCTAATCTTTTTACAAGGTTTTTAGCTTCTTTGCGATGGATTTGAACATTGTCTTTTAGCTCAGAGAAGTTTGTTATTACTGATTGTCTGAAGCCTTATTCTCTCAACTCGTGAAAGTCATTCTCCATCCAGCTTTGTTCCGTTGCTGGTGAGGAGCTGTGTTTCTTTGGAGGAGAAGGGGTGCTCTGATTTTTAGAATTTTCAGCTTTTCTACTCTGGTTTCTCCCCATCTTTGTGGTTTTATCTACCTTTGCGCTTTGATGATTGTGACATACAGATGGGGTTTTGGTGTGGATGTCCTTTCTGTTTGTTAGTTTTCCTTCTAATAGTCAGGGCCCTCAGCTGCAGGTCTGTTGGAGTTTGCTGGAGGTCCACTCCAGATCCTGTTTGCCTGGGTATCACCAGTGGAGGCTGCAGAACAGCGAATATTGCAGAACAGCAAATGTTGCTGCCTGGTCCTTCCTCTGGAAGCTTCATCTCTGAGGGGCACCTGGCTATATGAGGTATCAGTCGGCCTCTACTGGGAGGTGTCTCCCAGTTAGGCTACTTGGGGGTCAGGGACCCACTTGAGGAGGCAGTCTGTCCGTTCTCAGATCTCAGACTCTGTGCTCGGAGAACCACTACTGTCTTCAAAGCTGTCAGACAGGGACATTTAAGTCTGCAGAAGTTTCTGCTGCCTTTTGTTCAGCTATGCCCTGCCCCCAGAGGTGGAGTCTACAGAGGAAGACAGGCCTCCTTGAGCTGCAGTGGGCTCCACCCAGTTCGAGCTTCCCAGCCACTTTGTTTACCTACTCAAGCCTCAGCAATGGTGGACGCCCCTCCCCCAGCCTCACTGCCACTTTGCAGTTCAATCTCAGACTGCTGTGCTAGCGGTGAGTGAGGTTCCATGGGTGTGGAACCCTCTGAGCCAGGCACGGGATATAATCTCCTGGTGTGCCGTTTGCTAAGACCACTGGAAAAGCGCAGTATTAGGGTGGGAGTGTCCTGATTTTCCAGGTTCTGTCTGTCACAGCTTCCCTTGGCTAGAAAAGGGAATTCCCCGACCCCTTGTGCTTCCCGGATGAGGTGATGCCCCACCCTGCTCCGTGGGCTGCACCCACTGTCTGACAATCCCCAGTGAGATGAAACTGGTACCTCAGCTGGAAATGCAGAAATCACCCATCTTCTATGTCGCTCACGCTGGGAGCGGCAGACTGGAGCTCTTCCTGTTCGGCCATCTTGCAACCTCCCCAGCTCCACGTTTAGTTGTAGTATTTTGATAGCTTCATTTTTAAATAGAAGTTCTGATTTCTTTAGAATTGTTTTTTGGTGGCGAGAGTGTGTGGATATAACTCCTTTACTTTCCAGTAGTTAGGCCATTATACAATTTCAATTATTGAGTCATCTCCCCACTCATCTGAAATACTGTTTATCATATCCCACATTCCTGTCTATTCTTGGGTTTATTTCTGTACTCTTGATTCTCCTCCATTGATTTATCTATTCCTGTACCAATGTTACTCTTCTATTTCTGGATATCTGGGACATTTTCATGTGGTTTTTTTTTAGAATAATTTTGCAATCATTTTCAACTTAAATAAAAAAGTGAATCAATATTCATTGATTTTTTATTGCACCAAATTTATGAAATTGAGCATCTCTATCTAAGATTAAATCTGTCTTTGTATTGGTTCATGTCTATTTTAAGTTTTTTTTTCTTTCTTTCTTTTTTTTTTTTTTTTGAGACAGAGTCTCACTCTGTCACCCAGGCTGGAGTGCAGTGATGTGATCTTAGTTCACTGCAACCTCTGCCTCTTGGGCTCAAGCAGTCCTCCCACCTCTACTTCCTGAGTAGCTGGGATTACAGGCACCCACCACCACACCTGGCTAATTTTTCTATTTTTAGTAGAGATGGGTTTTGTCATGTTGGCCAAGCTGGTCTCCAACCCCTGGCCTCAAGTGATCTGCCCACCTTGGCCTCCCAAAGTGCTGGGATTACAGGCATGAGCCACTATACCTTGCCATATTTTATGCTGTTTTTTGATAGGTTTTAAAGATTTTATTTATTTACATCCATATGATAGATACATGCTTAGGTTATATAGGTCGTATGTATTCACTTTAGTCCTAAGATTTTTAAAAACCAGGTATAACTGACATTCAACAAACTGTACATATTTAAGATATAGAATTTGATAAGTTTTGACAGATGTATGTAACTATGAAAGCACCAACATAGTCAAGATGGTGATATATTCATAATACACAAAAGTTTCTAATACTCCTTTGTAATCACCAGTTCCCCAAGCAAACACTGATCTACTCTGTCACTATAGATTAGTTTGCATTTTTTAGAATTTCATGTAAATGGAATCCTACAATATGTACTCTTTTTGTCTGACTTCTTTTACTCGACATAATTGTTTTGAGATTGATTCATGTTGTTCTGCGTATCCATCAGTCACTTTTTTTCATTGCTGAGCTGTATTCCATTGTACAAATATGCCACAATTTGTTTATCCATTCAGCTGCTGAAGGACTTAGGGTAGTATCTAGTTTTTGGCTATTACAAATAAAGCTGCTATGAATACTTCTATATAAATCTTTGCATGGACATGTGCTTTTTTTCTATTTGGCAAATCCCTAGAAGTGAAATGTTGGGTCATGCGATAGATATATGCTTACCTTATTAAGAACTGCCAAGCTGTCTGGGCACAGTGGCTTACGCCTGTAATACCAGCACTTTGGGAGGCCGAGGCAGGTGCATCACGAGGTCAGGAGATAGAGACCATCCTGGCTAATCCCGTGAAACCCTGTCTCTACTAAAAATACAAAAATTAGCCAGGTGTGGTGGCACGCGCCTGTAGTCCTAGCTACTCAGGAGGCTGAGGTAAGAGAATCGCTTGAACCTGAGAGGCAGAGGTTGCAGTGAGCCAAGATTGCACCACTGCACTCCAGCCTGGGTGACAGAGCAAGACTCCGTCTCAAAAAAAAAAAAGAACTGCCAAGCTATATATTGTACAGTGGCTGTAATCATTTTATATTCCTATCAGCAATGTGTAAGATTGTTTTGGATCCTACTTTTTAGTTTTACTGTATTATTAAAACACAATGGAGTCAGATTTTATTCTACATTTTGGAATTTATGTAGGTTTTTTTTATGGCTTTACAAAAGATTGATTTTTATAAATGTGTGGGTACTTGAAAGTATTCACTATGCTCAGGATATAGAATTCAACCTTATTGATTATATAATTCAGAGCCTTTATAGGCCTACTTATTTTTTGTCTATTGTGTCTGTCATGTGCAGAGTAAATGAATTACAGTCTCTTACTGCTATTATGTTTTTGACAATTTCTTCTTATTATTTTCTGCAGTTTTGTCTTATGAATTTTATTTATTGCAGAAAGATTCATGACTGCTATTACTTCACTGTGGATTGTTCCTTTAGCATTTTAAAGTCGCTCTCTGTTTTGCAAACTACTTTTAAAATTTAATTTAACCTTACTCAATTTTAATATTACTGTCCTTGTATTCTTTTGGCTAAGTTTTCAAAGATTTTTATTATGGAGATTTTCAAACGTGCAAAAATATGAAAAGAAACCAGTATAATGGATATACATTGTATTATACAGTTTTAGCAAATATCAACTGTTGGCCAATCTTGTTTGTATTCTGTACACATCCTTTATACCTAGGTTACTTTGAAGCAAATCCCTGATATTATATAATTTCATCTGTAAATATTTCAGTGTGTATCTCTAAAAGATAAAGACCCTTAACAATAACTACAATACCATTATCATCCTTAAAATTGACAATAATTCCCCAATATCATTCAGTAAAATAGCCAGAGTTCAAATTCACCTAATTATTTTATAAGTTTGTTAATGGTCTTTTCATTCAAATCATGAGCCAGATAAAGCCCATACCTAGTCATTATGTAATTTAAACTATAGGCTTTCCACTTCATTTATTTCTTTTCCTTGCAATGCATTTGTCAGAGATCAGATTATTTCTCTGCAGTTTCCCATTTCCTTGATTTTGAAGAGTTCATCCCCATGGTGTTCTTTAATGTGTTCCCCAGTCCCTAGTATTTAGATCTAGAGAAGCTTGATCAGATTCAAGTTTTAACATTTTGGCAAGAATACTTCATAGGTGGTATTATGTGCTTCCATCAATCAGCACAAAATGTCTATCTGATTTTTGATGTTTACTAATATCTCATTTTAATAGATCCATTAATTCATTATGGGTTACAAAATATGCACTATTATATCCTATAATTACTTCTTCATTTGTAAACTGAAATACTTCTATGAGAAAAAAACCTCCTAATCAACTATTTGGTTACCCCAACCAAGGTGCCATTCATGTAGGAAAGTCAGAATAAATGGTTGATTTTTTCCATTTATTTAAAATGGCAGGCCGGGCATGGTGGCTCACGCCTATAATCCCAGCACTTTAGGAGGTTGAAGCAGGTGGATCACATGAGGTCAGGAGTTCGAGATCAGCCTGACCAACATAGTGAAACCCTGTCTCTACTAAAAATACAAAATTAGCTGGGCATGGTGGCGCATGCCTGAAATCCAAGCTACCTGGGAGGCTGAGGCAGGAGAATCACTTAAACTCAGGAGGCAGAGGTTGCAGTGAGTCGAGATCGTGCCATTGCACTCCAGCCTGGGCAACAAGAGTGAAACTCCATTTCAAAAAATAATAATAATTGCAAAATAATGAGTTGATTCTCTAGTATTCACCGAAGATAACTACTAATTTCTCTCTTTTTCTTTTGTTGTGTTATTATAGGAATGCATGGATTTAGAATGTTTGATACATTTCAATCCATTGAAATTGTTTTTATTTATTTATTTTTTATCAGAATGAATTACTTTTTGAGTCATCTTTTTTTTTTATAGGTTATTGGGATGCAGGTGGTATTTGGTTACATGAGTAGGTTTTTTAGTGATGATTTGTGAGATTTTGGTTCATGCATCACCTGAGCAGTGTACACTGCACCCTATTTGTAGTCTTTTATCCTTTGCTCCTCTCACCCTTCTCCCCAAGTCCCCAAAGTCCGTTGTATCATTCTTATGCTTTGCGTCCTCATAGCTTAGCTCCCATATATCATTGAGAACACACGATGTTTGATTTTCTATTCTTGAGTTACTTCACTTAGAATAATAGTCTCCAATCTCATTCAGGTTGCTGAAATGCCATTAATTCATTCCTTTTTATGGCTGAGTAGTATTCCGTCATATGTGTATATATATATGGTGTGTATATATATAGTATACTATATATATACTATACTATATATATACACTATACCATATATATGGTATAGTGTATATATGTAGTATACTATAGTGTATATATATATATATACACACTATACCATATATATGGTATAGTGTGTATATATATATACACCACAGGTTTAGGCAACGATTTCATGACCAAAACCCAAAAGCAAATGCAATAAAAACAAAGATAAATAGTTGGGACTTAATTAAACTAAAGAGCTTTTGCATGGCAAAAGGAACAGTCAGCAGAGTAAACAGACAACCCACAGAGTGGGAGAAAATCTTCACAATCTATACATCTTGCAAAAGACTAATATCCAGAATCTACAAGGAACTCAAACAAATCCGTAAGAAAAAAATAAACAGTTCCATCAAAAATTGGGCTAAGGACATGAATAGACAATTCTCAAAAGAAGATATACAAATGGCCAACAAACATATGAAAAAATGCTCAATGCTCAACATCACTAATGATCAGGGAAATGCTAATCAAACCATAATGCGATACCACTTAACTCCTCCAAGAATGGCTATAATAAAAAAAAAAATCAAAAAACGGTAGATGTTGGTGTGGATGCAGTGATCAGGGAACACTTCTACACTGCTGGTGGGAATGTAAACTAGTACAGCCACTATGGAAAAAAGTGTGGAGATTCCTAAAAGAACTGAAAGTAGAACTACCATTTGATCCAGCAATCCCACTACTGGGTATCTACCCAGAGGAAAAGAAGCCATTATACAAAAAACATGCTTGCACACGTATGTTTATAGCAGCACAATTTGCAATTCCAAAATTGTGGAACCCACCCAAATGCCCATCAATCAACAAGTGGAAATCATCATTTTAAATTGCTACCAAAATTGTCCCCTATTTGGTCTTTGGGTGCTCTTTCAAGTTATATCATGAGGCTTTTTGACATGACAATCATAGTAGTCTTTGGACATTCTTTGCTTTCTGGTACCAGATGTTTCAGATTCATCTTTTAATTTTCTTGTCCCAGATGTGGAATCAGTCATTTATCCTAGAAGCCCTGATTCTTTTTAGTGGGTAAAGGTATATAGAGATCACAATCTGGGCACTAAGGACTGTATTCTTTCTTTCTTTCTTTTTTCTTTTTTTTTTTTTTTTTTGAGACAGAGTCTTGCTCTGTGGCCCAGGCTGGAGTGCAGTGGTGCAATCTCAGCTTGCTGCAATCTCCGCCTCCCAGGTTCAAACGATTCTCCTGCATCAGCCTCCCAAGTAGCTGAGATTACAGGTGTGAGCCACCTCACCTGGCTAATTTTTGTATTTTTAGTAGAGATGAGGTTTCACTATGTTGGCCAGGCTGGTCTTGAACTCCTGACCTCAGGTGATCCACCCACCTCAGCCTCCCAAAGTGCCGGGATTACAGGCATGAACCACCGTGCCCAGCCAGGATTGTATTCTTTATGTTGTCATATGCCTACTATGTCTATGCCCATACTTTGCTTTTCAGCCTCTCAGAGACATTTTATTTTAGACACGAGTTGTGTTTTGTTCAATAATACATTCTGAAATTAACAGAAAATTAGGTTATTTACACAATTCTTGAATGTATAATTGAAATAGGCCTATTCAGCAACTGTAAGAATCCCTACATTGGCCCTCTGATCTACTGAGTGAGGACTAGTATGACAGGAAGAGCCAACTGGAAGAAGACCTTGGAACTTTCCTTCCCTACCAGGATGTAAACCAAAAGCATCTCTGGAGGAATTTCAGAGGTCAGTGCCATCATCAAAGATTTAAAAGATATTGCATCCCCATTTACCTTGCTGGTTTGGCCTGCAAGAGAAGGTGGTTTGATCTTGCAAAAAAATACTTGATTCTCATATGCTTAATCAGGTGAAGTTGCCAATTGCTGTTCCAGATCTAATATCCTTCCTGGAGCAAATCAACTCAGCTTCTCATACTTAGTATTAATATAACATATGCTTTTATTTTTATATCAATTTGCAAAGTCACCTGAAGCAGTTTGTGTTCACCTAGCAGAAATAATTGTACACTGTCATTTGCTTCAAGGCGGTGTCAGCTCTCCTGCTCTCTGCCATCACCTAATCAGTAGAAATCATGGTTGTCTTAACATTTTACAGAAAATCAAAATAAGGCCGGGCACGGTGGCTCACACCTGTAATCCCAGCACTTTGGGAGGCCGAGGTGGGTAGATCACCTGAGGTCAGGAGTTCGAGACCAGTCTGACCAACACGGTGAAACCCTGTCTCTACTAAAAATACAAAAATTAGCTGGGTGTGGTGGCATACGCCTGTAATCCCAGCTACTCGGGAGGCTGAGGCAGGAGAATTGCTTGAACCCAGGAGGTGGAGGTTGCAGTGAGCCGAGATCACGCCATTGCACTCCAGCCTGGGTGACAGAGTGAGTCTCCGTCTCAAAAAAAAAAAAAAAAAAAAAAAAAAATAGCCCACTACATCAATGATACAATGATGACTGCTTCTGATGACCAGGAAGTAGCAAATATCCTAGATGTCATATTAAGACACATGTGTGCCAAAAGGTGGGAGATAAAAACCACACAAATTCAGGGACTTATCTCAGAGAGGTTTTTGGAAGTTCATGGGCCTAAAGCATGTTGGAATATCTCTTCCAAAGGGATTGACATATTACTCTAATTGCACTTTCTACCATTAAAAAATAGGTTTCCTTTTTAATGCTTGACTTGCTTCTGGAGGTCAATGTATGGTATATTTGAGTGTGCTCCAACTCAGTACCTTGACAGTTTTGAAGGGGGCTCCAAACATGAAAAGTCTCTGCATCAGGTCCAAGCTGTAGTAACAAGCTGTTTTGCTACTTGGACCTTCTGTGCCAGATGTACTTGATAGGTTTATGGCACAAAGAGATGTTCAGTGAGGCCTCCTGAAAAGCCCTGAAGGAGAATAACAGAGCAGGTCTCTAGGATTTGAAAGCAAAGTCATGCTCCATTCTCCAATTGAGAACTACCTCTGACTGGGTTCCTGTAGAGCTAGATTTTTTAACCATGGAACATCAAGTGACCATGTAATCTTAGTTTCCTCTTATGAACTAGGTGTTATCTGATTCATTAAGCAATAAGGGTGAGCATTCACAGCACCAACTATTAATTAAATAGAAATTGTATAATAGGGATCAAACTTAAGCAAACCTGAAGGCACAAAGAAATTACATATGACACCTACCCCTGCTTCACTGTTCCTTTCCCTCTATGTAGTCCTATAATTTGCTGGTGAATTCCTTATTACCAATTGGCTTAGGAAGAAAAACTGAAACCTAATGATACTTGTACGAACAGGAAACAGACTGCTGTAGCATTACAACCTTAGAAGGATTCCTGAAAGACAGTGTTGAAGAGAAATTGTCTCACCTAGCAGAACTTCAAGCAGTCCATTTTACTGGCAACTGGGTCAATGTGAAATACTCAGAGGAGAGAATCTGTATTGGCCCATGGGCAGGGGTTAAAGAATTGGCCAGTTGGTCAGGGACATTGGAAAAAATAAGATTGGCAAATCAGTGAGAAGGGATCTAGGGAAGAGATATAGGGATGGACCTGTTTAAAAGTGCACAGAGTGTGAGGATATTTGTATCCAATATGGATGTTCACCAAGGGCACCTACTATAGAATAATCATGTAGACAGGAAGACATGCTCTGAGGAAGTTAGCCAGCCCCTTTCCCACCCAGTGTTTGCTCAATTGCTCATGTTCAAAGTGTCCATGATGGCAGGGATGGGCATAACAGCATAGACTTTCCCTCACCAAAGATGATCCAGCAACCATTGCTACATGTCTCATCTCCCAGCAGCACAGACCAGTGCTGATCCCCAATGTGGAGTGGGTGATAATTTGTTCCCATTGAATAATCAATTATTATATGGACATGGACTTATCTTCTGTCTGCAATGCTTCTGATAGCACCATCCTCCCTAGACTTATGGAATGCTTTATTCATCACCAAAGTATTTCATACATCACTTTTGGCTAAATAATTCATTTTACAGAAATAGAAGAGTCACAGAGGCTCATGCCCATGTCATTTACTGGTTGTACCACATATCCAAACACCCAGAAACCAGTGGCCTGAGAGAACAGTGAAATAGCCTACCAAAGACAATTACAGTATAAATCGGAAGACAACACTCTAGGTTTGGGGTATATTCTACAGGATATGTGTGTGTGTGTGTGTGTGTGTGTGTGTGTGTGTGTGTGTGTGTGTGTGTGTTTAACCAGTAATCAACATATGTGCTATTTTTTCCACAGCCAGAATACTCAAGTCTGGGGATGAAGGTGTAGAAGTGGGAGCATATCCTAATGCCCCACTCACAGAATTTTTGTTTCCTATCTTTGATAAGGTTCTGCTGGCTTAGAAGTCTTAGTTCTCCAGGGAGGAATGCTTCCATGAGGGAACATAATTGATTTACATTTTTTATTTGTGAGTTGAGACTACCATTGACCATTTTGGACTTTGTATGTCTCTCAACTAACAGGCAAAGGAGGTTATTGTATTGGCTGGAGTAATCCCAATTACATAGGGGAATTTAGTTGCTAAGACATAATAAAGCTCAGTAGATTCTCTAGGGTACCTCTTAGTACCATGTCCAGTAGAAAAAAAGCTAATGAAAAACGAAATGAAGACAAATGGGGATCAGACCTTTCAGGAATGAAGATTTCAGAATCTGGGTCAGTTGAGATACTGGCTGAGGATAAAGGGGGCTGAAATGTACAGTGAGATAGGAAGCTCTATATAACAACTACAGCTTCAGTACCATGTACAGAAATGGGGTGAAGCAGCTATGTATATTTTTTCCTTGCTTGATATATACATATACATCTGTATATATTATGTTTCCTTCCTATTTCTCCCTTGTTTTTTAGATAAGGGTTACTATTAGTCTAATTAGGTTCCAAATGATTCTCATGGGATTCCAACTAAACTAGAAGAGAAAGTAGCATCACACAGAGATGGATATGGGGACTGTTATGAGTTTGCATATTACTTTTTTGGGGAAGAGGATGAGAACTTCTTTGTTGTTCTTGGTTGTGTCTTGATAGGTGGAGGCATGGAGTTGTTATTTTTCTTGGAAATTTAAAATATGAGCAGAAGAGTGTGTATGAATGCTTAGTAGAGAGAACTGTTCCAGTTATTTACCTATTGTTTCCTAGCTTCAAATTCCCCTTTCTATGCTTTGCTATGTGATACTGGGGCTGGCCTCTGCAAACTAGATTTCCCAGATTCTCTGGCCAACTGGCTTTTTTTTTTTTTTTTTTTTGACAGAGTCTTGCTCTGTTGTCCATGCTGGAGTGCAGTGCCATGATCTTGGCTCACTGCAACCTCTGCATCCTTGGCTCAAGAGATTCTCCTGCCTTAGCCTCCCAAGTAGCTGAGATTACTGGCGCCCGCCACCACGCCTGGCTATTTTTTGTATTTTTAGTAGAGATGGGGTTTCGCCATGTTGGGCAGGCTTGTCTTGAACTCCTGACCTCAGGTGATCTGCCTGCCTTGGCCTCCCAAAGTGCTGGGATTACAGGCATGAGCCACTGTGCCCAGCCGCCAACTGGCTTTTAAAAATGATGCTCCATGAGGTCAGGAGATCGAGACCATCCTGATTAACATGGTGAAACCCCATCTCTACTAAAAATACAAAAAATTAGCCAGGCATGGTGGTGGGCACCCGTAGTCCCAGCTACTCAGGAGGCTGAGGCAGGAGAATGGCATGAACCCGGAAGGCAGATCTTGCAGTGATCCAAGATCTCGCCACTGCACTCCAGCCTGGGCGACAGAGTGAGACTCCATCTCAAAAAACAAACAAACAAAAAAAGATGCTTCAAACCACTAACTATTGCGGGAAGTCAGAGACCCAGAATGGAGGGACCAGCTGGAGCCGTGGCAGAGGAACATAAATTGTGAAGATTTCTTGGATATTATCAGTTCCCAAAATTAATACTTTTATAGTTTCTTATGCCTGTCTTTACTGCAATCTCTGAACATAAATTGTAAAGATTTCATGGACATTTATCAGTTCCCAAATAATACTCTTGGTAATTTCTTATGCCTGTCTTTACTTTAATCTCTTACTCCTGTTATCTTCATAAGTTGAGAATGTACATCACCTCAGGACCACTATTGTACAAATTGATTGTAGAACATGTGTGTTTGAACAATATGAAATCTGATTGTAAAACATGGGTGTTTGAACAATATGAAATCAGTGCACCTTGAAAACGAACAGAATAACAGCAATTTTAGGGAACAAGGGAAGACAACCAAAGGTCTGACTGCCTGCAGGGTCGGGCAGAATAGAGCCATATTTTTCTTCTTGCAGAGAGCCTGTAAACGGACGTGCAAGTAGGAGAGATATCGCTGAATTCTTTTCCCAGCAAGGAATATTAATAATTAATACCCTGGGGAAGGAATGCATTCCTTGGGGGAGGTCTGTAAATGGCCACTCTGGGAGTGTCTGTCTTATGCAGTTGAGATAAGGACTGAAATACACCCTGGTCTTCTGCAGTACCCTCAGGCTTATTAGGGTGGGGAAAAAATCCTGCCCTGGTGAATTTGAGGTCAGACCGGTTCTCTGCTCTTGAACCCTGTTTTCTGTTGTTTAAGATTTTTATCAAGACAATATGTGCACAGCTGAACATAGACCGTCATCAGTAATTCTAATTTTGCCCTTTGCCTCGTGATCTTTGCTTTGCCCTTTGCCTTGTGATCTTTATTGCCCTTTAAAGCATGTGATATTTGTGACCTACTCCCTGTCCATACACCCCCTCCCCTTTTAAAGTCCTTAATAAAAACCTGCTGGTTTTGCGGCTCAGGCGGGCATCACGGACCTACCGATATGTGATGTCACCCCCGGAGGCCCAGCTGTAAAATTCCTCTCTTTGTACTCTTTCTCTTTATTCTCAGACTGGCCGACAATTAGGGAAAATAGAACCTACGTTGAAATATTGGGGACTGGTTCCCCTGATAACTAACAGAATAAAATATTTTAGACATATCCAATATATGCTTCCTTATTCCCTTGTAACTTATATACAGGTATGCTTATGAATTATGTTAGAGATAAAACACATTAAGATAGAAAAATATAAACTGATGAGATAGAAATGGACTATACAACATTTAAGACCAAATCATCTTTATTTTATTTATTCACAGCACAACTTTACTGATATTGGATTTCAAATACTTTTCCTGATCAAATCTGACTTTCTTGGGACTGAGTTTTTAGTAGATCTGTTTAGATCATTGTAATACATTTGTTCTATACACTTTGTAATGTGGTTGATAAAAGTTCATTTCTACCAGTAAAAAAAAATTTTATGTCTGTCATTGCTTTATTGTTTTGTTTGTATATACTTATTTTTATCTTCATTCCACAGGTTTCTTGTTTGTTTTGCTCTGGCAGGTATTTTTGTAAATTCTTTGCTCACTTTGTACTGGATGGCTTTTAAAACTAGATAGTAAAGGATGTTAGCAAGGCTGTGGAGTAGGAGATCGCAGCCTTCATCCTGCCACAGAAAACAACAATTAGCTATGCATGAATGAAAATAGATCTTGGAGAACTCAGGAGTCCAGTATAGAAGCTGCAGCAACACAGTGGAGAAAGAAAACAGAAACAACTCTGAGAATAATCACACAGAAAGGGAGAAAGGGTAGAAAGGACAGTTTCATTTTGCCTGCTTCATCCCATCCCCTAGGCTGGCACAGCTCATGGGGGAAAGGGAGAACAGGGTGAGCATCCAGCTTCCTCAGCATTTTGTGGCACTGCCTGAAGGACCTGCTTTGGTTTCACGCCATCCAGATTGCCAGGGAGACTGGCATAGCCAAGACATCTGGAGACAGCTAGGAACAAAGAAGAAAGATACCAGCCATGGTACTGATGAGTGCCACTGTAGTCCCTAATAGCCTGCTCTGCAGAGGAGCCCAGATGACTTCACTGCTGAGGACCTCAACAGCCCTTTTGGCCACCAAGGACCTTATAGCTTTTACTGCTGAGGACCCTGCAGTGTTTGCCATTACAGAGCCCAGTGCCTGTTCCACAGAGGATCCCAGCAGCTATTGCCACTGAGGACCAACAGCCAGTACAGCTACCATGGATCCCCCACTCCCTCCAGCTTTTGCTGCTGCTGAAGGCCTTGTAGATTTTTTGCATTTGTGGACCCGAGCTGCCTGAGCAGATGCCCCTTGCCCCAGATGGAGCCAACCCAGTCAGTGCTACCACAGGCACCCTAGCCCCAGGGCCCAGCATGGCTACTGTATGTGTACCTGTAGCCAGTCCCAAACCTCATTGCTGGCCCCCACTGCCTTGTGTGTACCCTCAGCTGGCCCCTGACATACATGCTTAATGCTGGCCCTGGCTCCCATCACTGCCTACCTTGGCCCTGCGTACTGAGCAGTGCTCATTGCTGGACTCAGAGTTGCTGCTAAGGACCCTAAGACCCTTCACAGTCACCATGGACCCACCATAGACCATGCAGTTGCTGAAGTCACAGACCCAGCTGCCTGAGCTGATGCATCATCACATACCCCTGGACTTGGAACTGCCACACCCTCCCAAATTTGGTGTCCTGTGTCATTAGATCTGACGCCACAGCATGCTCCAGTGCCTCCACCCCCAGTTGGCACCCCTATACACCTTCTCCTGAAATTGAAGGTCTTTTATTACTGAAGCCAATCCACAAAGGCTGGAAGAGGTGACTGTCTTCAAATGCACACATAACTTGAAATTATGCAGTCACAGGAGAAAAAAGAATAAAAAATGAAGAAAGCCCATAAGATCTATGGGAGTCCAGCACACAAACCAATATATGCATTATCAAAGAGAGAGAAGAAAGGGGTAGAAAACTTATTTGAAAAATTATAACTGAAAACTTCTCAAATCTGGAGAAGGAAATGGACATTCAGATTCTTGAAGCCCATAGGACCCCAAAGAAGTTAAACATAAAGAGGTCTACACTAAGACACATGATATTTAACCACATTATAATTAAACTGTTAAAAGTCAAAGACAAAGCAATAATTTTGAAAGCAGCAAAAGTGTCTCATCACATACAAGGGAACTCCATATGACTATCAGTAGATTTCTCAACAGAAATCTTGTAGCCAGGAGAGAGGAATGACACTTTGAAAGTGCTGGAAAAGAGGACTTGAAATGTTCACAACACATAGAAATAATAAACACTGAAAGTAATGGATGCCCTAAATACCATGACTTGATCATTACACAGTCTATGCATATAACCAAATATCACATGTACCCCATAATATGTTCAAAATTATGTATCAGTAAAAAGAAATAGGCAGATCACGAGGTCAGGAGATCGAGACCATCCTGGCTAACATGGTGAAACCCCGTCTCTACTAAAAATACAAAAAAAAAAATTACCTGGGCATGGTGGTGGGCACCTGTAGCCGCAGCTACTCAGGAGGCTGAGGCAGAAGAATGGCATGAACCCGGGAGGTGGAGTTTGCAGTGAGTCGAGATAGTGCCACTGCAGTCTGGCCTGGGCAAAAGAGCGAGACTCTGTCTCAAAAAAAAAAAAAAAAAGAAAGAAAGAAAGAAAGAAATGAAGCTCCAGTTATGGACATTAAAGAAATGGGGATATATGAAATGACTGAAAAAGAATTCAGAATAATCCTCTTAAAGAAGTTCAGTGAACTACAAGAATATTTGGATAGAAAATTAAATAACATTTGGAAAATAATACATGAACAAAGTGAGGAGTTTAACCAATAGAAACAGTGAAAATTAATCAAATAGAAATCCTGGAGATGAAGCACTGAAAAACTCAATAGAAAGCTACAACAGCAGACTCAATCAAGCAAATGAAAAAATCAGTGAGCTGAAAGACACAGCATTTAAAATTATCCCATTAGAGCTGCAAAAGACAAAAGATTTTAAAAAATGAAGAAAATCTATGGGAATTATGGGACACCATCAAGAGACCAAACTTTTACATAATAGGAATTGTAGAAGTAGAAGAAAGACAAAAAGGGTTAGAAAGCATATTTAAAGAAATAATGTCTAAAAACTTCCCTAATCTAGGGATAGATGCCAACATGTAGGTACAGGAAGCACAGAGGTCTCCAATCTAATTCAACCCAAAGAGGAGTTCATCAAGACATATAATAATCAAACTACCAACAATCAATGGCAAAGAAAAAATTCTAAGAGCAGCAAGAGATAACAAACACATCATGAAGAAATGCCAATACAAGTATCATCTGATTTCTCAGCAGAAATCTTGCAGGCCAGGGGAGAGTGGGATGATATACTCAAAATATCAAAGGAAAGAAAAATGGCAACGAAGAATTCTTTACTCAGCAAATGTGTCTTTCAGAAATGAGGGAGAAATAAAAACCTTCCCAGACAAACAAAATCTAAGAGAGTTCATCACTACTAGACCTATAAATTGTCAAGGGATACAAATTACAAAATGATGTAAATTCTGACATTGAAAACAAAATATGTTTGTGTGGGAGTAAAAGTGTAGAGTTATTATATGTAATCGAAGTTAAGTTGTTATAAGTTTGAAATAGGCTGTTATAAGTATAAGATGTGCTATGTAAGCCTCATGGTAACCACAAACAAAAATCTTTAGAAGAATCACAAAACAAAATGGAAAGGATTCAAAGCATATAACTAAAGAAAACCATCAAACCACAAAGAAAACAGCAACGGAGGAAGAAAGAAAGAAAGCATCCAGAAAACAATGAACAAAATGGCACTAGGAAGTCCTTACCTATCAATAATTACTTTGAATGTCAATGAATTAAATTCTCCAATAAAAAGACACCCAATGACTGAACAGATATAAAAACAAGACCCAACTATGTGGTACCTATATAATACTTACTTCACTTTTAAGGACACACATAGACTGAAAGTAAAGGGATGGAAAAAAATATTCTATGCTAATGAAAACCAAAAGAGGCTGGCGCAGTGGCTCATGCCTGTAATCCCAGCACTTTGGGAGGGCAAGGCGGGCGGATCACGAGGTCAAGGGATAGAGACCATCCTGGCTAACACAGTGAAACCCCGTCTCTACTAAAACTACAAAAAATTAGCCTGGGGTGGTGGCGGCACCTGTAGTCCCAGCTACTTGGGAGGCTGAGGCAGGAGAATGGCGAGAACTCAGGAGGCGGAGCTTGCAGTGAGCCGAGATCATGCCACTGCACTCCAGCCTGGGCGATAGAGGGAGACTCCATCTCAAAAACAACAACAGCAACAACAACAACAACAAAAAAACGAGAGCAGGGGTAACTACTTTTATCAGATAAAATAGGGTTTAAGTAAAAAATTTGTAAAAAGAGACAAAGAAAGACATTATATAATAATAAGGGGTCAATTCATCAACAGGATATAACAATTTTAAATGTATATGCAGCCAACATCACAGCATCTAAATATATTTTAAAAAATTAAAGCAAGCTTGGCCGTATGTGGTGGCTCATGCCTGTAATCCTAGCACTTTGGGAGGCCGAGGTGGGTGGGTCATTTGCGGTCAGGAGTTCAAAACCAGCCTGGCCAACGTGCTGAAGACCTGTCTCTACTAGAAATACAACATATATATATATATTAGCCAGGTTTGGTGGCTGGCGCCTGTAATCCCAGCTACTTGGGAGGCTGAGGCAAAAGAATCGCTCGAACTCGGGAGGCGGAGGTTGCAGTGAGCCGAGATCATGCCACTGCACTCCAGCCTGGGCGACAGAGAGAGACTCTGTCTCAAAAAAAAAAAAAAAAAAAAAAAAATCAAACTTGTCTAACCCACAGCCTGTAGGCCACATGTGGCCCAAGACAGCTTTGAATGCTGAATGCTGCCTAGCGCAAATTTGTAAACTTTCTTAAAACATTATAATTTTTTTGTGATTTTTTTTTTTAGCTCATCAGCTAGCATTAGTGTTAGTGTATTTTATGTGGCCCAAGACAATTCTTCTTCCAATGTGGTCCAGAGAAGCCAAAAGATTGGATACCTCGAAAAGATCTGAAGGGAGAGATAGATTGTAGTCCAATAATAGTAGGGGACTTTAATATCCCACCTTCAACAACAGACAGATCATCCAGACAGAAAATATTGGACTTGACATCACTTTAGACCAAATGAACCTAACAGACATAACAGAACACTCCGCCCAACAGCAACAGAATATACATTCTTCTTAAGCACACATGGAACATTCTCTAGGATATATCACATGTTAGGGCACAAAAAAAGCCTTAGAAAATTTAAGAAGATTGAAATCATATAAAGTATCTTTTCTGACCACAATCATATGAAACTAGAAATCAATAACAGGAGAAATTTTGGAAAATTCACAAATACATGGAAATTAAACATGCTCCTGAACAACCAATGGGTCAATAAAGAAATTACAAGAGAAAACTTAAAATATCTTGAGATAATTTTATCTCAATAAAAAGACACTATACCAAAATCTTATGGGATATAGCAAAAGCAGTTCCAAGAGAAAAGTTAATAGCAATAAATGCCTACATCAAAAAAAAAAAAAAACTCATATAAACAAGTTAATGTTAAGGAACTAGAAAAAGAGCAAACTAAGCCCAAAGGTAGCAGAATAAAGGAAAGAAACACATCCTCGTTCATTCTTGATGAACACAGATGCAAAAATTATCAGCAAAACACTAGCAAACTGAATTCAATAACACGTTAAAAGGATCATCCACCATGATCAAATGGAATTTATTCCTGGGATGCAAGATTGGTTCAATACATGCAAATTAATAAACGTGGTACATCACATTAACAGAATGAAGAACAAAAACTGTATGATTATCTCTTAGATGCAGAAAAAGGCTTAGACAAAATTCAACATCTTTTCTTGGATAAAAACTCTCATTAAATATAGAGGAATGTACCTCAACACAATAAAAGCCATGTACAAGAAGCCCACATCTAACTTTATACTCAATGGGGAAAAATTGAAAGTCTCTCCTCTAAAACATGGAATAAGACAAGGATGTCCACTCTTGCCTTTCCTATTCAACACAGTGTTATAAGTCCTTGACAAAGCAATTAGGCAAGAGAAAGAAATGAAAGGCATCCAAATAGCAAAGGAAGAAGTGAAACTGTCAGTCCTGGCGTGGTGGCTCATACTTGTAATCCCAGCACTTTGGGAGGCTGAGGTGGGTGGATCACTTGAGGTCAGGAATTGGAGACCAGCCTGGCCAACATGGTGAAACCCCATCTCTACTAAAAATACAAAAATTAGCCAGGCATGATGGCAGGTGCCTATTATCCCAGCTACTCGGGAGGCTGAGGCAGGAGAATTGCTTGACCCCAGGAGGCAGAGGTTGCAGTGAGCCAAGATCTCACCACTGCACTCCAGCCTGAGTGACAGAGTGAGACTCTGTCTCAAAAAAAAAAAAAAAAAAAAAAAAGAATCAGTAGTATTTCTATATGCATATAATGAACTATCCAAAAAGAAATAGAATAGTTTTACTTAAATAGTTATAAAAATAAATAAAACGCTTAGGAATAAATTTACCAAGAACGTGAAAAACCTATATACAAAAAACTATAATAGAAATTGGGCCAGGTGCGGTGGCTCATGCCTGTAATCCTAGCACTTTGGGAGGCCAAGGTGGGCGGATCACGAGCTCAGCAGATGGAGACCATCCTGGCTAACATGGTGAAACCCCGTCTCTACTAAAAATACAAAAAAAAAAAAAAAATTAGTCTGGCATGGTTCCGGGTGCCTGTAGTCCCAGCTACTCGGGAGGCTGAGGCAGGAGAATGGCGTGAACCCAGGAGGCGGAGCTTGCAGTGAGCCAAGATCGTGCCACTGCACTCCAGCCTGGGCGACAGAGCAAGATTCTGTCTCAAAAAAAAAAATTGAAGAGGCTGGGTGCTGTGGCTCAAACCTGTAATCCCTGCACTCTGGGAGGCCAAGGCAGACGAATCATGAGGTCAAGAGATCAAGACCATCCTGGCCAACATGGTGAAACCTCATCTCTACTAAAAATACAAAAATTAGCTGTGCATGGTGGCACACGCCTGTAGTCCCAGCCACTGGGGAGTCTGAGGCAGGAGAATTGCTTGAATCCAGGAGGTGGAGGTTGAAGTTAGCCAAGATTGTGCCACTGCACTCCAGCCAGGCGACAGAGCGAGACTCTGTCTCAAAAAAAAAAAAAAAGGAAAAAGAAATTGAGGTATACATAAATAAATAGAAAGATATCCTGTGTTCATTGAGTGGAAGAATTAATATTGTTCAAATATCCATGCTACCCAAAGCAATCTACAAATTCAATTCAATCTCTATCAACATTCCAATGTCAGTTTTCATAGAAACAAAAAAAGCAACCTAAAATTTGTGTGGGACCACAAAACCCCCTGAGTAGTCAAGAAAATCATGCACAAAAAGAACAATGCTGGAGAGGTGTCACACTACCCAATCGAAAACTATACTACAGAGCCATAGCAATTAAAAAAGTATGGTAATGGCAAAAAATAGGCATATCAACCAATGCAATAGAATAAGGAGCCCAGAAATGAACTTATGCATGTAGAGTCAATTGATTTTGAATAAAGTTGCCAAGAATGCACAACTGGAAAAGGATAGTCTTCAATAAATGGTTTTAGAAAACTTGAAATCCATATGCAGAAGAATGAAATTGGATCCTTATCTCACACCATATATGAAAATCAACTCAAAATGGAGTAAAGATTGAAACGTAAGATCAGAAACTGTAAAACTACTGAAAGAAAACATAGAGGGAAAACTATACAACATTGGTCTGGCCAATGATATTCTGAATTTGGCCTCAAAAGGGCAGGCAACAAAAGCAAAAATAGACAATGGGATTATATCAAATTAAGAAGCTTCTGCACAGCTAAGGAAATAATTGACAGTGTGAAGAGACAACCTACGGAGTGGGAGAAAATATTTTCAAGCCACATATCTGATAAGGGGTTAATATACAAAATATATAAGGGACTCAAACAACTCAATAGCAAGAAAACAAACAAAATAATTTAGAAATGGGCAAGGGACTTAAACAGATATTTCTCAAAAGAAGGCATACAAATGCCCAACAGTATATGAAAAAATGCTTGATATTGCTAATCACTAGGGAAATGCAAATTAAAACCACAACATGATATTTCACACCTGTCAGAATGACTATTATCAAAAAGACAAAGGTAACAAGTATTGGTGAGGACGTGGAGAAAAGGAACCCTTGTACATTGTTGGTGGGGATGTAAATTAGTACAGCCGTTATGGAAAACTATATAGATGTTCTTCAAAAAACTAAAAATGGAATTACTATATGATCCAGCAATCCCACTTATGGGTATTTACTTAAAATACTTGAAATCAGTTTGTTAAAGAGATGTCTGGACTTCCATTGTCATTGTAGCACTGTCCACAATGGCCAAGCTATGGAATCAAGCATAACTCCAAGTAGTGGGGTAAGGGGAAAATGGAGAAATGATGGTTAAAGGGTACAAAATCTCAATTAGACAGGAGGAATGAGGTGTTTTTTTTTGAGATCTATTGCATAGCATGGTGAATATAGTTAATAATAGTGTTTTGTACATTTCAAAATTACTGGGAGAGTAAATTTCAAATATTCTCACTATAAAACATTATAAGTATTTTAGGTGATGAATATGTTAATTAGCCTTATTTAATTATTCCACTTTGTATTCATAAATCATAACATCACTTTGTTCCCTATAAATGTACACAATTATAAACTTAATTTATACTGGGGTAGGGAGGCAGTGGGGGTCAGGGAATTCCAATTATTGTAAAAGCTTTTTGGTGCTAGTTGACTAAAAATTATGTGCATATATTACTTAGATAAAAATGAAAAGTAGATGATTAAACAAACACTTTTTTTCTTTTAACAAAAGAAAGGAAGAAAATGGAAGAATGATGGCAGGGTGGTAGCATTAGAGTGATCTTTTTTTTATCTTTGTCTTTTACTGTTTCCATGCACCTCCCCCCGCCCTACCTCCAGTTAGTTTGCATTACTTTTGCATTCAGGAAAAAAT
The DNA here is from genome assembly GCF_028885625.2 of Pongo pygmaeus. Lineage (NCBI taxonomy): Eukaryota > Metazoa > Chordata > Mammalia > Primates > Hominidae > Pongo > Pongo pygmaeus. The sequence continues at coordinate 89,382,792 of NC_072389.2, read as the reverse complement.
TCCCAATATTTAGGAGAAGCTAACACCTCTTCATATCCTTAGATCTCTACTCTGGTGGCTTGGATATTGGATCAGAGAAGCTCCTTCCTTCTTTAACAAAGTCATACTATCCTACATGTTTATTTTTTTACTCAAGCATTGTGCAACAGGTTTTTCTCCCTGTCCTTCAGGAAGCTATTCAGGGTACACCCTACTGCACATCCTGACCTCAGGCTGTCCCTGTCAGCGGTCAGCAGAGTCCTCACTTGACTAGCTTTGGAAGAACCGAGTGGGGTCCAAGCTGTGAGCAATGAAAGTGGAGCTGAGTAAGAGCACCTGGCTGGGTTGAATGCCCATGAGCAACCAGCCAAGGAGGACTGCTCACCCAGAAACTCAAGCGAGCCTCCACGTTTTGGTCCATTGACCCAGCTCAGGAAGAGGGAGAGTGGAGAGTGAAGGAGGAAAGGACAGCAGGGACTGGTTCTCAAAGCTGAGAGAGCAGACAGCTGAGGGCTCTCACTTCCCGTGTGTCTTTTTTTTTCTGAGCCCAGAGGTCATGTGGTATAGCAGGAGAAACACTAAGCCTGGGAACTCTCCCAGTTATGTTCCTTCCTGACCTGTAAAACGGAGCTGCCCTTGCAGGGCTGATGTGAAAATTAACTACATTAAGTGAACTGTATATAAACCATATGGTGCTTTTCAAGACTACAAGGACTTATTAATCGAGATAGTTTATTATTAGTAATGAAACAGTGGGGTTGGCTCAGTTTATCCCTGAACTTTTTGCTTGGAAGCCTCTCAGGTATTTAACATTGAGGTTTGGGTCTTTCATGACTAAGACAATTGGATTTTTCCAGCAGCTACTATTGATTCAGTTAAAGAATTTCAATAGGCATAGTGATAACTTTCTAAAAAGTTATTTTTATAAACAGCAGACTTAAATCCTCATTTTTTACAGTAGGAAGAAAAAGATGATGCCTAGAATGGAAGATTAAGCAACAAGAAGTAGAGTTGACCCTTAAACAACACAGGGGCTAGGGGCACTGACCCCTTCCACACCATGGAAAATTCACGTGTAACTTTTGACTTCCCAGAACTTAACTACTAATGGCCTACAATTGACCAGAGGACTTATAGATAACATAAACAGTTGTTAAACACATATTTTGTATGTTACATGTATTAGACATTGTATTCTTATAATAAAGTTAGCTAGAGGTACTAAGCCTAGTACCCAATAGTTATTTTTTTCTGATTCTCTTCCTCCTGCCAACCTCCACCTTCAGATAGGACCTATGTCTGTTGTTTTTCCCCTCTTTGTGTCCACGTGTTCTCATCATTTAGCTTCCACTTATGAGCGAGAACGTGTGGTATTTGGTTTTCTGTTTCTGCGTTAGTTTGCTGAGGATAATGGCCTCTAGCTCCATCCATGTTGCTGCAAAGGACATGATCTCATTATTTTTTATGGCTGCATAGTATTCCATGGTGCATAGGTACCATATTTTCTTTACCCAGTCTGCCATTGATGGGCATTTAGGTTGATTCCATGTCTTTGCTATGGTGACTAGTCCTGCAATGAACATATGCGTGCATGTGTCTTTATGATAGAATGATTTATATTCCTTTGAGTATATACCCAGTAATAGGATTGTTGGGTTGAATGGTAGTTCTGTTTTTAGCTCTTTGAGGAATCACTGCACTGCTTTCCACAATGGTTGAACTAACTTATACTCTCACCAACAGTGTATAAGCATTCTCTTCTCTCTGCAGCCTTGCCAGCATCTGTTATTTTTTGACTTTTTAAAAATAGCCATTCTGACTGGTGTGAGATGGTATCTCATTGTGGTTTTGATTTGCATTTCTCTAATGATCAGTGATGTTGAGCATTTCGTCATATGCTTGTCAGCCACATGTATGTCTTCTTTTGAGAAGTGCCTGTTCGTGTCCTTTGCCCACTTTTTAATGGGTTTTTTTTCTTGTAAATTTGTTTAAGCTCCTTATAGAGCTGGATATTATATCTTTGTCAGAGGAATAGTTTGCAAATGTGTTCTGCCATTCTGTAGGTTTTCTGCTTACTCTGTTGACAGTTTCTTTTGCTGTGCAGAAACTCCTTAGCTTAATTAGGTCCCATTTGTCAATTTTTGCTTTTGTTGCAATTGGTTTTGGCATGTTTATTATGAAATCCTTGCCAGTTTCTATGTCCAGAATGGTATTGCCTAGGTTGTCTTCTAGGGTTTTGATAGTTTTAGGTTTTACATTTAAGTCTCTAATCAATCTTGAGTTGATTTTGTATATGGTATAAGAAAGGGGTCCAGTTTCAATCTTCTGCTTATGGCTAGCAGTTCTCCCGGCACCATTTGTTGAATAAGGAATCTTCCTCATTGCTTGTTTTATCAGTTTTGTTGAGGATCAGATGGTTGTAGGTGTGTGGTCTTATTTATGAGCTCTCTATTCTGTTGCATTGGTCTTATGTGTCTGGTTTTGTGCCAATACCATGCTGTTTTGGTTACTGTAGCCCTGTAATATACTTTGAAGTTGGGTAGTGTGATGCCTACAGCTTTGTTATTTTTGCTTAGGATTGCCTTGGCGATTCAAGGTCTGTTTTGGTTCCATATGAATTTTAAAATAGTTTTTTCTAGTTGTGTGAAGAATATCATTGGTAGTTTGATAGGGATAGCACTGAATCTGTAAATTGCCTTGGGCAGTATAGCCATTTTAATTATATTGATTCTTCCTGTCCACGAGCATGGAATTTTTTCCATTCGTTTGTGTCATCTCTGATTTCTTTGAGCAATGTTTTAGAATTCCCTTTGTAGAGATCTTTTACCTCCCTGGTTAGCTGTATTCCTAGGTATTTTATTCTTTTAGTGGCAATTGTGAATGGGATTGCGTTTCTGATTTGGCTCTCAGCTTGACTGTTGTTGGTGTATAGGAATGCTGGTGATTTTTGCACACTCATTTTGTATCCTGAGACTTTGCTGAAGTTGTTTATCAGTTCAAGAAGCTTTTGGGCCGAATGGGGTTTTCTAGATATAGAATCATGTTGTCCGCAAATAGGGATAGTTTAACTTCCTCTCTTGCTATCTGGATGCCCTTTATTTCTTTTACTTGCCTGATTGCTCTGGCCAGGACTTTCAATATTATGTTGAATAGGAGTGCAAAGAGAAGGCATCCTTGTCTTGAGCCAGTTTTCAAGATGAATGCTTCCCGATTTTGCCCATTCAGTGTGATGTTGGCTGTGGGTTTGTCATAGATGACTCTTATTATTTTGAGGTATGTTTCTTCAATATCCAGTTTGTTGAGAGTTTTTAACATGAAGGGATGTTGAATTTTATTGAGGCTTTTCTGCATTTATCGAGACAATCATGTGGTTTTTGTCTTTAGTTCTGTTTATGTGATGAATCATATTTATTGATTTGCATATTTTGAACCAAACTTGCATCCCAGGGATAAAACCTACTTGATTGTGGTGGGTAAGCTTTTTGATGTGCTGCTGGATTTGGTTTGCTAGTATTTTGTTGATGATTTTTGCATCAATGTTCATCAAGGATATTGGCCTGAAGTTTTCTTTTTTGTTGTGTCTACAAGGTTTGGGTATCAGGATGATTCTGGTGTCACAGAATGAGTTAGGGAGGAGTCCCTCCTCCTCAATTTTTTGGAATAGTTTCAGCAGGAATGGTACCAGCTCTTTTTTGTACATCTGGTAGAATTCAGCTGTGAATCTGTCTAGCCTTGGGGTTTTTTTTGGTTGGCAGGCTACCTATTACTGATTCAGTTTTGGAGCTTGTTATTGGTCTGTTCAGGGATTCAATTTCTTCCTGGTTCAGCTATAGAGGGTGTATATGTCCAGGAATTTCTTCATTACTTCTAGATTTTTCTAGTTTGTTTGCATTGAGGTGTTCATAGTAGTCTCTGATGGTTATTTGTATTTCTGTAAATGACAAAGTTTATTTGGTTCTTCTTTCTTCTCTTCTTTCTTAGTCTAGCTAGCAGTCTACCATATTAATTTTTTCAAAAAACCAGCTCCTGGATTTCATTGATCTTTTGAATGGTTTTTCATGTCTCAATCTCCTTCAGTTCAGCTCTGATTTTGGTTATTTCTTGTCTTCTGCTAGCTCTGAGGTTGGTTTGCTCTCGCTTCTCTAGTTCTTTCAGTTGTGATGTCAGGTTGTTAATTTGAGATTTTTCTAACTTTTTGATGTGGGCATTTAGGGCTGTAAATTTGAAGGAGCCATTTTTATCACACGTACTGAACATTTACTTTGGGCTGGATGCTCTTCAGGAAGAAGAAGACAGAGAACACCCTCAGCCCTTACCATTCTCCTTAACTTGGCTCAAAAAGCAGGGCAGGGTGGTGCAGGTTAGAGCAACTTAACACATAGACACACCTCCTCACAGAAACACTCATGGTAGGAATCAGAGAAAGTGCTGGAAGAATTTTAGAGGCCACCTACTGCATGGTTTTCAAAAGGAAAGTCTGTCTTTTTTAGCAGCAGAACACAAAACAAAATATTAAATGTACATGAAACCAGATAGAAGTGGAATGAGCTCGTGTGGTGCTTGGGAGCTGTCCAAGCTACTTCTTATCTCCTCTTTAGCTCTCCCTCCAGAACGGCCTGTGAGGCACCTGTGAGGCTCCCTAGAACCCCTCAAAGTACAGTCTGAAACGGCAATTTTACAGATGGAGAAATGAAGGCTCCAGCATTAGAGATGTTTAAGGCAACAGCTAGGGATGTGCAGAGGTGGAAGCTGAAGCCAGGACCTTGGAGTCCCCAAACGTGTTCTTTCCACCACATCAGTCCTCCGCCTGTGGGGTGGCTGGTGACCCGGAAGGGCTCTGGATTCAGCTTCTTTTCCGGGAACGCAAATGCCAAACTGGGGAGTTGCGGGGGGAGCCGGTGGGAAACCTACTCCAAACCAGTGTTCTAGGCTGAGGTACTCAATTCCTGGAAGCAGGATTAAGACCATTCAGAAAATATGTCCTCTTTTCAGCTAGCCTTGTTAACTGGAAGACGTACATGGGGTCACCAGGGAACTTTCCAAATATAATACATCTCGGAGGTCTGAAAGGACTCAGAAGTAGCGCACAATGCCTATTGCAATAACCAAGTAATTCCAGCAGAGGGCACTATTTCCTAACAATCTGAAATGCTAACCAGAATCAAAGATTGGAAAGCTAGGAAGCTCCTTTAAAAAAAAAGATTTTTTTTTCAGTAGTCTTAGCTCTCTGCAAAGAACATAAGTATAGCAATTCAGACTAGTTAAAATTCCCAATCACACAGATTTCTAGGGTGTAGTTTTAAAAGAATCAGGTGACCAATAGGCATTCTATTCTTTAAACAGTTTGCCTGTGGCTGCTTTTAAAGTTTCTTGACTAATCTGGCTTTAATGATCAGCCAGAGCATATCTTGCAGAAGAAAGAGCAAAAGACGTTGAAGCACACTGAACCAACCACACATTTCAATAAATATGTAGATTTTGAGACACTGTGAACCAACATGCACACATTTCAATAAGTAGATAGAAGCATAGGGACAGTGAACAACCCACACATTTCAATAGATAAACGTGGAGGCACTGTGAACCGACAAGGGAAAAAAAAATGAGTTGTGGGTGAGAAGGGGGGTGACACGCTGGGCTACCTGCTCAGGAATGCACAGCTGGTGTCCAGAGACTCAGTCAGACACTTCTCTTCTAGCCCCATGATTGCCAGGGAGCTAAGAACAGGCTCTCATTTCCCCAGATGAGGAAATTCTGGTCCAAAGGGGTTTTCCCTCAGGGGTGTAAAGCTCCTCTGTAGATGCCCCAGCATCTGAGGAGATGGGAGGAGAGGCTGAGAGAGGCTGCCCAAGTCAGGGACTGAGTCTTTTCTTCCCATGAACAGAATGAGTAGCAGGACTTTTCCCTTTTAAGAAGAGTCTAGACCAGTGATTCTCAACTGGGGGCTATTTTGTCACTCACTCCCATCAGGGAATATTTGACAATGCGTGGAGACATTTTTGGTTGTCATAATTTTGGGGGTGCTATGGCATTTAGTGGGTGGAGACCAGAGAAGCAGCTGAACATCTTACAAAACACAGGACAATTCCCTACAAGAATGATCTGGTCCCAAAATGTCAATAGTGCCAAGTTTGAGAAATTGTGGTCCAGACCAGGGATGTAGTCCCCAGTGTGGCACATCATCACCACCGGGGATTTATTACAGATGGAAATTCTTGGGCCCCATCTCAGACCTTCTTAATCAGAAGCTCTGGGAGCAACTTGTGTTTTAATGAGCCTTTCAGAGAATCTAAGCCATGCTCAAGTATGAGAACTGCTTGTTTGGGGACTATACTGCTTGAGGACTGGTAGTCTAACACTGTGCTTCTAAGTTATTAATGTGCTTACAGTCACTGCAGAATTGTTAAAATGCAGGTTCTGATTTACTTGTTAGAATTTGCATTGCTTACAAGCTGCAGGTGATACTGACGATACTGGTCAGGGCCCACATTTTAAGAAACAAGGAGGATCTAAGATATTGCTTCGAAATTTGCCAGATCATAAAATACACCTCAAGTGTATGTTGAACCTTCAGATTCCCAGTACCCTTCTGAGACCCTCTACGTAGGACATTTCCAGCAGAAGGGCCTAGGTTTTTTTTTTTTTTTGAGACAGGGTCTCACTCTGTTGCCCAGGCTGGAGTGCAGTGGTGTGATCATGGCTCACTGCAGCCTCAACCTCCCAGGCTCAAGTGATTCTCCTACCTCAGCCTCCTGAATGGCTGGGACTATGGGCATGTGCCACCATGCCCAGCTAATTTTGTTTATTATTTGTAGAGATGAGGTCTCGCTATGTTGCCCAGGGTGGTCTCAAACTCCCGGGCTCAAGCAATCCTCCAGCCTTGGCCTCCCAAAGTGCTGGGATTACAAGCATGAGCCACTTGCACCTGCCCAGAATATGTATTTTTATTCAGTGTCCCAGAAAATTCTCACAATCAAACAGATCTAAAAACACTGACTTCAGAGGGAAGATTCAAGAGTTACTGATGCATACAACACCTCTGAGTCCCCTTCGTCTATATCAGAAATTCTCAACCCAGGCTGGGGAAAATCACCTGGGGAACTTTGAAACTTCCCCTGCCCAGGCCACAAAGTAGACCAATTACATCAGAACCTCCGAGGGTGGGACCTAGAAAACAGCACTTTCTAAAAGTTGCCCAGGTGATTCCAGTGTGTAGCTATATTTAAGAATCAGTGACCTTAGGAAAACAGTCTGGCAGTTTCTCAAAAAGTCAAACACACAGTTACCATATGATCCAGCAATTCCACTCCTAGGTATATACCCAGGTGAATTGAAAACATATGTCCACACAAAAACTTGTACATGAATGTTCATAGCAGCATTATTCATAATAGCCAAAAAATGAAAACTATCCAATGTCCATTGGCTGATGAATGGATAAACAAATTAAAATGGATATGTCATATCCACATGATGAAATACTATGTAGCAATAAGAAGGAATGATATATGTTACAACTGGAATGAAGCTTGAAAACATTATACTAAGTAAAAGAAGCCAGTTGCAAAAGGCTGGCTTTTATGATTCCACTTACAGGAAATATCAAGAATAAGCAAATCCATAGAAGCAGAAAGTAGATTAGTGGTTGTTAAGGGCTGCTGTGAGGGGAAAACTGCTTAATGGGTACAGGGTTTTATTTTGGGGTGATGGAATGCTTTTTAACTAGATAGAGGTGATGGTTGTACAACATTGTGAATGGACTAAATGCCACTGAACTGTACACTTTAAAATGGTTAAAATGGTAAATTTTATGTTATGCAAATTTTATCATAAAGGAAAAAAAGAATCAGTGGCTTATAAACTATCCTAATAGAGGTAGATTTTAAGAAATCAGGAAAAATCAGGATGTGAGTGAATTAGGTCACTCAGGAAAAAGACAACCTAAAATAGACAATCTGCCATATCTGTGCCCATATATTCTTGGACCCTTGCTAGGGTAGGGTGTAAATACATTTTCAGAGCCTTGTGGACAAGGGCAGGGACGGTGTATATTATACTTAACCACCATAGGTTAACAGTGCTAGGCACATAGTAGGTGGGTTCTCAATAGATCTGTTGATTGAAAACTGGAGGCCACGGGTAAAGCCCCTTGTTGACGGGGGAGTGCTGACAGTAGGACTGCAAATGAGGTTGGGGGGCGGTGGTAAAGTGAGTCTGTAAGCAAACCTCAACCACACGGTGCCATAGGCTTGCCCAGCACTGTGGGGGAAGGAGTGAAAAGAGGCTTCCTGGAAATGATGATACCTGAGCTGAGGCTCAAGGGGAGGCTCAAGGGTTAGGGGGTCAGAGACTGGAAAGGCAGCTACTACAGAGCCAGCAATACATGCATGGTCATAGGCAGCTGACCAGCTCTGAGACTGTGGAGCAAGGGCTGGGGTCAGCCTGCCGAGGCCAGGCACGGTCATGAAGGATTTTCTGTTACTGTAGAACCCCCTGGGGACATCATCCGAAGGATGGATTTGAGAGTAAGTCAAAAGGCTGCTGAGATAGCCTTAGAGAAGGAAGAGAAAGGAGGAGAGGATTGTCTTGTTGAACTAACATTGATTACGCACATGAAAAAGGGTAAAATTTTAGAGTGTTTTTTGGTAGATAGACTTGTTGGGATTTGGCAACTGATTGCTGGCTATTGGGAATGAAATAAAAGAAGCCCAGGATAGTGATGATGATGAGGATGATGAAGACATTGTAGTTAACATCTGTTGAGCGCTTATGTTCCAGGCATTAAATGCTTCATAAACACCTTGTCATTTGAGCCTCATCACAAACCACTAAAGTACAGACTATTTTGTTATTGTTGATGGGTGTTTTAATTCTGATCAGTACCTTTTCTTTTTGGGGGGAGGGGTGAGACTGTTTTTGTTTGTTTGTTTGTTTTTTGAGACAGAATCTTGCACTGTTGTCCAGGCTGGAGTGCAGCGGTGTGACCTCGGCTCACTGAAGCCTCCGCCTCCGGGGTTCAAGTGATTCTTGTGCCTCAGCCTCCTGTGTAGCTGGGACTACAGGGGTGTGCCACCACACCCAGCTAATTTTTGTATTTTTAGTAGAGACAGGGTTTCACTGTGTTGGCCAGGCTGGTCTCAAACTCCTGGCCTCAAGCATTCTACCTGCCTCGGCATCCCAAAGTGCTGGGATTACAGGCATTGTTTTTATCCTCATTATACAGACGAAGAAACTTACACCCAAAAAGCTGTGACTTGGATAAGGCCACTCATTTAGTATGTGGAGTAGCCAAGGTTTGACCCCAGTGACCTGAAGAGCCATGCTCTTAACCGTACCTGGTATTGTCCCTGGGTTTTTAGTTTGAGTTGGCTGGGTGGGTGGTGGCACCATTCTTCAATCCAAGGAAACAGGAGGAGGAAAATGGTTGATTGGTGGTGAAATGACAAACTGAGTTTGGGACAAGTTGGGCTGGAGATGCTGTGGATTATTCTGTGACATCCAGTAGGTATTTGCTAGTCAGGAGTGCAGCTCTGGAGGGACTCTGTTGGAGGGGTAGACTTAGGAGGCACCAGCCTACAGACAGTAAAGTCATGGGAATGAATGAGACAACCTAGGAGAAAGCATGAGAGTGAGGAGAGGAAAAGGTCAAGAACAAGACTAGGGGACACTGAAGAACCAAATGTGTCTTTTTGGATGTGGCCATTAGGAAGTCACTGGGAACCTTGGTTTCCTAAATGGTAAGGGGCCCTAAAGGGTAAGGGGAAGCAACAAGAGTGCAGTGATTAGGGGAGAGGCAAAATCTGCTATTCTAAGGTCCTTGGCTGTAAAAGGAGAAGGAGAGAATATCACTAGAAGGGATCAGTGATCAGGGTCCGGAAGGCTGTCTTTTTCTTTCTTTTAATCATTAAGATGAGAGAGATCTGCAAATGTCATAAACTAGAGAGATGGAGCCCTCCTACAGAGATGGAAAGGATGAGTTTGATAATGAATGGGAAAGAAGGGCTGGCACCACACCCTTGAGGCAGCTAAAGGGGTGAAGTGAGGGCATCAGGCTTCAGAAAGAATAGGGAAACTTCTTTTGAGTCCAGAGAAAAGTTAAGTATTGGTTTGAATGCACCTTGAACAGCATATAGGGGCTTTAGAAAGGTAAGATTTGGCCAAGGGCTTCCCCTACTATACTCTGAAATCCACTGTTAACATTTGCTCTGTGGCACCCTTCCCATGGGCTGCTCAAAGCCAATGACTGATCATGGCAGGAATATAATTGCAGGGAACCCATTCCCCGGAGACGCAGGACTGCTCTGATGGTTGACCTTGGCTCAAGGGCTCCTTATGGCCTTCCTGAACTTCCTCAGACTGTGTCAGCTTTGGATACTCTCACCTGACCTTCCCTCCCTCTGCCTTCACTGAGAGCCAAAACTGTTGCACAGGCTGTGGCTTACCCAGCTTTCCTTGGCACGCTCTCTCTCTCTCTCTACATATATATATATATATATATATATATATATATATATATATATATATATACACACACAGTTTTTTTAGACGGAGTCTCGCTCTGTCACCTAGACTGGAGTGCAGTGGCGCGATCTCAGCTCACTGCAAGCTCTGCCTCCCGAGTTCATGCCATTCTCCTGCCTCAGCCTCCCGAGTAGCTGGGACTACAGGCACCTGCTACCACACCCGGCTAATTTTTTTGTATTTTTAGTAGAGACAGGGTTTCACCGTGTTAGCCAGGATGGTCTCGATCTCCTGACTTTGTGATTCACCTGCCTCAACCTCCCAAAAGTGCTGGGATTACAGGTGTGAGCCACTGCGCCCAGCCTGGCTATTTTATCTCAAAGTAATTTATCTTAATAAAATCCAGGCACATTTAGCCCTGTTGGCATCGGCATCATGGAGGACTCAAACATAGCCCCCTGTAGGCGCAAGTGGATAAAACCAGAAAGGCTGAGCCAGGGAATTTCAGATCCCTCAATGACAGGTGTTGAGCCCAGGGAGATCATGATGGGTCTGAATGTGACAGCAAAATGGGTGGTGGTGGGATCCTGGTAACTTTCTCATAGAGATGTTTGCAGCTTACTGTGATGGCCCACCAGGCATGAGGTGGATTTTCAGGAGGTTGAGGCAGATGTGACCACATGAAGATGGGTGTCATTATACACAAACTGAAAAGGAGGTGGTGGGCAATGGGGGAGGAGGTCTCTCAATTATCCGAGAGTAGGAAGTGAGGCCAGCTACTGTGAATATGGAGAGTTGGTGGGGTGGGATCTTGCAAAGTGGTTTTAGAACTGTGGGAGAAGGAAGATAAAGCTGGTAACAGATAAAATGTAAGGAGACTAGTGGGAAAAGGGGATGGAGAAGTAGCAGGGGTGGGAACCTTCCAAATGACAAAGCTGTAGGCCTTGGGAGACTGGATTTTATACTAACTGTTAAGGGAAACCACTGGATGGTTTTGAGATGAGGCACTACATCATCTGATGTACATCTTAGAAGGACCACTTCGGCCATTGTAGAATGTATGAAAGGAAACAACAGATCAGTTAAGAGGCAACTGCAATCATTCAGAAAGGAGATAGGGCTTAGAGTAGGGGGAGAACAGTACAGATGATGGTAGATGTGTTTAGTTTCCCTCTGATAACTTTTCTCCCAGTGAAATATGAAGCAAGAACATCAACTGAGAGTGGGGCTGGATGGGTAGATAGGATCATACTCTTATCTATATATTGGAAGAGTAGGAAAAAAGGTGAAAAAATTAAAAGTTACAAAAATCCGTTTTTTTAAAAAACCTACATTTTTAAGAAGAGGCTTAAATTTTTTCACTGCACTCTATTTGGAGCATTTGGAGACTTCTCTTTGATAGCACTGTATTTTTTTTTTAATCACTTTTTTTTTTTTTTTTTTTGAGATGGAGTCTTGCTCTGTTGCCAGGCAAAAGTGCAGTGGCGCAATCTCAGCTCACTGCAACCTCTGCCTCCCGGGTTCAAGTAATTCTCATGCCTCAGCCTCCCGAGTAGCTGGATTACAGGAATGCACCACTGTGCCTGGCTAATTTTTTGTATATTTAGTAGAGACAGGGTTTCACCATGTTGGCCAGGCTAGTCTCGAACTCCTGACGTCAGGTAATCTGCCCGCCTTGGCATCCCAAAGTGCTGGGATTATGGGTGTAAGCCACCGGGCCCAGGCTGTATTTTTCTTGATAAAAGATCAGCACACCCAAATCCTCCTCCCAATGAAGTAACCACTTCATTTCTTTTTGAACTCATTAATTTCTGCAATTTTTGTTTGATGTGTCAGTAGTTACTGACACTCTTCCCTGTCCACCAAACTCTCCCCCACCCTCCAGGGTTTTCAGCTCTGTCAAATTCATAATGCATCTCTGTGTGTGTGCATAAGGATATACACTTGTACAAAACGCAGCCCATATGACAAAACCATTTTTACAAATGTTTGCCTTTTTAAACAAAAGGTGTGCCATATATTTTTATTAAATCATAGAAAACATTTGTATACAAATTTTTTCACTTGGGAAAACTGGAATATTAAACAGCTGGGTAACTAAACAGTTGAAAGATACATCTCACTTTAAATAGAAACAAGTTTTAAGTTGTCACATTTATTAAAACAAAAAAAAGTTGAAATAATTGGTAACAGGTTGTTGGCTTTTTTCTAACCTTTAGACCACAGAAATAGTATCTCTTATAACCCTCAACTTTAAGAATTTTTTTTATTACTTACATCAACCATGAATTTAAAAGATAGTTAACTTGAATTCTGAATACAAAATCAATGTCCTTGTACCTACATAGGCTTTTAGAATACTGCAAATGCTGAATTTCAGGAGATGGTTTCATTCCACAGGACTTACTGAACTTCCTTTCTACAATGGAAAATGTATGTAACAGTGTGGAATATATTTCAGAATAAGTTAAATATTAAGACATACAATATGGCAATAATGTCCTACTTTTTTTCCTACCAAGTAAATTCAAAAGTTCATCCTAATCTTATACATTTATAAAAGGGTGAAGACTGAGGGATCCAGTGATACTGAAAATACACAACAACCATCAGAACATTATCTATGGCAGAATATGTACAAATGTTCCTGCCAAAATCATGCTTGCATTTATTCCACAGGTGACCAAAAAGAACAGATTTTGAAGTTCACCAAATGAAAATGAGCGGTGATTTTGACATTTAGGTCATCACTTGTTCTGCTTCTGAGCAGAGATCCAGAGGTGACACAGTGCAATATCTGCACTCACACCAAACACCACATAAGCACAAATTAAATATTATCAAAATATTTTTAAATTAAATTGAAGACCGTTATTTAAGTGCATGAGATATTTTCCCCCTAGCTTCTTGAATGTATGTTACAGAACAAGAATGAACAAGGAACATGTTAGAGGCCAACCCAATCCTCTGAGAACTCCCTGGGGTAACATATGAGACCTCTGGTGCAGGGCTGAGGGGAGGGACAATTATCCACTCCAAACACAGGGATGGTCTCAAAAAGTCAGTCTTCCAAACTCAGGTCTGGATTTCAAACTAATTGAAGAAGGAACTGAAAATGCTATTTTTGGGACTGGTACCTTGTCCACGGTGAGTCTTCTTCCCCAGGACCTTTCTTATCCAAGACCCTTAACACTGCAAGCCTCATTTAAAGCCACCCCCAGGTCCTGGGCCCACTGGTGTCCATCTGCAGACCTGGATCTGTCCCAGGGAACATGTAAACAAATCTGGGAAAAACTGCATTTCTGCAAGTTTTCCTTGTATCAGTGAAAGACCTCTTGGGCTAAGAAAAATAATAGGAAGGGCTGCCCCAGTGTCATCTTCCTACAGGGTTTGTCTTTTGCTCATTGTGCTGTGGAAAACTATAAAGTCAAATCAAATACTTTTGCCTGACTCGCCCCAAATGATATGAAACAGAAACATTTCTATGGACTACCTTATTCCTGAATTATGAAAAAAGCTTATCTGAGCATACTTGGTTTGCCATCTTGTTACTGGAGATGACTTGGAGATGAGGCCAGGCTTTTGTGCAGGTTGGGATTCTGGCTGTGTCTGTTTCGACTGCGAACAGACGAAAACATGGTGTTGCAGCCTGGTACTTTGCATTTGTGGAGCTGCCGGAGGTGCACAGTTTTGTAGTGGGCCCTAAAGGTCCCTTTGTTACTGTATGTCTTTTGGCAGAGATGACAGGTTATGGGCAACCCAGAAGGCAGGCTAGCAAGGCTCTGGTCAGCCTTCTCCATCAGGACACAGATGGGGTACTCATCTTCCCCAGGGACAAGGCTCGACCCTTCACAGTTCCCATCACTGTCCTCCATAAGCACAGTGCCTTCCTCACTCACCCCGTCAGAGTCCCAGGAAGAATGGCTGCTACTCTCTGACTTCATGCTCGAGGTAGTGCTCAAATCCAGGATGGTGCCCTCGCTCAAGGGGCCAGAGTTGTAGCTCTCCAGGCTGGCACTGTGGACTTGGGTTATTGGGTAAACCAGACTGCCCATTCGACTTGTTCCTTTGAAGATGACAGATGTCTGGGAGGCTTGCTGTGTAAAAGCCACATCCTGATAGGCTTCCTTAGCCACATCTTTCAGAAGGTAAGCTGCACGGAAATGATCTTCACTGCTCTCCAGTGCTTCTTGGCTCAATGCTTTTTGGTGGAGGTTTAGGTTTGAGCTGTGCCTATAAGAGTGAAAAGATGGTTAGTAATGGGTTGGGCTGTTTTAGAAACAGTCATCATTCTGAGTGGAGAGACTTGGTAGATACCAGGAAAAACATGTGGTATGGGAGCACCGATGATAAGGGGGCAGGCCCCCATGGGATGTAACACCTGTCTGGTGGATACAGACCCACTGTTGTTCATTGCTTGTCAGAAGTTAGTGTTCACCAGGAAAGCCAACAGTCTGGAAACTGGGAATATGTAGTCTTCTTTGATTTGCACTGTCTGTTTGATGTACTTTCTGTACCTCATGTCCTTTCTGTAAATGAGCTCACTGTTTCAGAGCTACTGGTTTAGACATACCCCTTCTTCCAGGAAGCTTTCCTTAACTTCTCATGGTGCCCTCCCATGTGCCCACAGCAGCACTTCCCCCATCGTAGAAGTCACCACATTCAACTGTAATTGCCTATTTCTGGTCTGTCTCCCAGAATGAGTAGACTACATCAACTAGACCAGTTTAACTAGGACACTGGAACCAGGAGATTCCAGGAGAAACTGGTCACAAACTATAAGGAACTAAGAAGAGGACTTTATTTCAATGAAATCCGGAAACATTACCTTCTGGGGCTGCACTGTCCAGTGATAGCCACTAGCCATATATGGATACTGAACACCTGAAATGTGGCTAGTATCATATGTTGAAAGGATAATATTTTGGATATATTGAAGTTAAATGTTATTAAATTTTACTGCATCTGCTTTTTTACTTTTTTACAGTGGCTATGTTTAAAGTTTCATATGAAGCTTGCATCATATTTCTATTGGACAGCACTAGTCTAGAGCATTGACATACACTTCATCCCAAAAATTCTAAAAGTGTGGTTGAGAATCCGATTGGCTAGAATTGTGTGTGTATATAGTTTAGTTCATATTTGTAACGTTTCACTATCCTATACCAGACAGAAGTTTTGCAAATGCAGCAGAATAAGCATACCACCAATCTTCTACCCAATGATTACTCTCGAAGGACAGATAATGAGTATCCATTATGACACATGCCTTTTAGTCATGTTATCATTTGGAAGTAACTTGTAAATCAATGTTGGTCTTCCTCAGAAATCCTCTGCTAACTTTTGACAAGCAAAAAGTCCTCACCAAGGGGGTTACAATCTTAAAGGTGATAGGAGAATTATTCCAAATAGAAAAAACACTCCCCCAGTACATATCAGAATGTATGGCAGAGTCAAGTTGGGAAAACACCTTCACCAAAATAACTAAGAATTGAACTTTTTAAATCCCCAAAGACATGTGTGTGGGAAGCTTAATCATGTTTTATAAAATGTACAAAATTTACTGTTCAACTTCTGTCTTCTATTCCCTTACACATATTTTCTGGACATAATCAGAATTGTACTCCCAGATCACCCACTTTGCAAGCAGCCCTTCTTAACTCCAACTCTGCCCTGTGATTATGTCAGCATTCTGGGTTGAAGGGGCTGGTATGTGCCGACAGAAAACCAGACACTGGGTTGACGTACAGGTTCCAGTACATACAAGTGGTTAAAAAGAAAGACAAACACTTTTATTGGAACCTTGTAAACAAAAGTCCCTACTGGAACAAAGCAGACGTCTGGACCTCATACTCAACTCCTGAGTATTCCATGCAT